>NW_024884460.1:66147-93781 GCF_019232065.1 Centrocercus urophasianus | reverse complement strand
CTCCTCTGAGTTGCTTCCCTTCTCTCCGATGTATCGAATTTGCTGCTCACCTTGGCATTATTTTAAAACTTGCTGAGGGTGCACTCAATTCCATCATCTATGTCACTGATAAAGGTGCTGGAGAGCACTGGTCCCAGGATCAACCCTTGCAGGACACCACTGGTGACTGGCCTCCACCCTGACGTAGAATCGTCGATCAGAATCCTTTGACTGCAAACAGCAAACCAGTTCTTAATCCATCAAACAGTTCATCTTTCAATTCAAATCCGTACCTCTACAATTTAGAGAGAAGGATGTGGTGAGGGGCCATGTCAGTGTCAAAGGAACAGTGGCACTTCTGTGTCACTACCTGTCCTGGTTACTCAGGGAACCTCCTGACCAAACCGCAAGTCCCATCACAGCTGGGTCAGTGGTGAAGCAATGGCCTCCTTTCTGCTCTGTCCAGCCTTTCTCACACTATTGCACCTGCACTGCACTGGGCTGATGATCATTTTCCCTCAGGAGACTGAGACCAAACGCTGTCTTGAGGACATTACAAGAAATACTAAGCCTGAATAGTTTCCCAACAAGGCAGAAGTCACAAACAAGCAGGTTTTTGTGCAGTATCTGCATGGATTCTGCAAATTATTAATGAGAAAATAGCACAATCCATTAACTAATGAAGTTAATAGCAGCGTTTACAAGGCATTTCCTTTTGTTCAATTGCTCCTTCTGAGAGGAACACAGAACAGCTGTCCAATGCTGTACCAGCAGCTTTTTCTGGATTTCAATATCTTAGGTTCAAGAAGGTGCTTTTTCAAGCTTGTTGGGAACTCAGCAGAGCTTCTATAAACCTGTGAAACTCTAGGTAAGCAGGAATGTTGAATATGCACAGTTCTCTACCTAGAGACACTAAGGTCCTCTAAAGCCATTTTCAAGTTACCAAATCTATGAGGGCAGGATTTCAGAGAAAAGTCCCACACCATTCACCAGCAGCATATTGTCTAGACCCTCCCAATGCCAGAATCCAGGGCACTGAATGCACCCTCAGTAAGTTTGCAGGTGACATCAATTTGGCAGGAAGTGTCAATTTGTGTGGGGGTAGGAAGGTCCTACAGACAGATACGGACAGGCTGGATAGCTGGGTTTAAGCCAATGGGATGAAGTTCAACAAGATCAAGTGGTAGGCCCTGCACTTTGTTCACAACAACCCCAAGCAGTGCTGCAGTCTTGGGGCAAAGTGACTGGAAGACTGTGTAAAGGAAACACAACTGGAGATATTGGTTGATGGTCAACTGAACATGAGCCGGCAGTGCGCCTAGGTGGCCAAGGCCAATGGCATCCTAGCTTGTATCATAAATAGTGTTGCCAGCAGGAGCAGGGAAGTGATCGTTCCTCTGTACTCAGCCCTGGTACTCGCACCTCGAGTACTGTGCTGTTCTGGGCTCCTCACTACAAGAAAGACACTGATGCCCTGGAGCATGGCAAGAGAAGGGCAACAAAAGTGGTAAGGGATCTGGACCACAGATCTTAGGAGGAGTGACTGAGAAAGCTGGGATTGTTTAGTCTGCAGAAGAGGAGGCTCAGGAGTGATCTTATCACTCTTTACAACTATCTGAAGGAAGATTGTGGTGAGGTGGGTGTCAGCTCCTTCTCCCATGTAACTAGTGATAGGAGTAGAGGCAATGGACTGAAGTTGTGCCAGGGGAGATTGAGGTTGGACGTTAGGAAATGATCCTTCTCTGAGAGAGTGGTCAGTTGCTGGAACGGGCTGCGCAGGGAGGTGGTGGAATCATTGTCTCTGAAGGCATTCAAGAAACATTTAGATGCTGTACTGAAGGACATGGTTTACTGGGAAATACTGGTGATAGGTGGACTGTTGAAATGGGTGATCTTAGAGGTCTTTTCCAACCTTGGTGATTCTATGATTCTATCCAGCAGCAACAGCTGTATCTACATCTGAATGATAACCAACTGATGTATTACTAATCTGTGTACATGAATCCCAGTTTCCCGGCTGATAAAGAAATCACCTTGACAAGATGGATGTGCATTTTTAACGATCCGAAAACCAGACATTATGCAGAACAGTATTATGCACAACACCGGGGTCCTGTGTACTGTTTGTAGCTCAAGGACAGAAAAAGCTCTAATAAGCTGATCCTCATCTCACTGACTAGAGGACATAGCTCAGGCAGAGCAAAAATGGAAGCCATAAGATAGACTGGTTGCCAGCTAGTGAAGATATATCATTCAGATGATCGAAGAACAATTAACTAATTACAAGGGAAGAGTGACTCCCATAGGATAACTGCTCTAAGAACAACAGCCTCCCTCTCTGAAACTGTTCCTGACCTGTTACTACCTGCTCCCACCTGCCTAAGAGAGATATCAGCTTCTCTGTTGAGTCTGATGTGCAAAAGCAAACAAAAACCAGCATGCATGCAGCTGGGAAAATTCCTGGACTGTGTTGTGGCTTCAAGTCCAATGCTACACAGCTTCCGCTTGACAGTGCAACAACAGTTCCTTGCAGTGTTCCCAGAACAGGGAGCTGGGAGATTCTGATTTCATCTACAAGCTCCCGAATCAACTTTCTCTCTGACAACGGCACCTTGTGGCCAAACATGCACGTGACAAAACTCCTATTCTGAGGAAGATGGGATCTGAATTTCAAGGGATGCTTATTCCATTCTATATCCCCTTTTTTCTCTATGGATTTGGTGAATCCTTCTACAGGCCAGGTGGGTTGTTGTTGGAACAAAATTGAGACTGGTGCCAAAATCCATGCAGGTGCATGGCAAAACTGCATTTTCACCAGCCTTACTGATCTCAGACGTCATCCTAAAATGAAGCCAGTGCTTCCAGTGACTGCACGGCACCGTCAGCACAACTGCTCCTCCATACAGGTCCATCTCCAACACCTTTGCTGCAAAAGAGTATAGCTTCTCTTGTTCTCTCCTGCGTGTTTAAGATGCATGCTTCAATACTCACCTCTTACAGTGTTTTCTGATCCCTGTTTGGGAAGCACATACCAAATCCTGCCATAATATAGGATCCTTTTTGGCAGGTCACAGAAGAAGTAACAATGTTTTCTCTGTCTACAGACAGGTATTCCTGCTTTCCAGATAGGATTGCAATCATAGAATCACAGAATCACAGAATCCTTAAAATTGGAGGAGACTTTTAAAGGTCAGTTAGTCCAACTCCCCTGCAATGAACAGGGACATCACAGCTAGATCAGGTTTCCCAAGGCCTGACCCAGCCTCGCCTTGAGAATCTTCAGGAATGGAGCCTGCACCCACTGCAGCACTAGGTAACCTGTTCCAGTGCCTCACCACCCTCACTGTAAAAGACTTCTTCCTTATATCAACATAAATCTACCCCTTTGAGCTTGAAGCCATTTCCCCTTGTTCTGTCACCACAGACCCTGCTAAAGGGTCTGTCCCCTTCTTTCCTGTAGCTCCCCTACAGATACTGAAAGGCCACTATCAGGTCACCTGAGAGCCTTCTCCTCTCCACGCTGAACAGCCCCAGATCTCTCAGCCTGTCCTTACAGGAGAGGTGTTCCACACTGTGGATCATTTTCGTAGCTCTTCTCTGAATGCTCTCCAACAGGTCCCTGTCTCTCCAGTACTGAGGACTCCACACCTGGATGCAGTACTCCAGGTGAGGCCTCACCAGCACAGAGTAGAAGAGTGGGATCTCCTTCCCCAAACTTCTGATACAGCCCGGGATACAGTAGGCTTCTGGGGCTCTGAGGGTACAGTGTTGGCTTATGTTCAACTTTCCATCCACCATTACCCTCAGGTCTTTCACAGCAGGGCTGCTCTCAATCCTTTCGTCCCTCAGTTTGTATCAGTAAAGGGGGTTGCCTCGACCCAGGAAGATTTGTGCCATGATCTTTCCTGGCACAGATGTGAGACTGATAGGATGGTAGTTCCCTACATGTCAATTTTACCCTTCTTAAAAATGAGTTAAAAATGAGTGTGTTGTTGCCTTTTATCCAGTCACCAGAAACTCCAGTTGGTAGAGTCACCACAACTTTTCAAGTACCATAGAGAGTGGCGTGGCGACTACGTCAGCTAATTCCCTTAGGGCTCCAGGATGCATCTCATTGGGACCCATAGACTTGGGGATGTTCAGGCTCCTCAGGTGGTCATGAATCTGATCTTCAATTACCATGGGAGGAACACTGCTTCCACAGTCCTCTCCTACTTAGCCAAATGTTTGAGGGCTGCGTGGAAAGCAGTGATCAGCGAAGACAGAGGCGAAAGAGTTGTTAGGTACTTCAGCCTTCTCCTTGTCCGTTGTTACCAGCCTACCTGTGTCATTCACTAAGGGGTGTACGGCCTCCTGGACCTCCCTTTTCTGGTTGGGGTCCCAGTAGATGAAAAATGTGACATGAGCCACCAGTGCACCTTGCAGCCCTGAAGGCTAACAGTATCGCTAGGCTGCATTAAAAGAAGGAAGGCCAGCAGAGAAGGGGAGACAATTACCCCTCTCTATTCTGCCCTCATGAGACCCCCCCTCTGGAGTACTGTGTCCAGGTCAGGGGGCCCCAGCACAAGAAAGATGTAGAGCTTTTAGAATGGGTCCAGAGTAGGGCTACAAGGATGATCACAGGACTGGAGCACCTCTCCTATGAAGACAAGCTGGGAGCCTATAAACAGGAAGGAAATTGACTTGTTACTCAGGAAGATAGCGATAGGACAGGGGGGAATGGCTTTTAACTAAAGGAGAGGAGATTTAGATTAGATGTCAGGGGAAATTTTTCATTAGGAGTGCAGTGAATTGCTGGAACAGGCTGTGCAGAGAGGATGTGATGCCCCATTCCTGGAAGCATTCCAGGTCAGGTTGGATGAGGCCCAGGGCAACCTGATCTGGTGGCTGGCAACCCTGCTCACAGTTTGGAACTAGACGGTCTCTGAGGACCCTTCCAACTCAAGCCATTCTATGATCAAATAAGTGAGGTTTTACAACTCAACCAGTTGTTTTGTGTGCGTGTGTGGTTGTTTTGTTTTTTTTTTTTTTGTTTTTTTTTTTTTTTTTTAAAACAAGTTTTGAGAGCATTCCCCCAAAGTGATTCAGAACTATGCACATATTGCAATGTCAGGTGTGTATCTGCAGCATTTTGAACAATGGTTCAGACTGCCAGTGAGTAGCATTAACAAAACCTTCAACTCACGCCATAGGAACAAATACTTTATTCAGAAAAAGCACAGGAAGAGAAACTGGTCCTTCACAGTCCTACTGAAAATGCTGTGCCTCACGGTCCAACACAGTAGTTCACTGGCCCTGTACTTCAGTTGCATGCATGGTATTACAAGGATTTTTCCAATTCTTTGAGAACAATCAGCTATTTGCTACAGCACTCAAGTACAAAATCTGTACATAGGCCACTGCAAAAGTAATGCCTCCTATTTATTTCCACGGAAACTCCTACAGATAGAAAGAGCATGATAACAATATTTGATAGAGCAAACTTTCAGTTACAGTAGTTTTCAGCATAGTCACCACCACTAGCTATGCATTTTCAGCAGCAGTGAACAAAAGCCTGCATGCTGCGCTCATAAAAATCTGAACCAGCAAAGGTGACCCGCTCTTGCTACTGCTGAAGCGCATCACCTACTGCCTCATTGTGCTAATATTCACTGTCTGGCCTCCATAAATGTTCAGCTAGCATCCACAGATATCAATGGGTGACATTTTTCTGCATGGAGAAACACAATTACACATCTTTGCTTCATACATGCTTCCATACCAGACATCGTTTTGTTACAATGCTTCTCTACTGCCCTCTATCACACAGCAACAAAATGTAACAGAACATCGGAGGGAAGGTTCAAGCTCTACTGCCCTAATATCCACCCTGATGTAGCAGCCCAACATAACACAGGAGGCATTACTTTCAGAGCAGCCTTCACATTCAAAAGCAGTAACATAATTTCTTGCACCTCCATTCAGGCCAGTATCAGTGCCACCCTGTGATATTAAGAATTATAACGACTTAAAGCAGCTACCACATAAATGAGACTGCTGTAATTACTCAGTATCCTCGTAAGTCGCCACTCTTATCAGGCTGTGAAAAGCCAAGTAGGTTCAGATCCATTTTTGAGATTGCAGTAGAACTGAACAGCAGAAGCTAGATTGATGTAGATTAGTTTGTCAATTTTCAGGACTTCTGGAGAAGAATACTGGCATTTTCTTCTTTGCCATTTCCTGCTGCATGTTCCTTCCACAAATATCAAAGACAGCATCCCATAGAATTTGCAGTACTACGTACGTACAGTGATTAGCTCCACGACCACCTGTGTCACCTGACACAGAAACACAGCATTCAGTCCAACGCTGTGTTAACCAAACACTAAGCATCCTCTAGATAATGACTTCCTATTATCTGAGTTATTCTTACAAAACACTGCCCAATCTATCATATTACCGCATACCTATGTTAAGAACACAAAATTTCAGCAAGTCGCTTACTTTTATAAACACCACAATCAGCGGGACCCAAACACCTTTTCGGAGCAGGTCTCACATCAGACCCCTCTGACTGTGGCAATTCACCGATAATTTGAAAAGTTGCTTCTGCATCAGCCTGCAGCATTTCTGAGACCCGTCTGGCTGCCGGATGGAGGTCAGCAGAGCCCTGCGCTGTAAGCGATGGATGAAGCACAAAGCAACTGTTAACTTCCTTTCTCAGACAGAGCTGAACGACGACCCAGATGCACCCGCAGTCCTTCAGTGACACAACACCTCCTCGGTCCCTAACACCGCGCTTTCCACGTTACAAGCTCGCGCTCCGAGTTGCTGAAGACAATTTTTCATCACATCGTACTTAAATGTTTTACAACATACCGAACCTAGCCTGCCTTATACGCCACCTGCCCAAGGATCAGAAGCTCAGAGCGTGAAAAAACAATTGCTAAATAACTCCAAGCAGCTCCGATCGACAAGCCGACCGCCCAGCTGCGCCGCCGCCCTTCTCTCCTCAGGCGGGGCGGGGGCTCACACCGCACACAGCACGCGGCGCGCCCTCACAGGCCGACACCGCTCTCCTCTCCTCCCCTCCCTCACTTCCGCCCCCTGCGGTTCCCGCCAATCCCGACCGTCGGTGTTGCGTCCCGGCGCCGCGAAGCTCCGCCCTCCCCCGTCGCCGCTCGGAGCGCGGCCGCGCCCGCTGCTCGTGGCGGCCGGCGGTTGGCGGCCCGCGGGCGGCCAATGAGGAGGCGGCAACTCAGAGCAGGCGCTCGGCCGGACGGGGAGGCTGCGGTCGACTCCGAGTCGCGGGGGGTCGGAGCGGGGTTGCGTTGTTTCGCTGTGCGGCGGCGAGATGAGGCGGCGCGGACTGTGGGTGCTGCTGCTGCTGCTGCTGGGGACGGCGCAGCTGGCCGTGCTGATGGCGCAGGAGGACGGCGAAGGTGAGCGGGCGGCGGGAGCTGGGAAGGGCGGAGGCCGCCGGGCGAGTTGGGGCCGCGATCAGTGGGTGCGGGGTCAGTCGGTGAGGCGATCGATCCGAAACTGACGTGAAGCCGAGCTTGTTGTGCGGTGATGTTGGGGCGGAACGTGGGCTGGGACGGTGAATATGCTGAGAGAAAGGCGAGGCTGGAGCTGGTGGGGGGCAGGTCGTGGCCGCTAGTCCTCCGCACGTGGAGGAGAAGGAAGGGAGCGTGCGGTCGGTGTGCCGCAGGAAAGATGGAGGCTGCGTTTGTGAAATGGCCATTTGAAGCACCTGGCGACGTGTGCCTTATCTTCACTCGTGTCTTCGGGAGATGGAGGCCACCTCGCTGTGCTCAGGCTGGGAGATGCTGTAATGCCCTTCTTAAAGGAAACGCGGGCGGAATCTGAACGAGCTGCATCTAAACTTCACTGGCTTTCGTACAGGATCCATTTCACTCGAGGAAAAAAATGGCTAGGCCAGATTTCCAGTAAGTGTTGAAAAGCTCGGTGAAGCCAAGCTTATGGGCTAGTTTCAGAGTAACCCATCATCCTGAGAGGCCTGCCAGTCAGCACCACGTATGTGAAGTTTTAAAACAAGGGTCAGCTTTACTATATTTATTTTTAAATGACGTACTTGTGTAGAGATTTCTGAGAGTATTTTGTTGGAATTTTACTGGAAGACAGGTTCTAGCAAAGCTCTTGCTTCATTGCTTTGACCATTTCCTTTGCATATAGCTTCAAGAAACAAAAATACTTCGTTGCATGCAGCTGCTTTGTTTTCGTGAGCTCTGTTATACAAATATTATCACACTACTTCTGCCGTATCAGGTGTCAGTTGCTCATTCTGTGACAGCTCTCCTAAAAAATATAAATCAGTAATGCTGAATAAATGAAGGGTGCCCCAGCTCCCCTTATCTCCCAGGTAGTTCATGAAAAGCTTCAGCCCTGATGTATTAGAGGTAGCTCAAGTGGCTGTAGGAGTTGGTGGAGTTGTGGATTCCACAGTTCGTGGGCATCCCAGATAGAGGTGCTCTGCTTCAGCAAGGGGCAGACTGGAGTCCTGCTTTTCCATACCTCCTTCCTTTGGGTGGAGCAAGTGCTTGGGTATGTTTGTGCAGCGATCTAAATACATCCCTGTCAAAAAAAAAACTGGTGTTGGCAGACACACAGCTACTTCCAGTGAAAGATACAAAATTACTTCAGCGGCATATATTGGATCTTGTGGTTTAGCCCTTCAGCTGTGCAGAATCTTTGTTGCTTTTCCGTACTCTGAGCATATGGTGCCGCTATGGCGGTGTGCCTTCTCATCAGGGAAGGAAGGTTAGCATTTTGAGCAGAAACAAGAGTAGCAGCCTGGTGGTTAGAATCAGAGCTGCATGAGCAAAATTGACTGACAAATTTTGCTCAGACTTTTTTTGTCAGTGAAAATCAAGTCTGACATGTTTTCAAGCAACTGGCGTGGTACAGCTCTCTGGAAGGGAGTTCAGGCACAGACCAACCTTGAACATCCTGTTGTGAAACATCCCTCAGAACCATGGAGCACTGTTAGTAGAAGTTGTGACTGCTGAACCCCCTGAAAAACTGCCTTTTTCACCATGGTAAATGAATGCCCTGGTAGTTCTCCCTGGAAGCTTAATCCTTTCCTGCAACTGTTCTGATGCAGCAACAGAGAAGCTGTTGTCCAGTTTTAAAGTTTAGCTTCAATCAGATAAAGCAATAGTAGTTGCTGAGAAACTTGATCCAAGCGACTTCTGTTGTGTGAGAAATGATCCCCTGTGATCTCTCACCTCATCAGACATGAATATTTTAGTATCACGCAGAGTTGCACTCAAATTAAAATAAGCATGTCTTCTGCACGAGTGCATTGTTGTGTGAGAGCTTATGAGAGCTTACACACTTATTATCTTTTTTTTTCATGGAAAAATGGTTGCTGCTGTCTAACAATATGTGATGTTTGGTGTCTGTGGTGCCTGTGGTGAGCTTGTTGGTATGGTTTGCTCTTGGCCTGAGAATAGGCTTGGAATTCTTTTTTATTGCTTGTGCCTTCCCAGTGGATATTACATGCTTCTAACGCTTGCATTTCAAATTTCAGGTGAAGTCAGAAGTATTTTCAGCATTCTTGTCCTGGACAAGTAAACTGCATGTACACTGTCTACTGCCTACTGCTGTCAGTCATGTCAACTTAGTCAAAAGCCAACTAAAATGTATATAATATACTGTTTTGAACAAGGAAACTTCAACTTTCATTGTACTTCTTTTAATCCTGGAGCTTACAGTGGTTAAAAGGTCCTTAGTTTCAATGACGTATGGTTTATATTGGGGATAAGGTATTCTCATCACTTGTCCTCTGACAGAAATTTCCTTAGAACCATTCAGTAAGATTTTGCTAGAATTATAGAAGTTTTGACAAAAATCTTTAGAAGACGTGGATAATCAAATGTTAGAGAAACAGTCCCAACTTCCAAGTCAGGGCTGGTTGGTATGTCTTGGCACCAGATATCATGTGTAACCCCTGCTTCTCTAATTTAGCAAGTGTCTTCTCCAAAGGCCTGTTTTGGATTGGTGGTCTTAAGCCAGAGGCTTCCCCTGAAGTTCCTGAGGGCAGTTCTGACTCTGTTTGTTTCCAAAGGGCGCCTCACATCTCCACATATGTTGAGTAGGATTTTTGGGGTGCTGTGTGATGTTGCTGTGATCCTGCACTCGCTCAACAAGTCTGAAATTGGATATCAGCTGTGCCCGTCTTGCCCAAGGAAGCGTATCTGGTGCCCTGCTTTCCCATGATTCAGGAAGACACCAGCATACTTTAGTAGCAAGTGCTGCATAGGTTGGAATACATTAATTCTCACTGTGTCTCTTTTAACTTGCTTTGAAGAGCAAAATATGTACTGAGACTTTGGTGAAGCTAACGGAGGGAGCATGTGTGGAAATGAAATGGGGCAGGTCAAACACCTGAGTCCAGTTACTTTGCAAACCTGGGCAGCTGTCAAATGTGAAGGAGGAATTAACCTGTTTTGATACTTTCTTTTTTCTAACTATGGGGTATACTTAATCTGTTGCTAAGTTGGTAGACTTATTTTAACATTAAACTTCACACAACCTAATCTGTACCGGTTATTGTTTTTTTTTTTTACATTTTTACTTTTCTAGAATCTGTTATGCAAGAAGTTGATGATGAAGAAGAAGAAGATGATGATGATGATTCTGAAGTTAAAGAAGAAAATGGTGTGTTAGTTTTGAATGATGCTAACTTTGACAGCTTTACTGCAGACAAGGACACTGTGCTCCTGGAGTTCTACGCACCATGGTGGGTTTGCAGCCTGTTATACCTCCTTAAGTGCAGTGTGAGATGGGTGCCAGGAGCTTCTTTGGCAATGTGCAATCCTAGAAAGCATGCTTGGGAGGTTGTTGATTTTTGAGGTAGAAATAGTTGCTTGTTTCTACTTTTTTTCCCAGTTGCCTTTATTGGAGTGGTTTTAAGGAGTGAAAAATTCTTGATGGCATTTTTAACACAGCAGTGGGATAATGTGAAAAAGCAGATATTTGGATCATGACTGGTTTTAAAGACTTGTATAGGAGTAGTGCTGTACTGTGATGTTGTCCAGGGCAGGAAATGGTTCTGGAAGTCTCATTGCTCCTGTACCATAAGAGCACTTGTCTGTCACCTCAAGTGTCATAGAGGTCATTCAGTCATAGAATCACCAAGGTTGGAGAAGACTTGCATCGTTTGTGCTGAGGGCTCCTGCGGCAGGGGCAGCACTGTCCTGGCTCTGGCTCTGCTCTGTACCTGTTGGAGAGGAGAGATTATCTCAGAGAGCCCCAGAAAGGCCATGTGATGTGACTTTACAAGCTTGCTCTCTTGTCCCATTGGCGTACCAAGAACTTGTGCACTCATATAAATGGAGAAAGCTTCCCTAGTTAGGAAGTTGTCCTTCAGCAGTTGGAATCTGTGTCTTTGTTGGAAGGATGTTATGATGTGAGGACATTGCTGCCTCGTATTACTAGTTTTAATAGTGCCTTGTGCGCTGCTGTTGTACTGGTGTGCACTGAGTAACAACAGAGTAGTATGGGGCACTGTCATGGATACAAAGATCTTTAGGCAGGATGCATCTCCCCTTGCATTCTCATGGGCAAAAGTAATAGGATTATTAAAGGGAAAAGCAAGAGTAAATGTTTGCAGTCAAGGTGATTATTTTGTGCTAGTGTTTCAGTGGAAGAGGGGGGAATATTTCTTGCTTGAAGTAGATTTGGCTTTTAATTAATACCAGTCTCATCATGCAGGACTCTACCCCTGTTTGGTAGTTGTAGTTTGCTACCATGAAAACTGAACATGAAGCATAGCATAAGGACGTGTAACAACCACAAACTAGTGTATTTTCTTTTTTTTCCTCTACGTTCCCTCCTGCCTATTGAGAGACTAAAGAATACAGGCTGTTACATACTAGTTTCTATCTTTATTTTCCTTTGTCTCCAGTTTATCAAAGTCTGTTCACTTCTCTGTATGCTTTGTATACTGGCCCTGTCGTGCCAGCTTCTTCAGCAGTAGCTTCTGCTCTTCCCAGGGAGTTCTGAGTAGACCAGGTGCTCTGATACTGGAGTGTGTGTGAGGTGAGGATTCATTAAGGCACAATTAATGTCTGGTTCATTTTTCTCTTTAGTTTGAATTTAGGATACCATGTAGAGAAGATGAACCCAAACTAGGGAGAAGCTGAAGTCTTGAGTGAGATGGTATCTGGGGGCAGGGAGGAGAAGCACAGTACAAGGTTTGCAACTTTGTAAAAGTAATTACTAAATTTTTTTTATAGGGCTTTGAAACTTAGAATGGAGAGTGGAAAAATAAAAGGTTGGGGTTTGTACAAACAGTACCTGGCTGTAGTTTTTCTCGCCCTCACACCACCATCATTCCTCCCTATCCCTCTTCCCACCCTCCTCCCCCCTTCCCAGATCTGAAAATATAGCAAGACAAATAATGTTAGGTTGATGATGTGAACATCTGGCAGAAGGCCTTCTGGAAATGCAGAGTAGCAAAAAAACTCCTCTTTGTCTGTCTTGCATTTGTATATCTATATATGTATTCCTTTGACAGGTGTGGGCACTGCAAGCAGTTTGCTCCTGAGTATGAAAAGATAGCCAAAACCCTGAAGGAAAATGACCCTCCTATTCCAGTTGCCAAAATTGATGCTACTGCAGCCACTGTGCTAGCAAGTCGTTTTGATGTCAGTGGGTACCCAACCATTAAAATCCTGAAAAAAGGCCAGCCTGTTGACTACGATGGCTCTCGAACAGAAGATGGTAAGAACTGGTCCTTGCAGTTCTTTGTAACAAAGCAAGGAAGTGTATGATCTTGCTGCTTGAAGGAATTATTATGGAGGGACTTGGATTTCAAGTTCCATTATGTGAAGTAGAATAATATTATGAAGGCTGAAATTTTGCCCAATCTTCTAAAGCCTGTGTGTTCGGGGACAGTGTTGGTAGTGGGTGGTTCTCTTAGTCGTGGAAGACTTCCTGAATAACGGCTTGATTACAGTAGGAGGTATTGTGCTTTTTGAGGGATCGACCTGTAGGAAACAGTAAGTCTGTAAATTGTCAGTGGATGTAAAACCAGATATTTCTCACTTAATGAATGTGTCCAGCTTCATTACAGTCAGAAGGAAAAATTGCCTTTTCTGTCCGCTGAGAATGAAATTCGTGTCATAATTTCTAAATAATTAATGTAATAATATGATATCTATTGTTGCATTTGATATACTACAGAAATGATAGTGCAAACTTTGTAACTGAGCTATTGAACTGTTTTTCAGCAATTGTAGCCAAAGTCAAGGAGATTTCTGACCCCAGTTGGACCCCTCCACCAGAAGCTACTCTTGTATTGACCCAGGATAATTTTGACGATGTTGTGAAAGATGCTGACATAATTCTGGTGGAATTCTATGCTCCATGGTAAGCAAGAAGGCAGTTGCTTCTGCTTTCCTAGCACACCTGTTCTGAATACACTTGGTGAAGCTGTTTTGCTATTATGCCTCTTCTGAATCTTCTGAAAAGGCTTGCAGCTTATCCAGTGCAGAGGTAGAAGGTAGCTAGCAGGACCTGGCTTATTAAAACTGCCCTCCACCCTCCAACTTCCTTAGGTGTGGGCACTGCAAAAGGCTTGCTCCAGAATATGAGAAGGCCGCCCAAGAGCTCAGCAAGCGCACACCTCCCATTCCTCTGGCTAAGGTCGATGCCACTGCTGAGACTGAGCTTGCAAAGAAGTTTGATGTTACTGGCTATCCAACTCTGAAAATCTTTCGCAAAGGCAAACCTTATGACTACAGCGGTCCACGAGAGAAATACGGTACTGTGACTCTTCGTCTTCTTAAAGGCTTGACTACAAATGTAGAGCATACACACGTGTCCATAAGAGTAGCATGGGGAAGGTGAAAAAACATGGTCTTGTACCCTCATATCCCATCAGTATAAAGCTGTGTCATCTCTGTAACATCACCCCATGCTCCTTAACAAGCTCCTTTAATATAAAAATAATTTAAATATGCAAGCAAGCGGTAGGACTAAATGGGCAGCCATTAGTTGCACTTGAGTGCCCTATAAGGGCTGGTGAAGTGTTCATACTAGCTTGTATCAATACTAGCTTGCAGAAACATTAGGAATAACCAAGTGGAATACTGCCTCATAGCGGGGTCATGAGATGGTGAAGGATCTAAAATTTCAGAAAGGTGGGTTACTTGAAAGGTCAGCTGACATACCTGGAATTCCTGAAACCGACCTAAAAGAGAATACCCAGAACTGGAGCACTTGAAGACTATGACCATTTTCTTGATCACTTTGTTGGTTATTTTGCAAAGATTGCACAGAAATGAAGGTGTCAATGTGAAATATACTATTATGTTTTTCTGTAGAGGAAGTGCCTGAACCTTTCAGTTCAATAAATATTTATGCAACTTCTTGGATGTGGGTTTGTCTAACAGGTATTGTTGACTACATGATTGAACAGGCTGGTCCTCCATCTAAGCAGATTCAGGCTATGAAGCAGGTACAGGAATTTCTGAAGGATGGAGATGATGTCATTATCATTGGTGTTTTTAGTGGAGAAACTGATGAAGCCTATCAGCTCTATCAGGAAGCAGGTAATGCATGGTTTAAAATACTAGAAGTGTGATTTGTTGAGCCTTGTTGCTCAAGGCTTTGGGCAGGGGAAGTTCCCTTATTTATTCTCTGAATTCAGGGAGTTTAAAAAGGGAAGAGAGAGACTCTAGGGTGATATTCCACTTCTACTGAAGGGGGAAAAGCCCTCGCACTAGATCTTGTGCATGTAACTGAAGTCACAGTAAGTAAGTCACAGGGAATAATATACTCTTGATGTGGGGTCTCCAAAAATATGTGACCTAGAGAGATGGGAACACTCTGCTGAAGAGCAGATCAAAATGTCTTGCTAGGTATACCATATGATTTTGCTAGTTTTATACTTGACCATTCCAAAGGCTAGACTCTGCTGAACTTGTTCAGGCTGGGGGAACTTGAAGGAAAGATCATTATTTATCTCTGAATGACTTTATCTTGGCAGTGCTTATTCTTAAAAATTGTTGGTCAGGTAAAGCGCTCTTTCACGTGTCACTGGTGTGTGCTTCCAGAGAAAAGCACTGGAACTGCCCTCTAATCAATGTCTGTGTCTCATGTGATTGAACTGCATGCAGCCTTGCTTTCTGTCTGATCATTCAGAGTAGTAAGGGCAAATTCTCTTTCTGTGGTTGCTTGCTTCTGACGTTGTTTTCATCTGGATGCTCCAGCATGGAAAGACACAAAACTGTCTCCCAGGTAGCCCCGAAAGAAATGGATTGATTGGGTGCCTTCCAGAGTTCCTTTCCAGCTCTACTCTTATTTGGAGGGAAGCCTAGAATAGGTGACTGAAAAAAGCAGCTGCTTCACTGTGTGTTTTGGAAGCTGTTCAGTACTTTTAAATACTTATTCTAAACCATCAAGTAGATAAGCAGTTGAATAGCATTCAACTAGTGCTTCTCAAAGTGTGTTTTCTCACTCTGTTTGGTGGCGAGAGGTGTTCTCTAAGGCCCAGAGTTGTTCCATGCCTGCGTGAGTGACTGTCCTTGCAGTAACAAGATTTAGGTTGAAAGCCATCAATTCGGTTCTTGGTGACTTTTCATTCTCCTTAATTTTAATCTTTTAGCTAACAGTTTAAGAGAAGATTACAAGTTCCATCACACCTTCAGCAACGAGATTGCAAAGCTATTGAAAGTATCTCCTGGAAAGCTGGTTGTCATGCAGCCGGAAAAGTTTCAATCAAAGCATGAATCCAAGATGTATGTTTTGGATCTTAAAGTGAGTGAGAATATGATGCAGGCATTGCTTATAACGTATCCCTTCCTTATTCATGTGTGCACCGATGCTGGTTTCCAGTACTGTGTAACAGAATCAGCACTTACATGATGTCTTGTCCCCGTTTTTTTTGAAGCAGTATTCTACAGATGGATCAGAGATCAAAGAGCACGTAGTGAAACATGCTTTGCCTCTAGTTGGCCATCGCAAGCCTTCCAATGATGCTAAAAGATATGCGAAGCGTCCCCTAGTGGTTGTCTATTACACTGTTGACTTCAGTTTTGACTATCGTGTTGGTAAGTCAAGTTCCCTGTTCATCAGTTTTAAAAGGAAATGAGTAATAAGTAACTAGAAATTACTAATCCTGCTGCATTCTGGTTCTTCAGCTACCCAGTACTGGAGAGGCAAAGTCCTAGAGGTAGCCAAGGACTTCCCTGAGTATGTGTTTGCTGTTTCTGATGAGGAGGATTATTCTTCTGAAATAAAAGATCTAGGTCTGCTTGAGAGTGGAGAGGATGTAAATGTTGCCATTCTGGATGAAGGTGGCAAGAAATATGCCATGGAGCCAGAAGAGTTTGACTCTGATGCCCTCAGACAGTTTGTGCTGGCATTCAAAAAAGGTAAAGGATTGTTTTCCTTTTACTTTTTTTCTTTCTTTTCTTTCTAAAGAGCCATTTGCTTCGCTTTTTCCTTCAGTGGATATTCTTCTGATATTCACATGAAATTCATGGCTGCAGTGAAATCATATGTGAAGTCTTATAATGCTTTATGACTTAAATCTTACTGGGTGTTCATTGCCTTCCCCCTCCTCCCTTTTTATTGTTAACGAACTTTGCTGTTTAAGCTGTGCGGTGGCATCTAGCAATATTTTAACAGCTGATGTGTTTGGTAAGCCTAAAATGTTCTCGCAGCTTTGAAGTGCCAGGTGATTGTTGGCATTCGTGGCAAGTGTAATATATATAAATCCCTTTCAAGCACATTATGGCTGGATACTTGTGAGCAGAGGGAGAAAGCTTCGAGGGTGCTGTGAAACAACTTGTCCCTGCTTCACGAGATCGCTGTGCTAAATGTCATCAGCAAGCTAGGCAGTGTTTCCTGCAGAGGTGAAATTGATGACTAGTGCAGTGCTTTTCTTTGGTGTGAAGATGTATTCTTACCCTGTTTTTCATAGTGGAAATACGACGGTTGCTCTTACTGTAGTTAACAATGGTGTGTGTTATCCTTTCTCCTAGGAAAACTGAAGCCTATTGTGAAGTCGCAGCCGGTGCCAAAAAATAACAAAGGGCCTGTGAAAGTAGTAGTGGGTAAAACTTTTGATGCCGTAGTAATGGATCCAAAGAGTGATGTTCTCATAGAGTTCTATGCCCCGTGGTGTGGACACTGCAAGAAACTAGAACCGGTGTATGCTGAGCTAGGCAAAAAATACAAGCATGAGAAAAATCTAGTCATAGCCAAGATGGATGCGACTGCCAACGATGTGACAAATGATCACTACAAAGTGGAAGGATTCCCTACCATCTACTTTGCTCCAAGGGACAAGAAGAACAATCCTATTAAATTTGAAGGCGGTGACAGAGATCTAGAGCATCTGAGTAAATTTATAGAGGAGCATGCTACAAAACTCTCTAGAACAAAAGAAGAGCTTTAGAAAAGATGAGGGCGATAAAGAATTCTTTGTACGTTGTAGTTTAAAGAAAGTTACTGACAAAACTTCAATGAGAGAAGAATTCAGCAGCTTGAACAAGGAAATTCTTGAGCAGTAAAGTAATTGCAATATCTTTTTTTGTATTACGGAAAAAATTCTGGACACTGAACTTTGATACAATTGTCTTGTTTGTTATAGTTTTGATCTATGGAGATAAAATACATCATTTATTTTTTGTGACTATGTTGAGCTTGATTCTTCTTGATTCCTATACATCTGTTTTTCTTTTTTTTTTCTTTTTCTTTCTTTTTTTTTGAAGTTAAAAGAAAGTACCAAAAAGAGAACCAAATCCTTCTGCCAAATAGATTTGTCTTATTTGTTGGTCAGGTTATTTTGGCGGGCTTGGGGGGCTAGCCAAGCTTTCTCTTGCTATGTTTCTGTGTATCTATCCCAGTGACTATTACTGTATTCAGTGCTGAGAGTAAGAAAGGGTCGTGGGTTTTTTTTGTTTGTTTTGTTTTAAGTGTGGATAAACTATTAAATCCTACTTAGATAAGACAAAGTGAATTGCTGATTAAATACATTCTAGGCTTTGTCTGCTTTTGCTTTGTGCATCTCTGAGGAAAGGGTGATACTATAATACCATTTTTTTTCTAATTGAATTCCAGTTCCAAGTTCACATTAACTAATTTATATATGTAGTCTTCTCAAAAATAATGTCTACGGAGCTAGTGTTTGGATTTTGCCAGATCTATGCATTGATGTCTTCTTTTTCAGAGGGGAAATGTTTGCTGGTGATTCTTAAGGAAAACAGGCTGAGACCTTCTCACCGACCCCTGGAAAACACCACTTGTCATCTTTTTCACTGTGGCAAAGGCTTTCCTCTACTGTCCCAAAACATGCAGGTTAATAGTAAGCTTAGACAGTGCTTCATCTTTAAGACTCAGGCCGAATGTGTTGTCTTCATATCATTTGCTGTTTCTGTTTAAGTTTTTCTGTAGAGCCTTCAAAAGCCATGGTCTTTGCTGAGCGTCTCTGCATTGGCAACAGGTCGGATTTAGCTGAGCATTCGCTGATGTTAGGGATAATGTTTTCAGCTTTGAAGAATGTATATAAGTGTAATAACGCAGTCTGTCCAGCGTCTGCCAGTTGTTATCAGTATTGCAAAGAAGTAAAAACAGACTTCCTACATCTGTTTTCAAACAGTTCTGTTTCTGTCCTGAAGCAGATACCTTGCCTTTAGGAAGCTAGATTGCACTTGTTCTTGCAATACTTTAGTTACAGGCTAGTTACAGTGCAGAGATTTTTTCCACAGCAGATGCCTGACCAAGAGAGCAGGGATAAATATAGAATGTTTAGAAGGGAGGGGAAAAAGTCCCTTTCTGGTGATGAGTATTACAACTAGGACCAATTTCTTGGGACTGCGTCAAAGCTGACGGATTCCCGCCTCTTTCTTTAGCTGCAAACTTACTGCTGGTGCTGTGCTGCTGCTGTGTATCTTTGCATCCCATAGGAGGTGGTGTGGGCAGAAGCCACCACAGGTTGAAACAAAGCTCACCAGCCTGTAGAAAGTCTTTGCAGCAAAGCAAGGTGTGCTGGCACAGTGCTCCTCGCTTTTCTTAACTTCTGCATCTGGAGGCATCCAGGGTCACAGTTATTTCAAGGCCTAAATTTTTTTTCTGGGATGGCAAAGCTTAAGCCAGAGCTGCATCTCAGAGGGATAAACCTAGCTGTAGTATTACTAATTTAATTTCTATGTGGCTGTGAGCTGAAAGAGCAGGCGCTGTTATCACTGTTTTGGGTTCTAAGTATCAGGGAGGATGAGGAATTCTTTTCCTTACACTTGTGTCATTTGGCTGTATTTACTACAAGTGTTTGTGCTACCTTCTATTTATCTTGACTGCTTTTCAGTACAATAGAGAATAGTGTTGTCCCTTGACTTTGAGAACAGTCACCGGAAAGCAAACTGATTTCCTGTATGGGATCCCCTGCTGTCAATAACAGACTTTGTGATACTCAGTCCTGTGCCAGTGGTCCTACTGGGATGGCTTCGTTATTAGGCCCCTGCTGTATAAAACCATCTATGTGAGGAGTGATTTTTTTTTTAAATTATTTTTATTTCTATGTGTTCCATGTCTTTTAAGGAGTATGAGTCATACCATCTCTTGGAGTTTTTATCAAAGGTGTTATGCTTGCCTGCTTCTCATTTTCTAGCGCATTAGGATGCTTTCCTTATCTACAGTAAGGTATTACCTGCATACCAGTGATCATTTTTGATGCTACCCCTTTTATAGAAGGGGGGAAAAAAACACATGCAGTGCAGAAAAGGAAGAGGGACTGTCACAGGGCTCATCTGCTCTTATCCATGACAACGCGAACATATGGTGCCATCCTGGGTTGTAGTTACAAGTGAAGCTACAACAACTCCAGGCTTCATCACTGGCTTTTGTACTAGTAACAGTTCTCAGATAGGCTCCAAGGAGCTTGGCCTTGTGTAAATTTCTTCCAGTGTGCTCATGCCTACAGCTTAGAGAGAACAGAAATTGACCTGTAACCTAGTACAGTTCAGAGCTGAGTGTTCAGGGCAAGAACAAGGACAAGGGTGTGCAGCAACATCAGCATAGCCAGTGCTTTATAATGTTTTAGTATCTATGCCAATTAAAGCAGTAAGTACTGGCCTGGGGTATTGATATTGTGTTAAATGCTAGCTTTTTTTAGTACTGAGGACTACAGTGGGATACGTCTCTGCAATGTTATTATATGGTTTCTGTTTCAAATAATTCTGTTATTATAAACTGCTCATTATGGTGATGTGGGGATGGACCAAGATCTGACTGGTAGCAAGCAAGGCACTGCAGAGCAGAAAACTGGTCTGCAAAGACTATCTTTGCTCTTACAAGGCATCAGGCTCCTGGAAAGTGAAATGTGAGTTGGTGTGTATGATAAAGGGCTAAAGGCTCCTCAGAAAGTAGCATTAGCCTAGCAGTCAGATTTCTGCCCAAGCTGTCAGGAAAGGACAGAAGCCACTGTGAGCTACCTGTGCTCCAGAATGCTTTTTGGTTACGGATCAGAGGACTGTGTTCTGCAGCCTGGGGAGTGATTGCATCAAGTTTCATGTAAGCAGGTATGCAACCCACTTTATTAAACTGATACAAGGCCATGTGGTTGTTAAGGCTTTAGCTTGATGTACTCAAATTGTTTATCTCCCTTTTTGGTGCAGAGTGGTGATCTGTGAGCAACCCTAGCTGAAGGCACTGCAATACTATAGTGCCTTGCCCCTGTTGCCAGGTATTTCTGGGACATGAAGTATGAGGTGTGGGCTGTTGCATGGATCACTGCACATCTCAGTGGCCTCAGGGACTTTTCCTGGTGCTTTCTGAACCTGTAGGAGGCTGCAGGAAGCCACAAGCAGAAGAAAACTGGGCACACACAACCTTGTGAGTGTCCAGAATCTCACAGCACACAAGGCAGCTCTTCCAACAGCAACAGTCACTTGGCTCTGAAGCAACTGCTTTAGACACTGCTGTGCCTACTTTCAGAGACCAGAGCCACAGACTGCTGTCACTTCAACATCGATGCTCAAGTGTGCCAGGAGGTGGTCTGTGTGGCCGCCCTGGGCTTTGTATGGTAGCTTCTGGGGCAAATTTCTTGGTGGGAGCTGGGGTGGGACCGCCCGTGTTGGGACGTACTTGCATTGGGAAGGATGCAGCCATCCCAGTTTCTACCCTGCGTGTAGGGAGAAGGAGGGTTTCTGTATGAATTACCACAAATCTGCACATCAGCAAGACGGAAGGTTCCCTTTCAGAAAAATGCTGTTCATTCGAATCCTAACCTGTATGTCCTTGATATAATTTAAAAAAAAAAAAAAAAAAAAAAAAAGGTGGAGGACATGCAGCTTCATTTAACACAAACATGCAAAAACTCTTTTCACTATCTGTAACTGTCTTCTGATGGATTTCATTATGCAGCCTTCATGCGTGAAAGCTGATTCCTGTCGACCTGCTCTTCATTAATGTGCTGTTTGCTTTATCTAAGCTACATAACCTTCCTGAAATTCAGTGTCTTTTGCCTTACATTAGAGGGGAGTTATTCTGCAGTACAGCCTAGCAAATTGCTGCTGAAAGTGATAGAAGCAGTGGAAAAGAAAATGCTGCAGAAGATGCACTCAAAGAAAAAGAAAAATGGTAACCCAGATTTCCATAAGGGCAGAGAAATCAAGACTAGATGGGATCATTTACTATTTATTTTAGTTGCTTTGTATAGCAGGCCAAATTCCCAGCTGTTAATCGAGCCTAATAACTTGCAATTAAGCTATGCATCTGTTTTTTTTTGTTTGTTTGTTTTTGTTTGTTTGTTTTTTGAAGTGACAGAATCATAGAGCTTTGGTTAAATGCTTGTGCTACACTAATTTAAATATGAAATCTGGATCACGTTGTGAAAGTGGCGCTGTTATGAATAAGGAAGGCAACTTTGTGTCCACCTGTGGGGTGACACTTCTGCCTCTACCTAAAAAATGGTCTTCACGGGAGGCCTAGAAGCAGTCGGCCTTCAGTAGCGTTGAAGATCCTTCCAACAACTCTGAAGGAGAAATAACAAAGCCTGTAACTATGGCAGCAAACTCAGGCGGTATTTATTGTTCTAGGCAGACCACTGGAATGCAGTAGCTGTGCTGATCCACCTCCCGTCGTTCGAGGGATCATCTCAGCGCCCAATTCACACAAAGCTGCTGTTAAATCTTCACATACAGAAGTCACTGTTCAAACGAAAATGAGCTGACAAGGGTGTGGTTATGGTCTGCCCCTCCTCGCTCTGCCGTTTTCATGCAGTCTCTGTAGTGGAAATGTCCGTTCCTTGTAGGAGCAGTGATCCGTTCCTGTCTTTGCCGGGATCCGATCCCCAGCTGAATGCTGTGCCCCGCAAAGCCTGAGGTTAAGGTTTGTGCCAACCGGCCTCCTGCCAAAGAGATTTGATGACAGACAATGAATTGCCCACTTACATATCTTATATACTTAGTATATTATATATATACTATATATACTTAAATATCACTTATTTCCTACTTTCCTCCTGGTCGGAGTATACTTGGATAAGGCATTCTGAACAGCAACTCATAGGGAAATAACTCTATGCCTCCCTACGTTTTGCACTGATTTGTGCCAGGGTCAAGGCTAAAGGTAGCGCTCTGACCCAAGGGAAGCAAGTTTCTGTTACTAGTTTCAGAAAACGTTTCCTTGTTTCCCCATTCATTCACCACTCCTTTCCTGAACTTGGAGGGTGCAGAGGGTGGTGTACAAGTCCTATTGTATCCCTAGAGCAGTTCTGGTTCCCCACAGCGCCTTCCCCGTGAAGTGAGCTCCTCTGTCTGAATCTGTTGCCTTTTTTATCTCATACCTGAGAATGATTTGTTCCAGGAATATCTTTATGACGTACCTGAAAGTCACCAAGGCCACAGGAAATGCTTCCAGCCATCCTAGAGGCTGGTATGCTGTCACTAGTAGGTATTTAAGTCATCCAGCCTTGGGCACCTCACTAAAATCTATCTGACATTGCTGGAAAGGTCACACTGCCCAGGGTTGGCCTCCTTTTGCTATTTGCTTTGTTTATTACCTACTTTAGCACATCATAGTGTCTTGTTTTGCTGGGGCAATTAGCCTTATGGTAGCAAAGGTTTTCCTAAAGGCTCCCTTTAATCCCCTGGAGTCCCAGCAGCTTCCCTCGTGGCTTCAAAACTTGTAGGGTAGGCCGATGACTTTGTAGCCACTGTTTGCTGTCGTCTGTAAATCAGCTATTCTTTTTCTCCATCCCCACTACTTTTAATTATTTCTGACTCCTCTGGCAGGAAACACGTTTTATCTAGCAGCAGCTGAGCTATTAGGAGCAAAGGGAAGATTTTAGATACTTCAGGCAGAAGTGCCCTGCCACTTCTTCATCTGTCAATAATCACCCAGATTACTCCTAATGTCTTCTGAAAATCCTGCCTGATGTCCCCTGACAAGTATTATAGTGGTAGATTCACCCTCTTCAATAGGCAAGTAATTAAGTACTCATTGGCTATTGCTTTCCTTTGCACTTTAACAACCCCCTTATCTTTAGGTGCCATTTGGCTTCCACTCCTTAAAAACGAATAAAACAATTTGACTGTTGTGGTTTAATCTAGCAGGTGGCCCAGCACCACACATTCATCTGCCCACTCCTCCTCTTTCCTGGTGTGGTGGGAAAGATCATCGGAGGAAAAAACTGAGAATTCGTGTGTTGAGACAAAATTAGGCAGAAAAAATGACTGATGCCCAGCTAGGCCCCTAACAGTGGAGAGATGAAGTCCCACCTCCTTAAGAACTGCTTCCCCATGATGTCACAGAGTGTGAAATACCCCTTTTGCCAGTCTTAGTCAGTTGTTTTAATTCTGTTCTCTCTCAGCTCCTTGGTGTGAGTGGCCTGGGCTCCGTGTGACACTGCCTACAAGCATCAGTGTGTTACCAACACTGCTTATCTCCTAGAAACAAAACATATCATCATACTAGACAGGCTGAAGAAAATTGTTCCATCCCTGCTGAAACTAAGACAGACTCCTAAATCTGAGCTGAATACAGAAAATTTATGATCAAACAAATGGCCAGATAAGCCTGCTCTCTTCACAGGCAAGTTTTAGTTTAACTGTTATAAAACAGACCAGGCCTATTTTCCTGCAATTCCAAGGGATCACCACACTTGGGTACCTTGTTCTTCTTCCTCTAAGCTTAATTAATCATGGCCCTGTTGGAAATATCCAAGTAATGTTGTCAGGACGGTATCTCTGATAAAGCAGAATTTATTCGCGATTGCAATGGCGGCGTGCCGCAAGCAGGAGCGCCTATGGACACAACATGACAGCCTTTATACCCTGTTTTCTCCCCCTTGCCTCCCCCCTCCCCTGTTTCCCCAATGGCTGGGTACTCCAGGTTCACAACCTTACAGAAGGTTTACATTTGCTATTTACTTGTTAATTTATTTGTTACCTGGTGCCAGTCAGCAGCCATCCTGTTGTTTCCAAGATGTCTCGGTGCTCTCCTTGTCCTATTGATATGGTGATTTTCTTTAAAGTCTTCGTTAAACAAAGAGCACTGGGGATGATGTCAGGCCTTCCCAATGTCTCTTCAGGCGCTTCCTCGGGCATGCCATGGCTGTTCTCTGGTTTGATCTCGTGCAGGATATTCTTGCAGTGTGTGTGACAAAATACACATCTATACACCTCTATACAGAGTGTGCGTGCCCGGGAAGGTTCGTCTAGAGGATAAGTGCTGTAAACTTATCAGAGATCTTCCCCAAGTTAAGTAGAGGGACTCCCAAAAAGAGCTATGATAGCGGACATCATGAAATAAGAAAATATTATCCAATTCTAATGCAGAAACAACATTTGATTCCCACAGCCCCAGTATACAAAAGGTACTAAATAAAATGAGTTCATTATGCGGACGACCTGCATCACCAAGTACTGCATCTGCTTCAGCTCTGTGACCCTCAGCCTCCAGCCTCACCGCAACCAGGGGCTCAGCTGGGAGTGACTCCCCGGTGCCCTGGTTGCTAACTTTGAGGCACGACGTTCGCTAGGTCTGGAGCCGCAGCCTTAGCCCGTGAGCATTCCTCTGGTTAATGCCCACGTCTTTACATCCGGCACGGTGATCTTCCACCAAACACAGACTTCCACGGGAGGGTCCTCTGCCTCTTCTCCCCATCCTACTGTCCCTTTCTCCAGCGTTTCAACGCACATCCTGAAGGAGATTTATTCAAAAATCCCCCCTTCCAACAAAGGTGTTATTACCCGGTATAGAACAACAAAATGGTGTCACAAAACACGAAAGCAACTTTCTATTTCCATTTTCACAATCATTTGAAAGAAAGGCTCAACCTTTTGTTTTCCTTTGGCACAAATTGCTGACAGGAAATTTGTTCACAGGTCTTTTCAACTATTTAACGTGCAATGCATTTCCCCTGCATGAACTAGGAATTCTGCCTCATTACTCTGCGTTTTCTCCTGCTCGACCTCGGGGGACACCTGAAACCTCTTCTGAATGGAAGAAATCGATGCTCAGAAACTTAACAGCAAAGCTTTGTTAGCATTAAGCAAGGTATCCTTCAATGGCAGCAGTGAGGTAGGATTGAGATAACTCTCCAAGAATGCTCCACCAGTTGATCGCTCGTAAACAGGTGTTATTTTCACATGTATTACATATTCTTTGCATTCCCAAATTCATTATCCTATCCACTCCCCATGACTGCCTAACAGACAGCCTTATTCGGCAAACTCCGATGCCATCCGGCATCCCTCTAGCGCCGTGATGGTCCATCGTTAGTCCCTGGGGTGCTTTACTGCCTCTCTTGTCCCAGGGACATCTGTGGAATGCAAGGACAGTCGGTGAAGTCTCTGCACACAGATAAGGAAGACAAAGGGCTTGATGCTGTCTGCCACATTTTAGGCGTTCCCTTGTTGTTTCTTTGGCCTTGTTAAATCAGAACAGCCTTACAGTATATCTCCCCATCTAAAATCGCAATCCTCCACCACATCTAAAGACTACTGCGTTGTTTTAAGCAAGCAGTAAGAGATGTTTTGTGTAATTACTTCTCCAAATCACTTTCATTACCTTCAAGTCACTTACTTGAAAGAGGTAATTCAGCTCCGAAAATTCCCCCCTCCTGCCCCCAACACCCCCCTAATTTCCCCTTATTTCTTCTTCTATTATTTGACACCACCTACAATTCATCACCTCAGCTACCTTATCTGGAGGGGGTTAGATTTCCAATTTTCAGTTTCCCAAAATTTCCTGGTGTAGCCCAAACCATGGGGTCAACTTCTGCGTCTGCTTTTTCTGATAATTTGTGCAGGGTTGCTATAGTACCAGATTTGCTTTATCTCTTGGTTATATTAATTTGCATTCCCAATTTAGTCAGTAAATCTCCTCCCAGTAAATTACAATCACAATTTGGTATGTACCAAAACTTGTGCATCTTACATTTATCTCCCACATCGATTAGCAGTGGTTGAAGGAGGTGTAGCCTTTCATCTTTCCCAGTGACTCCTTGAATTACTGAAGATGCTGTCCTTCTCTTCACTGGACTTTGTCCTGACCAGGGGCTCCCTTGAGACTGGCTTGTCTCTGCGGACAGCTTCTCAAACAGTGCCCTCTTTCTCTGCATCCCAACATTGATCCCTTCCTGGCTTAGGGCAGGGAGATTCCTGTCTTGTTACGGGATATGCAGCTCCCCCTCCACTCAGGGATCGCCTGAACCCTTTCCAACCCTTCCCTCCCTTCCTCAAGGTCTTACAGGTCCCTGCACCCCTCCCCAAGGAGGCTGAAGTGAGCAATCACTCTAGCCCTTGTTTTTACATTTTTCCTCATCCTTTCTCTTGTCTCTGGCTGTTCCAGAACTTAGTCAACATTAAAAGGTTATCTGAGGGTATCAAAGAGTCATCACCCTCCTTGCTGAGATTCCTTTCCTCGACTTACTGCTGCACACCCTCGAGTGCCCTTCCCTTTTTACTCTCCCCGGCCACTATTTCTACTCACCGATGAGATTTCTTCACAGAGTGTCCAGCTCCTCCATTACCTTCCTTCATCTTTCTTTACAGTCTTCCTAGTGTGAGAATCAAGTGTTGTTTCTGCATTAGAATTGTATAATATTATTTTTATTTTATGATCTCCGCTATCATAGTTCTTTTTGGGAGTCCCTCTACTTAACTTGGGGAAGATCTCTGATAAGTTTACATCGCTTATCGTATAGACGAACCTTCCCAGGAACGCATACTCTGTATGTAGGTGTATATATGTATATTTTGCCACATACACTGCAAGAATATCCTGCATGAGAGCAAACCAGAGAACAAGCCATGGCATGCCCGAGGAAGCGCCTGAAGAGACATTGGGAAGGCCTGACATCATCCACCAGTGCTCTTTGTTTAACGATGATGACTTTAAAGAAAATCACCATATCAATAGGACAAGGAGAGCACCGAGACATCTTGGAAACAACAGGATGGCTGCTGACTGGCACCAGGTAACAAATAAATTAACAAGTAAATAGCAAATGTAAACCTTCTGTAAGGTTGTGAACCTGGAGTACCCAGCCATTGGGGAAACAGGGGAGGGGGGAAGTAAGGGGGAGAAAACAGGGTATAAAGGCTGTCATGTTGTGTCCATAGGCGCGCTCCTACTTGTGGGACGCCCGCCATTGCAATCGCGAATAAATTCTGCTTTATCAGAGATACCGTCC
>NW_024884460.1:29637-66137 GCF_019232065.1 Centrocercus urophasianus | reverse complement strand
TAAATTCTGCTTTATCAGAGATACCGTCCTGACAAAATTACTTGGATTATTTCCAACATTTGGTATCAGCTTATTCTTTCTGCTTTTCTCCCATGAAAATTTTGTTATTTGTATGTGTTGCTACTGCAGAGTAACATCTGTTCTGTTTGACTTAGTCTGGGTTTCTTTTTATTTGCTCATTAGGTCATAGACTCAGACCTTTATCTTGAGCATCTTTTTCTTCTGAAACCAATTGTAGGAACACAAATCAGTTCTGATATGTTGCCTAGTCTTCCCGTGTGCTGTGAGAAATCTCCACTGGAGTAGGAAGTATTGGAAACTATTCAGAGTCCGTGGTGCCATTCATTGTTGGTAGAGATATTTTCATTAAAAAAATGATTTCAAAATTAATTGTTTGCAAATTGATTTATGCATATTTGGCTTCTCTGAAGTCTGGGTTGTTTTTCAGATGTTTGTTTTGTGTTCCTTGTGGGTTTTGTTTGTTTGTTTGGTTGGTTTTTTGGGGGGGGATTGTTTTGTTTTGTCTTATTTTGTTTTGTTTGTTTGTTTTAGTGGGGATTTTTCACTGTGCCAGGACTGTTTTATTCCAGCTAGCAAGCACGTGCTTTCTATTTTTATACTTGGGTTCATAACTTCAGTGTGTGTAAATCACTTTATTAACACCAGTTACTGTTAGGTATTACTTGCACTGAGAATAAACCTTTATCTCAACAATATCCACACCCCTTCTGGCAGACAGCTGTACAACAAACAAGGAAGAGAGAGAGTGTGCAAGTTCATCGACACAGAGATTTTGTGCTTTCTGATTTACATTCACAGGGCCAGGACAGACATGCAGAACAATATACACCTACCACAGTGCGCTTTTAAAACGTGTCTCCTTCAGAACTGCAACACTGCATTGCCTTGAAATGGTGGGAAATGAATTACAGGCCTGTAATTTCAAGACAACAGACAAAATATTTCGTGTGACACTGCTAGCAGCACTTCCTTTGAAGGCCCAGGAGGATGGTTTTCCTCTTCTCAGGGTTTTGGTCCTCAGAGGGAGAACCTGTACCCCTGTGAAAACATTTTGTGTTTTCTTGACAACAGGAGGGGAACTGTGAAGTATTCGGAATTATGCAACATGTCTTTTCTCCTTGTATAACTCCAATGCAACTTTGATTTTCCCCTCTGGAAATTAATTAAAACAACTTTATTTAATTTCTGCAGGCTATGGTTATTTGTATGTTCAGAGTCTTTTAGCACCTCTCCCCAGGGGATGCTTTCTTTGCTCAGTTTTTTGGTGGACTTAGCGGTGTAGAATGTCTACAGTTATTATTTTCTATACTAAGCATCTAAATTAATTCTTCTAGAATTTTGTTGAAGCAGCAGAACAAACTTCTACTAAAAGGATAATTTGACCTAGAGAGAAGGTGCTACATTTAACTGGACCATCAGCTGCTCAAAATTTTTGTTAATGAGAGAAGTTTGTAATCTGTTAGCCTTACACTTACACCACCATCACTCAGCTGAGTAAATTTCACAAGTCACTTGGTCACATCATGAGGAAGATTATTCATACCAATTTTTGTTACTGCATTTGACAGTTTATAGCACAAATGTTGTGACCGGAAGAATTTGTGACTAGTATTTAAAAACTGATGTGAAGGCTAGGGAGGCAACAGTTTTTCCATGCGAACTTCTAGTTCATGTCTTCCTCTTGTGTACGTGCACTGGCCCTCTGGCAGAAAATATAGATGTTTCTTTGTCACAAAGACAGGCTGTCCTGTAGAAGATGGACGGTGCTGTGCCTGATGCAATAGGTACCACAGCTGTGTACAGTGACAGGGATGCAGAAAAGCATCAGCTGTTTACAGGTGAACTTCTATAGCAGAACTTCCCTGAGTTACTGCCAAAGCAAGCAGTACGGACTGTGCCACAGTGTGGTGCAACTGCCCGTCCCTGAAGGAGCGGGGGAGGAAGGCAGGCTCCAGCATCTGCCTCCAGGAGTCGAACTGGTGTCTGATGACAGGACGCTGTCTACGTGATGGAAATTGCAGGGATCTCAATTAAGGTACCATTTTTTCTCGGTTCACTGAACTCCAGTGATCTGAAATGATGAAAAAGTGGCTGTGTTTTTTCAAGCCTCATAAAATTTCATTTGAAACTTAGCAGATGAGTACAAATTTCCAAGTTTCACAATGTTACCAAGGTAAGAAATTTTCTAGAGACATAATCATCAAGATGTAAAAGACACTGTATGTCATTCTTACCTTCAGAGATAAAGTACAGGGAAAAGATTTGCTGTTTGGAGTATAGGTGAGCTGACAGTTGTGATAAGAACTTATCGACTGACCTAGTGAATGTGAAGCCAGACATGAGATGTAATCATCAGAGACAACTGGTATGTTTTTAGTAGTCTCACAGATATTTGAAGTCAGAAAGTCGTAATGTTAAAAAAAAAAAGTATAGATTTTCCACTCTGCCAAATTCACAACTGTTTATTTTTTGAAGAAAATGTTTTGAGGCAAACTTTTTCCTACATTTCTGGTGATCAGTGTACATACAGCCTTTTCTGTATGCAGGGGTTCACCTCTTCTTTCTCCCAAAACTAGTGACCTCTGGGATATTTTTGGGAAACCATGATGTGAACTGTGCATTTTGAGTGTACTTATTACCCCAGACTTTTGCATAGATTTAATAGATTGGGATTAAATTTTGCCATTGGGCAAATTGCTAAGGCTTTTTTTAACATAATCTTGCCATTGTTTTATCTTCAAAGATTTCGTAAACTGAGTCGTAGCTGGGAAGAGTGGTTTGTTATCAGGATTGGCAGAACATAGAGCTATCATCCCTCTGGTGTCTGAATTTAAAAAAGGCCTCTGTGACTGAAAGAAGCAAAAGAAGGAATATACGCATTAGACAGAAGGTTTTTATCTCACTTGCCCCCAGTAGGCTAAGCAACATTAGGAACTTGGACTTGCATAGTAAGTGAGCACTAAGAAATGAGATGGTATGTAACCTTCATGGTTGAATCTGTGTGAGGCTGTGTGTCAGTCATTAAAGTGAATGCAAGAAAAAGATTCATTGTCAATTACAAAAACAAAATAATGGGTATGTTGCTTATGCTGAGAGATCCCTATTCAACCCCAGTAGCTGGGGCAAGTGCATTGGGCTTACTATCCCACAGAAATGTATAGGGCAGGATGTAAAACACTGAAATAAAAGATTTGGCCAGTGTATTAGTTCTGCTGGAGCCCTAGAGAGGGCTGTACTATTTTAAGAGGCTTCATTCAAAAATGTGTGTGTAACGGATTGCTTGGAGGATTCAGCAGGTAGGAGGGAGAAGTGGTTAGGAAAAAAAAATCAAGATCAAGTTTCTCAAGCAGCAAAGAGAGGAAAAAAATTCTCTGTGAAGGGAGAGCAAAAGAGAACTGTGTGTTGTAATAGCAGGAATAATTAAGTCACCTGAATGTGTTGGGGAATAATGCAGGCATCTTTTCTCAGGCTCTGGAGACTGCCTAGGGTTTATTAAATGTCTTTGCAGTGATGCTGACTGTGCACAGCACTTTGCAGACAGACATGAAGGAGGCCTCTCTCACCATGGACGTGGTAGCATCAAATACAGCATGGGCCAAACCTGCAGCCCATCCCCAGCACCACCAGAAGGAATCCTCACCGGGAGGCCTAGAGGGGCCACGTGCCCTGCGGGGAGGTGGGCAGCGTCTGGGGAAGGAAAGGCTCCAGCAGGCACCAGCGGGACGGCTGGGATGGCAAGAGAAGCTGGCAGAGGCCTTTCTGCTGGCAGGGCAGGAAGGAAGGCTGCTGGCACAGGCAAGGAGGCAAGAAGCAGCACAAAAGTTGTATTGGTGGCACCTCTGCAATGGAGTGAAGGTGGCAGGGCAGGGAAAAGGGATGTAAAAATTTCCTTTGCCACCTTGCTCTGCCAGCTCCGGTGCATCCACCCATCATCAATAGAAGCCTTGTCTGAGCAAAAGGCATTCTCCCCGCAGGCAGTGCTTGGAGAAAGCCGGAGTCAGAAACAAGAAGCAGCTTCCTGCTCCTTACAGAGGTGGCAGCTCCACTTCTGTCTGCCCCCTTGAGCCCTAGATGGAGTCCAGCCCAGGGCTGTGTGCTGCACTGAGGCATGTGCTCCACAGCTTCAGCTGGGGCCTGGGGCGAGGGCAATGGTTTTCCCTGACATGTCTGCAACCCCTCTTGGCACAGAACTTGTGAGAAGCTGTTTTCAACCAGGATCATGAATTCATCCACGCAGTAAGAAGTCTAACAGGATTAACTTTGATTAATGACATTAGAATTTCAGTATTATCCCTGAAGAATAACATTTACACAGGCTGATCCTTCAAGTCTTGTCTGCTTCTGCAGTTCTTCTGCTCATCACAAGCTGTTCCTCCTTCCTTAATCAGCATCACTGAGCTGCTTCAAGGGGGAATTAAGATCTCCTAGCTTGTAGCCGTATAACAAAAAACAAACAAACAAACAAAAATTGCTCCTGGCTTGTCCTCAATCAATTTTGTTATGGAATAAGAAAGACTGCAAACCTCAAAAGAAAATATTTCTAATACATACACAATTTTATCCCCCATGGTACAGAAGCAGACCCTCTTGAAATACTCTTTATAGATATACTCTTCACAGTGGTACTGCATGGCTGCTTAAATGGTAACTGACTTGGGACTCCTCCTCAGTGTTTTGTCCTCTTTACTGAAGCAGTTCCGTAACTTTGTAGTCTATACTATACTAACAATTTAAGTATACTTAGTTTTGTTTTCTCCCAAAAATGCAGAAGTACCAAAGTCCCAAAAGCAGAAGATGGATTTCATAGGTCCTGCATCTGTCAGAAAGCTGAGATTCTCTCACTATGAAATTCGTAGTTTTGTAATGAGGATCACCCCAACTTCTGGGAGGTATGAATACTCTCCTGTTCAGATCTCTGTGCTGTCTGTCCTGCTCTCCTATGAGGCAAATGGACAAGCCAAGAGGAGGCAGACGGTGGAAGGTCACGTATGTGAATATTGTGCTGTTTTCTGTCCTGACAAATTCATTCAGAAAATAGGAGAAAGGCTCCTGGGACAGGGCGATAAGGTTTCCATTCACAGCCTGAGGAGATGTTTTTAAGACAGGGAGGTCAGGAGAAGGATCATAAGGGGGGAAGTTTTCCAGGACCCAGGATGTTTCTAACCACAACACACCGCAGTGCCAGAATAGGGGTCACAGTCGTCACGCTGATTAACAATACCAAATTCTTCGTTTATATGGGATCTAAGCGAGGTACCAAAAGGCCGTCTTTCATCCTCGTTAAGAAAAACTTCACCAACATTTGAGAAGGCAGAGTGGTAAAGTGCTGTAAGAGAGAAACAAAGAAACGTGAAAGAAAATGCTGAAGGAAGACGAGTCAACAGAAACAATAGCATTTCAGTCAGTACACTTCAATAATTTAACAGTAACTGCACGTTTCAAATAAATGAGAAGTGTTGGTATAATGAACCCACTGAAAAAAGAATCTGTTGTGGCTGTAAGGATGGTGCCTGTCAGCTTAATTAATGTCACGTCTGGCTTCAAGAAATGAAAACATAATTGCCTAGTCTATAGGGAGACGGCTGAGACTGATGGAGGAAAGGAGCTTCAAGTGGCTACAAGGAAGTGATCACAGAAATATCTGAAGATCATTACTGCCTCAAACGAAATACCTTTCTGTGGGGGCCTCCTCCTTGCACAGCTCTTGCATTCTCTACTAATCAAATGGTATTTTTGCATAAAGCACCTAGAGGAAGCGGTTCTTATATCTACTGTGTAGAATGTTTAGGCAGTCAATCATCACTTTTACTATTTATATTTTTGACTGCTATTTGAGTTTCTCATTCTGTTAAAACCACACTTGCAATTTTAAGTAAAATGTAATAGAATAGAAAAAAGTATAACCTAAGCAACATTTGCTTACCTTACTCCTCTACCCCAGAAGTGAGTAACTCTTTCAGCTGCTGTATTACAAACGCCTTTGAAGCACAGTGTCTGTCTTACTAACAGTGGTAAAAAAATCAATTGTCAGACACTGACTTCTCAAATTAACCAAAGAAAGCATGGTACAAGAGGGACTGAGATTAGGAAAAGGAAATACTTTAAATGTCATTTATTGCAGAAAATCAGAAACTAACAAAAAGGAGTGTCAGCTTGCAGATTAAAGGAGATAAAGGAGAGCTGCTGAAGTGGCAAAAGCATTTGAAAAAGTGGAGGAAGGATAAGAAAAGTTAAAGTATGTGTGCAATGCTGGAGGTAATATTTGAACTCATTCTGAACCACTGCTTCCTTCTGCACCTTGTAGGCTGACATCAGAAGCATTTCAACACCGTTCTGCTGCAATAATACATGAAAAAACGTAACTTCCGCACCAAAAGACCAGTCAAAGGCAGCAGTGGAGTGGAGAAAGAACAAAGGAATCTGTAACGGACTATGATCAATTATTATAACTGCCATTGCCATCGGACCAGCCAACCCTGGGCCCCTGTAACAAAATATTTATAGCCCAAGAATGCTATAACTTTCATTGTTATGACAATGGTGCCTTTTAGGTTTACAAAACAAAATAATTATGCTGCTCTTTTAAAACCTGTACAGTTGTATTTATCTTAAAAACTCAGAATGTAATTTGTTTTATTTGGGCATTTTGCTGCTGTTATCGACAGGCACTGTTGCATGATGGGTAAGCAGTATGCAAATAAGCAGCCTGACGCTACAAATAGCACATTGGTGACGAGCGGCTTCCAAAGCAGCAGCCTGGTGCCTGCGTCAACAAGCATTACCAGATGATCTCTGATGTGAAAGATGTTAATGCTGTTTGCAGTTATTCGTTAGCAGATCACATGTGAGCAGGACTCTGCTGCAGAAGTTTATAAAGGATTTGTCAGATTTGCAGCAGAAAGTTGGCTAAATTTTTTAATTTTTTTTTTTTTACTCAATCACAGCTAGCACTCATTTCACTTCCTACCATTTTGGTATCTGTTTTGCTGTGAAATTTATTTCCCACCATGAAGTTGCAAAATCAAGCGATTCACAGCTGTCTTTTGTGCTTTGTCATAAAGCCACTGTTATGGCAGGCTCCATCACTGCTCTTCTCATCCTATTTTAGAATTGTTATCAGCTGCGTATGAATTAATCCCTGTTCTTACCATTAAAATATGTTGTCTTCTGCTTTGAGTTTTTGTACCTCCGTGTTGATGTATATTCTCCACTTTTCTCAGCAGGGCCCTAATTAACATAACAGGCACATCTTCTGCCTACTGCAGAGGTCTTCAAGAGTTTGTAGGATTAGACTGGGAACAAGAAACAAATGAAGAGAAGGAACTGCAGCTCCATGCAGCTCCATGCAGCTGAAAATCTGTGGTATAATTATCATGGAAATACAAGATTGTTTGCACAGCTGGAGTGTTAGAGTAGCTATAAATGCTCAGAAGATATAGGCAGAGATGGATAGGTGGTAGAGCTGTATGTGAAGGAACGGACTGGCTGCTGAGAACTGTCACTGAAGAATAGCAGAGATCAGGCTGAGAGCTTATGGGTGAGATTTAAAGACAAAGCACACCTCACGGCACATGCGTAATGCAGGCTGTCTGATCAGCGCTGAGGGTGAGTTGTTGCTTATTCTGCTACCAGAAGTGTCATGCTCTCAGGCTCTGGTCCTGCTCAGGTACTTCAGTCACTCTGCTATCTGCTGAATAGCTGCTGCACAGCAACCTACACAATGGGAGACCCCTGGAGTGTGCTGAGGGTAGCTTCCTGGTGTGAAGAATAGAAAGCCCAACCAAAGAGGATGCGTTACTCACCAAGTTATTCACCCGTGTGCAAAAACTTACTGGAGAGGTCAGGGCTAGAGGTAACCTGGGCTACCTCCAATGAAGTACAGGAACAGCCAAGAGACCTTCTGACAGGCAACATCGACTGAAATTAAAGTTTCTGAGAGGAGATGGTTAGAGCTATGTACATACAATAAGCGGCAAAACAGTTTTCTTTTTTGAAACTGATAGAAATACATTTTAAGCAATCTCTTCTATAGCTGTATAAACAGGAGCAAGTAAAGTTTAGTCTCTGAATAGCTTATTTTAAACTAATAATAACATGAAAAGTCTATGAATATTTTGATCAAAATCTCTTGCCGTTAGAGGAGGAAAGCTTACTACTCTGATTCAATAACATTAACACATTATTAAACTAAAAGTGGACATGTTAGAGAAACATTTTCTCCCATCTCTGGAAATTCTTGAAAGACAGAAATCCTGTTCTGATTTGCAGTTTTAGAAATTACAATTTAAAGATTTTTCCTCAGATGAAACAACTGTGCGCTGTGCCCAAAATTATGGTGTCCCTGTCAGATCATTTCTCAGTGCCTCAAATATCCTGTTGTTAATTACTGCATTTATAGACGTAGAGCAAGATCTTGTTTTAGGGCTGTGTTTGTACAGCAGGATAACTATTTTCCTGATAGTTTGTGATAATCTTGAAATATTGCAGATGTATTAAGACTCTGGGAAGGAAGAACAAGGAGCATATCCTTGAAAGAAATTTAGTTAGACTCATAATTCCATTTTGTATTGAGTGAATGCTTTTAAGTCTGTAATGAATTAGAGAGCTCATCAGCAAGGTACAGAGAACAAAAAGAAATTATTAAAAAAATGAATCTCATACTGTCATATGCAGTCCTGCACTTAAGTTGGGGCAATCCCAAGTGCAGATACAGGTTGGGCAGTACAGAATAATGGCTTGAACACAGCCCTGAGAAGGATTTGAGGGTGCTGGTCATTGAAAGATTGAGCATGAATTCAACACAAGCTAGCAATGTGCACTTGCATCTCAGAAGGCCAGCAGTCACTTGGGCTGCATCAAGAGAAGCATGATCAGCAGGCCAAGGGAGGTGTCTCAGCCACTCCACTCTACTCTTGTGAGACCCGACCTGGAGTTCTGTGTCTAGTTCTGGGGTCCTCAACACAAGAAGAACATTGAGCTTGTTGGGGTGGGTCCAGAGGATGGCCATGAATATTATCAGAGAGCTGGAATGCCTCCTCTACAGGAACAGAATATGAGTTGGGACTTTTCAGCCTGGAGAAGAGAAAGCTCCAGGGGCACCTAATAGCAGCCTTCTAGTACCTGAAGAGAGCCCACAGGAAAGCTGGGAATGGACTTCGTAAGGGCATATAGCAACAGGACAAGGGGAAGTAGCTTTGAACAGGAAGAGAGTAGGTTTGGACTAGATATTAGAAAGAAATTCTTTACTGTGAGGGTAGTGGGACTCTGGAATAGGTTGCCCAGCAAGGTTGTGGATGCCCCTTCTCTAGAAGCATTCAAGGCCAAGGTGGATGGGGTGTTGAGCAACCTAGTCTAAAAGGAGATGTCCCTGCCCTCCCTGCAGGGAGTAGGAATTGGATGATCTTAAAGACCCCTACCAACCCAAACCGTCTTATGATTCTATGATCCTATTGTATTTCACTGATTAATTCTCACCAGGAAACCTGGTCACCCACAGGAAATTTGGATCATGAAACACTACCTTTATTACTACAATTTGGCAAAAGCTGTGATGGTTTTTAAAACTGCAGGAGTCCAGGGAACTTCAGAACATTATAAAGAATAAACAATGTATTGCTGTAATGGGATGGGAAGTATCACGCAGCAATGGGGTTGCAAAGTCTTTTGCTTCAGCAAATGAGAATGACCCCAAATCAGCAGCCACAAACAAAAATGAAGTAAAAAGAGTGGCTTACATTTAGAAGGCAGGGTCCTCCAACAGAAGATGCCCTCATTTTCACTGCCAACCCCTAGATGAGGTCTGGGAAGGAGTGGTGCCAGATGCATTCCTTACACCTGAGATCCCCTGGTTGGCCCTGCCTTCCCACCAGGTACACAATCACGGTTTCAGGCTATGACTTAGAATTTCTGCCACAGTTGCTATAAGAAAATACAAACTACAGGGGAAAACAGATGTCTTTGGGACCTTATCTCCACCCACTGAAACCCTACTGAGAGATTGAATCACTTGGAAAAATCATTTTTTGTCTCCATACTCTTGTATTTTCCATAGCTAGTTTAAAATTGTATGAAAATCAAGGAAGTTTTACTTCTCAGTGCTTTGAATTAGCATCCTTGGGGAAAAAAGAGAAAAAAAAAAAAAAAAAAAAGATCTCTTCTGAGGTATGAGCTATGCTGCTGTTTGTTAAGATTAACAGTACTGATGAAATATTGCCTGTTAAGGAAAAGTTGCTATTCTTAAGGAAAGAGCTTTGACTAAAATGAGTTGCTTTTCCCTTCTGTTGCAATAGGAGGAGCCATCTCCTAGTCTCTGTATCATCAGAACTAAGTGTGAAAACCCTTGTAGGTTTGCATGCTGCCTTGTACTCAGTGCACTTAGGAATATAGTTTGCAGTGAGTATTGAAATGTCAAGTGAGGTCATTTGTTGCTTTTAGTGAATACCTATAAACTCCAGCTGATATTAGATGTAGAAATGCTGAGTAGCATGCTATTTGAAATACTGTCACCTTTTCATTAATCTGTGATGATTAAAAGTAACAATACATAAACAATAATGAAGGATTCTGTAGAAGCATTAACTCTCTCACTTTACATGTCAATTATTTTGTTGGTAAATTAAGTCTTTAAAGATACAGCTGAAAACACAGACAGTGGAGAGGAAGTCAGCATTAAAATCAACTAAGCTACTTGGAAGAGCAGTGGGCTAAAATAAACATACTAACACTTGCTATGTGTAGAAATCCCTCTGAGCTTCTACCAGAACCTGTCCTGTTACATTCCAAGTGGCTCTTCACTGTATTATTAGATTTATATTGAAAAAGTTCATACAGAAAATGACATATATCCCCCACTTTAGCTCTGAACCCCAGTTCATGCTGCAAGGTATCTAACTAGTGTGACAAAAAAATACTGAATTTGAGGCCCATGGAGATACTGCTGGAACAAGATCAAGGACGAAGTTCAGAGTAAGGAGCATGGGACCAATCTTGACGACTTTCTACAGGATGGTGCAGTTTCTATCAGCAGCATTTACAAATATTTTGGGTCTCTGCTGTGATAAGGGATTATTTATAGAATTCTAGAATGATAGAATGGTTTGGGTTGGAAAGGACCTGATAGATCTTGTAGTTATAGCACTTTCGCAACGGGCAGGATTGCCACTCCCTTGCCCAGACTGCTGATGGTGCACTACCAGGGAAGGATTACCCACAGTTTCTCTGGGCAACTTGTTCCAGTGCCTCACCACTCTCTGAATAAAGACTTTCTGCCTAACATCTCATCTAGATCTCCCATTTTACTCTGTAATGGTTATCCATTCTATTTTAAACTCCCTGATAAAGCATTTTTCCCCATCTTTCTTGTAGGCTTCCTTTATTTTATGGCATAGACAAAGCTTGCTATAGTGGACAGCTCTGTAACCTCTCAGTGTATTATGTGTAGGTGAGATGTCTTTTCTGAAGCATATCTCAGATTGAAAGTTCATTTCACCAGCATTTCAGAACCTCTTTCTGCTTTCTTGTATAATTATTCAAAAACCACAATAACATTTTGAGATACTGGATTTCATTCAAACTACTAACTGCAGAGAATTTTCTTTCATGAGTTCCTACTCCATTTTCCCCCAGTAAATGCCACTTGACACTCAACCACTGCAGGGAGAGTCATATTAATGAAATAAATACACAAAGTCCATTTTACTGACAGTTTGTCCTGCTGAATTTGAGGGTTTTTTTAATGATGTTTACACAGTTGGCCCTGAATCATTCTGACTGCTGGAGAACAGCAAAAAAGTTCTGACTTCTGGAGAGCTATCTTAAATTAAATTACTGGAAAAATCAATGAACTGTAGAATCCTCTAAATGTGTCTGTGGAATGAAAGATTTTTGGAAACGAGCAGAATTTTCTCAGAGACTGCTAAGAATACAGAACATTTGTCTGGTATGATAGGTCATAACCAAGGTCAATTCTCAAGAGATCAGATTCTATAAAAGCACACAAGAACCACTGATTTCTTTTCTTTGAACAGGTCCAACTTTTCCACAAATCTTTCACATATCGTAACTTTTTCATAACATTTCATAGCTTTTCTGTGTGAGCTTTTTTTAGGGGGAGGAGTGGGGAGGAACGGGGATGGTTATTTATATAGTTTTATGTGTGTGTAATGTTTTCTTCCCCCAGTTGAGACACCATAGATTAATTCCATGTTCCTTTTGAGGAAACTGTCTTAACTTACAGTTTGCCATGAAACACCTACATCTTCCCTTCTTTCTGAAGATTCTTTGTGTGCTTAGATTCTTTCTGTCAAAGGAGCAGACATTTCCACAGCATTGTTTCCTATTTTGTAACAGGCATTTTTTAAATATCAATAGTACATGTAGGATGACCTACTGGAAGGCAAAATGTTCCATATCTCCATTGGTGTTTCATAGGCCATTCATAGGGCAACAATCAAACAGCTCACTGAAGAAACTTCATCTGGATTTTAGTATGATCCTAAGTTTTGACACAGCTGCACGTGGCACAAAGCGCTTTCTTGGCTTTTGCTCAGTCACGCCCTGCCTGCGACCCCAGGAAATGGATTGCTCACTCAGTCCACCTGCGTATCAGTAAGGATGTTTACTCCAGGTCCCTGTTCCTCAGCTGTTGCTCCAAAATCTCAGTGAGGTAAAAAAAAGAAAAAAAAAAAAGAAAGTGAATTAACTCAGCTTAACTCACTTCACTCACAAGGTGCTGAGTTGTGCTTTTGATGACAGCGACAGGATCTGAGGGAATGGAATGCGGTTGTTCCAGGCGAGGACATGGCTGTTGGTTAGGAGAAGGTTCTTCAGTAGAAAGCGGTTGGGCATTGGAACAGGCTGCTCAGGACACTGGTCGTGGCACCAAGCCTGTTAGAATTCAAGGAGTATTTGGACAAAACTCTCAGACATATAATTTAGATTTGGGTGATCCTGTGTGAAGCCAGGAGTTGGACGCAGTGATCCTTATGAGTCCCTTCTAGTGCACAATATTCTGTGATTCTATGACTCTACACTGAGTATGAGAAAAGCAGAACTGTAAGTCCAACAAGTACAGTAACATGTCAACGTGACTGAAATGTAGCCAGAATGACAGACTCGAGTCCTGGGTCTTACAGAAAAGTAGACAGATGTAGAAGGAACAGCATCTTCTAAATTTATCTTAGAATTGCTATAGAGTGGCCCTGATCATTTTGTCTTAGAAACATCTTTCTACCTTACAACCCAGATAAAAGTATGAAAAACATTATAAACAAATCTAAAACTTGCTTTTTGGGACAGATACTAGGAATTCTTCTGTGGTGGGAAAAGGTAAACAAAACTCAGTTTTCATTTCTAAGCAGACCTCTGCACAGCAACAGAAATGTAAGTCCATAGAAAATGTGGCAGATGATCATGTAATGTATAATCATGAAAAGCACGTACTGTGTTTCTCTTAGACAAGAATACTTTTGCTAATTGCTCTGTGTGGATAGAATTTACATTATCTCTGATCATCATTGAGGTTTAATAATTATGTCTTGTCATGGTGAATATAACCCTCCTATTTTTTTGTGAAATAGGTGATAGAACTTATAGTGTCCCTCTTCCTCAATATAACATCTCAGAACCTTCAATGTCAAGGAGATCTGCAAGTAAAAGGAATGGGATTTTTTTGCACACACATGATACAGCCATACAGACATTAGACAAAATGTTTAAATTGTTGATCCTGGATATCTTCAGCAATCTCCCTGGACCCTATTCACTTCAAGATTGGGTTTTAAACTGCCATTTAGTTTTCAAGGACAGGAATTGCATTTTTTTTTTTTTCTGGAATTACTTTTTGTTGTTATTAAAATCAGCAATTGTTTTTTTTTCCCCTGTGCAAAGATAGAGAAATCAGTCTGTGGTCCTGAGAAATCATACGTGTGTGGCCTTTCCTACAAAATACCTTTCTTGAAAGCTAGTGAGTCTTATTAGAAACTTCTTCACACTCTACATCTTTTCCCACTTTCCACCATTTCCCATCTGGATATAACTTGAATTTTTCTACAAGAGCGTTTCCTTTCCAATTCTCCTCAACCTCTTAGAAGCAAAGGTTTCTGTTTCCCTGGTTCCATTTTGTTCTCCTCAGATTAGGTAACAACACCTAAATCTTACGCAGGTGTCAGTGTTTTCTTCTCCTCTTGCTTTCTATTTAAAACCATCACCAGTACCTTTTTATATTCAAAAGTGTGAAACATGAGAAGCATATATCAAAGGAGATCATAAAATATTGTTGAAGTAACAGTTTACCAGACACCTGCATGTGAATCTTAATAAATATCTGCATTTTAGTAAAAATTGGTGGTTATCTGTAACAAATGGCAGAGGATGGCAAAAGTCAAGTCTTTGTGAAATGTTACAATACTCACAGAAAAACTGTCATTCATTTCACTGGGATTTGTCTGCACGCAGTGAAGCATGCAGCCGTATGTCCAGAACAGAAGCTTCATTTCCCCTGTCACTGGAGTGCAGAACTTTTGCTAAATAAAATAGAGGGAAAACAGAAAGGAAAACAAGGAAATTCAATGCTCTTTACATCATAAGTAGCACATTTTTTTTTGTTTCAGGACTGAACTATCTCCAATGAAAGTTATGTTACATAGTGAGCATTAACATCCACAGCACTAAGAGTTTAAGTAAGATACTGGGTCTGCTTAGCTACAGATCAATAGAATTGATGACCAGCAGCTGTCAATTGGTTGAAAAAAACCCAGGTGCCTAAAAAGCAGTAAAAAGAACAGTCAAAGTTAGCAGAGAGATGGAATGTAGCAAGGTTAGTTTAACTTACAGTACTAATTTATGTTGACTCACTACTGTTGGACCAGCTAAGCTTGCCTTTCAGCTTTTATACAAATCTCTTAAATGACTGTTCCACCCTAGTTAGGATGGCTTTCTTAACTAATATAAGAGAATACAATGATTAATCTTCACTATGAATTTGTTTTGTAAGCACTAGTGCATGAGGACTCTGTGCCCTCTCTGTATTTCTTTGGAAGGCAGAGTGTGTTCTTGGATTGAAACAAGTCGATGTGATGGGAAATATATGTAAATGACCAAACTGTAAACTCTCTGTGGTGTTAAAACATCATTTTAGTTATTTGGATACTGAGACAAAGGTGTGTTTAGTTACTGAATTAAAAATTAATATGGGGCAACTTCGTAACTGCTGCAGAAATTCAGATTATTATTATTATTTTTTTTCTGATGTCTTTGGACTGTAATTAGGAAGAAAAAATATGATAAAATGCAGCAGATGGCAGTAATGTACAAAGGAAACGTGATCCTGCACTGCGCTTATCTCAGGATTACTCTGAGCATGCAGACTTTGCTGCTCTCCACACTGAGTGGCCAGCCTAAAGCTGCCAGATGACTCCATTGACTTGTCTGGATTTCAACTTGCTTTAGTATGTTTGTCAGCAAGTGTCTTAAATCAAGATCCAGGGAGGAAGATTCAAAGCTGAATGCCTCTACAAGATCAAAAGAACATCATGAAGATGCCGTCAGTGTGAATAAATAACCAGAGAAGAAATAACTGTTGATATGAGGACAAACTACTCAGAATGTCATCCTGACTTCATTTCAGATATATTTGTAGTGCATTTGCAACTGTTATTAAAAGAGTGAATCAGATAAATCCCATTTAATGGCTTTTAAAGAGCAGTGTTTCATTGATCCGTATCTATTGAGAAAAGACAGATCAATGACTATCCTGAACATTGCTGGGGTATGAATTTCATCATGTATTTCCTGCAAAAATTATAAAAAAATTATAAAAACTTTCAGCTAAAATAAAGCATGTATTAAGGAGAAACCTCAAGTATTATCTAAGTGTCTCAAAGCACTATAGCATCCTAGGAACATCTATCCAAAAATAATACAAAACATAAGTTATTTGTTGTTTCACGCAGCTCAGAAGAGCGTTATGAGGGAGGTCTGCAAATCCATTCTGCTCCCAGCCTCTCTCACACTCCTTTCTGTCAAATTAATAGTTCTTGGCTGATGTGGTACTACTTCCTCTCATTAGAAACAATTTTTGGAATAAACTAGTCAATGAAAATGAAATTAATTATTTCATGGTGTATGGGAACCATTAGGTCATGGCCTGAACCAGTGATTAAGCATCTGGGGAAGGGATGTAGCCAGCCCAGGGAGCACAGGTGGAATCAATTCACCTGTGCAATTGGACCCTGACTTCATCCCTCCCTAACTTCATTTAAGGGCTGGAAGACGCATGGGAAGAATGTCTACTTGGAGTGTTTGGACTGCCCCAGTCATCAGAAAAAGGCAAGCAGTTCCTTCTTTATTACTGCATTGTGACTGTTACCTTTCTTGGGTTTAGAACAGCTATATTTCCTGCTGCCTGCTCTTATGTGTGCTGAGTCAGGCAGGAGTTCTGGTGTCTCTGAGGAATTGCTATGATATCTTGTTCTTCAGTGACATCATTCAGTGACAGTGGACTTTTTGGATATCTTTCACAAAAGAATCTGGAGAGACAAGTAATTGAAAATTCCCGGACTACTTGTGTCACAATGGGAAAATCTGTATCTGTGTCATAAGATGAAATAATACCAGCATTGCAGCAAACTCTCTCTCTGTCACAAATGCAGTGTAGACTGGACTGTAAAGGATAGCTTGCCTGTGACGTGCTCAATTTTAGTTTTGTGTGGTAAAGGGCTGGTGAGTATGGGAAATGTCAGACCATGGCCTGAAGCAGTGACTGAGTGCGTGGTGAAGGCCAGCCCTGAGAGCACAAGTGGAAGCAACTCACCTGTGTGACTGGAGTGGGGGGAGCTGGGCTTCACTCTAAGCGTGTTTGAGGCTGTGCAGCCTCAAGGGAAGCACCTCTTCTTGGAGACTGCCTCCTTTAGAGCGTTCAGCAACCCTGATCCTTGGAAAGGGGTGAGTGATTCCTTCTTTGTTACTGGGTCACGACTGCTGCCTTTCATGAGTTTAGGGTGACTGCATCTGCTGTGACCTGTCCTTACACACACACAGAGAGAACAAAACTGTTCCCTATGAGTGTTGTGATGGATAGAAATGAATGCTATTTGCTGTAAATAAACTAGTAAAATTATGAGAAAACCTGCTGTGTTCTGAGTGATGCTCAGTTTGTATGTTTAAGCAATTATGTCAAAGTATCCGTGGAGTTCATAGTGATCTGTGTAGCAGCTCTTTAGCCTTCAAAAGGAAGATGTTCATACACAGTGTGAACCAAAAAAACAGAGGTGATATGAAGACTATGAAATGTAACCTCAGTTATCATGGATATGTCTTTAACGTGAGCCAATATTTCCCAGCCAAGGAGTCATGTAGATTAGGACTTGTTTCTGTTGGCTGAATGCTCAGGTGCCTGTGGGTTGAGGAAAAAATGGTTCTTCTATTTTATGGATTTTAGTTTCATGCTGTGCCCATTGCTCTACTTTAGTATCTTTTAATGGTCTATTTTTATTAGGCATATCACATGTTTTTTTCTCAATTACAGGTATTTAAATGAAATTCATGATCTTAATGCTCTCAATTTTTGTAAGCAATTTTAAGTGTAAGTTTTCCTTGAATGTGGTGAAGTGGAGATTCTGATCAGTGGAAGTTCTGACAGTGATAGGCCGTGCTACAGTTGGTTTTTGGGTCATTATGTGCACGTAAGTAATGAAATACTGCTCAGTTTCTTCTGCGGATGAGATATTGAAAGGGATAATTACAAGGAACACTCCCTCCAAGGGAAAGAAAATATTTTGTTTTTAAATAAGAAAATGCCAATGAAATTTCAAAGGGACTACAAATATAATTCAGAAAGAAGTGTTACAAAAGGGGAAAATGTCATAAGCAAAATATAAACAAAAACACCAAGTGAGAACTCCTTGTGGGTGTTTCTATTCCTGCTTTGTAGGAAGTAGGAGAAGATAATGAAGAATAGGAAGCTCACTGTATTACATTTACACTTGTAGAACAACTGAAGATGTGCAACACAGAAATCTAGCTGCTTTTTAGTTACCATTTTAACAACATAGTTATGCTACGTGCTAATTATTATGATTTGAATAGAATATTAGTAGGGACAGTTAAGCCTGAACATAAGTCAAGGTGTTCAAAGAATAATCTCGGTGGATCCTTACAATTAGCATTTTATTGTACAAGTAAATATTAATTGCAAGCTAACCAAAGAACTACAGAAAAATCTGTAGTTTTGATACATTGCTGGCTCTGTATGGCTGCATTTAATCATTGGAGGCATCTGGACAAACATGCAGACTCACAGTTCTCTGTAATCCATAGCAAGTAGATTTTTCTTAATGTCTGCAAAGACAGTGACTGCTGGTTTGCTTTTTGTGGCGTTGGATTTTTTTCCCTCGGTCAAATAGGAAACTGGCCAGGAGCTCCCTGACCTCGTGGTCACTTCTGGAACTGCTCAGTGAGAAGCTGTGCCAGGTGACATCCAACCTGCCTCAGCAGCGTTGTGCTGCACGCTGCGGAGGTGGCAAGGTGAGCGCCCACAGGGAGCCTCGCGCTACCCCTGCTCCTGTCAAAACACGGCACTGCTCATCCGCAGTGGTCTGAGCGCTCTGTCTGCTTCGTGCTGCCTGGTAGAAAGGCACAGGGATTAGAGCTTGGTTGTGATTCCATTTGGGATTCACAAGGCTGAATAAAACCAGCTGACTCTCTAGCTCTACAAGACTAACGGTAGGTAAGGGTTAGTAGGTAAGGATCTAGTTCTGCCAGCACTGCAAGCACTAAGTCAGGGAAGATATATACCACACAGTAAAGTGACCATTTTAATAACATTGAAGGTAAAGTCTTAAAATCCTGTGTTTTTTCTAAATATTTGAATATGATGTATAGTCTAGAAATAATACTCCAGTTGTAAATACAAACATTTCAACTGCAGCTCTTTCATGAGAGTAGCTTTTGCAATTAAACAACAAATTAATATTTTTATATTACTTTTGCCTGCTCTACCAGAACTCAAATTAGAAAATCATACTGTTATTTCACCTAGCACAGTTGCATAACTTCCAATAATGCGTTGGATACATTAAGAAAACTCTACATCACCTGGAAGGTACGTATTGTTTGATATTTTTTCCTGCATGAAACAATAATATGCAACTTAAATGAAGTCAATAAAAACATTTTTATTCTGATATAATATCCATTTTTATTTCAACATTAAAAAAATGGTAGAAGTAGATACTAGTAGAAAGCAGCAAGGAACTCTAACAACTGTTTTGGTTTTTTTTTTTTTTCCCTGTGCAAAGACAGAAATCAGTCTGCGATCCAAAGAAATCATGTGTGGCCTTCCCTATAAAATACCTTTCTTGATCTGTTGAGTCAGCTGCAATCCATAGTAGCTTGAAAGCTGAAGCAAATGTGGCACCGATTCAACAGGATTCTTAAACCTACACTTCTCAGGGTTTGCTGCATGAGGAACTCTGATTTCAGGACATCACAATGTGATTGCAGACACCTTCATTAATGCATACAAGTGTACACCATCATAACATTTACTATAAGTATCCTATCCGTGAAATTAAGATTCAAGTTTGAACACTGTTCTCTGATCCCTGCAATTAAGCATCTTTCTCTTGTCTCCTGATCAATGTGGGGCTAGCAGAGACCTACAGCATATCTCAGGAGGTGGAAGCCAGAATTTGGTCATATGAATGAGCTGCTGGCTGGCTCTTTGGAATGCAAACTTGATTCCATAACTTAAAAAGTGAATTGAAATATTTATCTATTTCATCTTTCAGTGAAATATGACAGTTTACAATTGTTTTCTATCAGGCACTCAGAAAATTTTGCTGTAGTTTTCATTACAACATTTGTAATTTACGATTACAAAGTATCAGAACAGTGGACCAGCTATATTTCAGACGTCTTCAAGGCTTTCTAATCTGTTACACGTTTTGTTAGGTATTTTGGGTATGTGTGGAAACAAGATAACAGTGCTGGTGTCAGACAATTACGTAATGATGTACTCATAGTCTTGGATCATCTTATGAACTTGTTAGACTTGAGCTTCAGTTTTTAAAACCCGATTGCTCACACAAGACAAAGGATAACACGTGGATTTGTCCATGCATGGGTGAAAAGCCGGAGTAAAAAAAACAACAAAGCACAATCAAGGGGAAGCAACTGAAAACCAATTAGGTTTTAAATAGGATTAGGAACGAAAATTGAATAAAACAAGAATCCGTTGAAAAATATCAGTAATTCTAGAAGTATCAATCATTAAATTGCAGAACTAAGTACTTCGCAAGAGGGTTGTGTAATATGTCAAAACCACAGATTTCAAAACTTTAGACTGGACTAGAGTTTGTAACTGATATCTACGTTTAATGACATGCTATTTCTCTCTGCTTTTCCCTGTATGAACCACTCTGTACACGGGTTCGCACCAGTGTGATCATTTATTAGGAAATCAATCTGTCCAAATGCACGTGCAATTATTATAATAAAAGGCCATTTTGCCAATAGGTAAATGTTATTAAAATACTTTTCCTCACAACTTGATAGACACCATTGTGAGCCATTCAGAAATCTCAAATGAGTACTTACAAAAGAGGTGTCTGTACTATTGAAAGTTATGCAGGCAGTAAATCTCTGAAGTTCCTGGTTGAAATGTCATATTCTTATGATATGGAATTTCCAGTGAAATTTGAAGGAAGGCAAATATTTTATAGTGGATATATCAAGTTTCTACTTTAACTTTTCAACTGATTTAAAAAAACAAACAAACAATTGAAGCATATGAAAACAGTTAAGCAAACGATTAGAGCTGTTCTACTGAAAAACAGTAAGGTTATATTAAAATCAACAAACAAGAATAGTATACTGAATTTTGAAGTGCATTGAACTGCTACATTATTACTGTTTGCCAGAAATAAGGCAGGTACAAAGTGCTATAGTTTTTTTGTTTTGTATCTTTGACATACAAATATACAACTTTTGGTTATATTTTTTTAATAATGAAAATTCTATAATTCAAACAAAGCTGCTCCTTTTGCTTTTTCATAGAACCATAGAATGGTCGGGGTTGAGAAGGATCTCAAGGATCATCCAGCTTCAATTAGCAGTATCCAGGTGGTTGAAATCTCTCATCAGGACAAGAGCCTGCGAGTGTGATACCAGACCAGGCTGCCCAGAGCCACATCCAGCATGGCCTTGAATGCCTCCAGGGATGGGGCATCCACAGCCTCCTTGGGCAACCTGTTCCAGTGCCTCACCACCCTCTGGCTGAAAAGCTTCCTCCTAAGATCTAATTTAAATCTCCCCTGTCTCAGTCCAGAACCATTCCTCTTTGTCCTATCACTATCCACCCATGAAAACCATTGTATCCCCTCCTGTTTATACACTCCCTTGCTTACTGGAAGGCCACTATGAGGTCTCCCTGCAGCCTCCTCTTCTGCAAGCTAAACAAGCCCAGTTCCCTCAACCTTTCTTCATGGGAGGGATGCTCCAGCCCTCTGATCATCTTGGTTGACTGGCTCCAAGAGCTCCACGTCCTTCCTGTGCTGGGGCTCCAGGCCTGGACGCAGCGCAGCAGATCGGGCCTCACAAGAGCTGAGAAGAGGGGGACGATCACCTCCCTGTCCCTGCTGGCCGCCCCTTTTTCATGCAGCCCAGGGCTGCAAGTGCACACTGCTGCCTCATGTCCAGCTTGTCACCCACCAGGACCCCAAGTCCTTTTCCACGGGGCTGCTCTCCAGGAGATCTTCCCCCTGTCTGTATCAATACCTGGGATTGCCCAGGCCCAAGGGCAGCACCCTGCACTTGGCCTTGTTGAACCTCATTGGGTTCACGTGGACCTCTCCAACCTGTCCAGATCCCCCTGGATAGCTTCCTTTCAATGAAACTGCACTGCTCAGCTTGGTGCCATCTGCAAACTTGCTGAGGGTGCTCTCGATGCCATCATCTGTGTCACTGATGAAGATGCTGAACAGCACCGGTCCCAAGACTGACCCCTGAGGGACACCGCTTGTGACCGGCCTCCACCCTGACACAGAACCATTAAGCCAACCCTTTGACTGCAAGACTGCAACCCACCAACCAGTTCTTAATCCATTGAACTGATCATCTTTCAAATCCGCACCTCTTCAGTGTAGAGAGAAGGGTGTGATGAGGGACCACACCAAAGGCTTTGCAGAAGTCCAGGTAGATGACATTCGTCACCCTCTGATGCCTTCACTCCATCATAAAGGCCACCACATTGGTCAGGCAAGATCTGCCCTTGGCAAAGCCACGCTGGCTGTCTCGGATCTCCTCTGTCTTGTATGTGCCTTAATACAGCTTCCTGGGGGTCTGTTCCATGATCTTCCCAAGCGTGGAGGTGATGCCCACCGGCCCTAGTTCCCTGGGTCATCCTTTATTCCTTTCTTAAAAATAGGAGTAATGTTTCCCTTTTCCCAATCACTGTGGACTGTACCAGACAGTCATGATCTTTCAGATAAGATGGAAAGCAGTTCAGCAACCACATCAGCCATCTCTTTCAGAACCCTAGGATGGATATCATCCAGCCCTATGGGCTTACATACACTGAATTGCATGAAGAGGTCTTGGACTTGTTCCACTGTTACAGTGGGGCAGAATCCACTCCCCACACTCACCTAGAGGTTCAGGGTCCTGGCAGACATGGGAAGCCTGACCACCCATGAAGATTGAGGCAAAGCACTCACTGAGTAATCAGCTTTTTCCATGTCTGAGGAAGCTAGCTCTCCACTGCCTTCAATCAGAGGGGGAATGCTCTCCTTGATCCGTCTCTTCCTCCATATATACCTGTAGAATCCATTCTTGTTATCTTTCACATTCCTTGCCAAGTTCAGCTCCATCTGCGCCTTGGCTTTCCTAATCCTATCTCTACACATACAGACAACAGTCCTGTATTCCTCCCAGGATACACAACCCTGCTTCCACTTCCTGTACACTTCCTCTTTTCTCTCAGTTTAAGCTGCAGGTCTTTGCTCAGCCATGCTGATCGCCTGCCTCCCATGCTCAACAACTTCTGCTGGGGAATGGAGAGCTGTTATGCTCTCAGAAGGGTGTCCTTAAAGAGTTGCCAGCTCTCTTCTGTAACCATACCCTTAAGGACAGTTTCCCAGGTCATCCCATCCAGCAGTTCCTCCAGGCCCGCATTCCTCCAGATCACAAATTCCACCAAGGCATGCTCACTACAGCCCAGACTGCCTCCAATCTTAACCTCTCTGATGCTCTCCTCTGCATTGCTGAGCATGAAGTTCAGTAAGGCTTTACCTCGGTCCATCTAATACCTGGACTCGAAAGATATTCTCGACTGACTCCAGGAATCTCCTAGATTATCTGCCCCCACTGTGCCACTATCTTAATAGTATCCAGTTGATTGAAATCTCCCATATGGACAAGAGCCTGTGAATGTGATACCAGATGAAGCTAGAAAGCCTCGCCAACAGCTTCCTCCTGATCAGGTGGCCTGTAGCAGATACCAACCACTAGATGTCCTTTACTGGACTAATCCTTAATTTTAACCCACAAGCTCTTGACCTGATCATGGCTGTTCCTCAGACACAGCTCTTTGCAATCTATCCACTTCCTAACATAGAGGGCAACTCCCCCACCCTCCTACCCTGTCTAGCCTTTCTGAAAAGCCTGTGGCCATTAATCATAGTATTCCAATCATGGGATTCATCTCACCATGTTTCTGTGATAGCAATAAGGTCACACTTTCCCAATTGCGCTGTGTTTCGAACTCCTCCTGTTTATTTCCCATGCTGCGCACGTTGGTACAGAGGCACTTCAGCTTAGCTGTTGGCCTTGTTGCCTTCATGGAGGAGCCCTCCCTAATTTCCCCAGGACAAGTCTGGGATTTTCCCCTACTGCCTCCCGAGGTGACAGCATTCCCACGCTCTTCTCTGTCATCCAGAGCAGCCCCTTCCTCCATCACATTTAGTTCAAAGCCCTGCTAACCCCCTCAGCCAGATTGCTCTCTAAAATATTTGTGGCCCTTCTAGTCGGTCAGTCTAGTCAGTCAGCTCCCCTCTGCGGTCAGCATTCTTTCTTTCTCAAGGCTGTGTCCCAAGCCATAGTACCCAAAGCCCTGTGTATGACACCACTGGCAAAGCCATTCATTCAGCATGTCCACCCTCCTCCTTTTGTCAGGATCCCAGTCACTAAGTGAGAGGACAGAGAAAAACACAGCTTGCTCTCCCGATCCCTTCAGCAGTCTTCCCGGAGCCCTGAAGTCCCTTTTGAGCTCCAAAGAGCTTCCTTTGTGTACATCTTCATTTCCAGTGTGGAAAACTAGTGAAAGAATAATGAGAGGGCTTGACTTGACAAGTGATGTTCCTAGCAACATCGCTCAGCCAGGCTGCAGGCAGGCAACACACTTCCTTGTGGGACAGGTCCAGCGGCGTATCGGGCCCTTGGTTCCCCTCAGAATGGAGTCCCCTATGGTGGCAGCCCTTCTTTTCTTCCTGGTTGATGTTGCTGTGATACAGGGAGCAGTCCGGGCAACCTCTCCTGCACAGATAACCCTCACCTACATCCACATACCCCTGTTCCTCCAGCTCCAGAGCCTCATGCCTGTTAGGTAAGGGACCTGGGAAGGTAGGACAGGCTGAGAGACAGTCTGCTTGCTGCCCCGAACAGGGACTTGTTTCCATCCCTTGCTGTCTCTGGGAATTCTTGAAAATCATTTCCACTCGCAGTAAGACACAAGATATGTACGCTTACAGAAAATGTTCTTACTGTTAAGGAAAGAAAAGGTGCACATTGTTGGTTCCTCACTGTTTTAACATTTTGATCTACTCTATTTTAGATCTCTGGCAGACATTATTTCCTATATTAGGCTACTGGCAGCTTATGAGGTATGATCACAAATAACCACTGCATGTAATATGAAATGAGTTCGAAGTCAGACTGTGATTTCGTGCTTTCATAATATTTGAATTATTTACTTTATTTACTCTAGCACTGGACAAAATACAGTGACTGAATTAGAAACACTGACACAGTCAGCACAAAAACTCTTAACTCTCAATACATTTGAATGCTTTTACAGCCTCCAAAGATTTAGAGCTGGCAGGCTTTCATGACAGACTGCATGCTGCCTGAGTTGCTCTAACCTGGTTGCCTCCTATGGATCCCCTGCTCGCCATAGGTGATGCACAGCCTGGATAGGAGTTACAGCCAAGTTAAGCGTGTGCAGTGATTCGCACCTTGCAGTCACAGCTCACCCATCTGGACTGATCTGGGGATTTTGCAGTGCCCACATATCGTAGTAATATCTGAGAAACAAAACACGTTACAGGTCTCTGTGCATGTCAGGCACCATTTTGTCAGACTGCCCCTCTGCTGCCATCTGTCACATGACAATAAAACGTAATGGAATTTTGGTGGGAGGTACTGCTTTCAGAGCAGCCCTCATATATACATGTGCTTATTTTATACATGAAAAAAATAAGGCCAACTAGATGTAATTTGACTTGAGACAAATTGTATAAAACAGATGTTTATCTGCACCCAACCTTGCTTTCACTGGTTATGTCTAATATAATTTTAAAAGTGGAAAATATCCTGCAAAACTGCAAACTTATTTCTACAGGCTTACAGTATCATAATACGACACATATAATGTGGCCTTACAGATATTCACAAAGAAGGTAAAAACAGGCCCCGTATATTTTTTCAAATATATCTGTTAACATTTGTACCAATATTTATATATGTATATAATATCCTTTTCTGTTATCATAAAGTGTCTTGGGTTGAAAGGGACCTTAATGATCATTCCATTCAAAACCCTCTTTCGTGGACACCATTGCCAGCTACTAGATCAGGCTGTTTATGGCTCCATCTGACCTGACCCTGAGCACTTTCAAGGATGGGGCATCCACAACTTCTTCAGGTGATCTGTTCCCATGTCTCAGTCTTTACTCTCTGAGTAAATAATTTCTTCTTAACATCTAACGTAAATTTATCCTCTTTTAGTTTAAAGCCATTCCCTCTTTTCTTTAGCTCTTAGACACGTAAAATGAGCTCTGTCGAGCTTTTCACTGACAGCACCCCCAAGCCCTCTTCTGAGGGCTGCTCTCAATGAGTTGTTCGCCCTCTTCTGAGGGCTGCTCTCAATGAGTTGTTCTTGCAGTCTGTACACATATCTGGGATTGCCCCCAACCCAAGTGCAACACCTTGCACTTGGCCTTGCTGAACCTCCTTAGGTTCTTGTGGGCCCACTTGTCACGCTTGCCCAGATCCCTTTGGATGGCATCCCTTCCTTCTATTGTGTCATCTGCACCACTCAGATCAGTGTCATCTGCACAATTGCTGAGGGTGCACTCAATCCCCCTATCTATGCTGTTTATAGAGATGACCCCAAGATGGACCACTGGAGGACACTACTCGTCATCAGCCTGGACGCAGTCATTGACCACAACCCTCTTGCTGTGACCATCCAACCAATTCCTTATCCATCAAATAGTTTATCCTTCAAATCTGTGTCTTTTCAATTTAGAGATAATAATATGTTCTGCAACTGTACCAAAATCCTTGCAAGTTGTCATATCATCATCTTGTCACCTATCCTGAAATCCAGGTAGATGACAGCAGTAGCACTTCCTTTGTTTCCCGATGCTGCCACTCCATGGTTGAAGGCCACCAGATTGGTTAGGCACAACATGCATTTGTTGAAGCCACCCTGGCTTTCTTGTATCACTGCCTCATCTTGCATGTACCTTAAAGTGGCTTCCAGGAGGATCTGCTACATGATCTCCTCAGGTACAGAGGTGAGGATCATCAGCCTGTAGCTTCCTGAATTTTTCTTTTTCACGTTCTTAAAAGCAGGATTGAATTTTCCCTTTCTCCAGTCACTGGGGACTTCAACTGACAGCTATGACTTCTTAAATACAATGGACCGTGGCTTGGTAACCACACCAGCCAGTTTGTTGTGTCATCAGGCCCAATAGATTTGTACATGTCCAGTCTCATCAGGTGGCTTCAAACTTGCTTGTTGCTTACAGTGAGAGGGAGTTTTCTCCCCTGATCCTTGCCAAGAGATTTAAGGATACGAGAGACATGGACAGCCTGACTGACTGCCAGTGAAGACTAGTGCAAATATCTTCTTGAGCATATCAGTCATATGCTCTGACTAACAAAAAAAAGTCATAGCCATTTCTCCCTTCTCATTTATCAGAGGCAGTATACTCTTCATGGCCTTTTTCTTCTGAACAGTGTACCTTTAGAGTCATAGAATGATGTGGATTTGAAGGGACATTTAAGACCATCTGGTTCCAACCCCCCTGCTATAGGCAGGGACACCTCACACTAGACCAGGTTACTCAAAACCCTTTGCAACCTGGTCTTGAGTGCCTCCAGGGAGGGTGCATCTACCACCTCTCAGGGCAACCTGTTCCAGTGTCTCACCATTCCTCACAGTAAGGAATTTATTTATAACATCTAGTCTAAATCTACCCTCTTTAAAGCCATTTCCCCTTGACCTGTCACTACATGCCCTTATACAATTTTGTCCCCAGCTTTCCTGTAGGCCATTGTCAGCTCCTCCAGAGTCTCTTCTCCAGGCTGAAGAGACCCCAGCTCTCAGACTGTCCTCGTAGGGGAGGTGTTCCAGCCCTCTGATCATCTTCGTGGTCCTCCTCTGGACCCTCTCCAACATCTTGGAATCTCTTGTTATTGTTCACCTCTTGTTATCCCTTGCCAAGTTCAGTTCCATCTGTGCCTTGACTGTCCTGGTCCCATTTCTGCATGTATGGATGGCACCCCTGTATTATTCCCAGGCCACACATCCCTACTTTCATTGTGTGTACAGTTCCCCCTTTTTCCTTCAGTTTAACCAGCAGTTCCTTTTTCAGTCACGCAGGTTTCCTGCCTTGATTTCTTATGCTCTAGACACAGACCTCTTGTGCATTCAGAAAGAAATCCTTGAAGAGCTGCCAGTTCTGTTCTTTTCCTTTGTACCTAAGACAGCTTCTCAGGGGATCTAAGCAAACCATTTTTTAAACAAACAGTTCACTCTTCTGAAGTTGTGAAGACCGTCTGTGGTCGTTGTCTGGACCATATTCCTTGAGATCATTAACACAACCAGTGCGTGTCCACTATCATCTAGACTGCCTCCTTTCTTAACATCTTACTGAGTTCATTTGCAAAACGTCCAGTAACTGTTTTCCTCCAGATAGAATTCTTGGACCAAGAACTGCTCAGTGCAGTCCAGGAGTCTCCTGGATTGCTTTTAGTTAGCCACCTTTCTTTTCCTGCATACATCCGGGTGGTTGAGATCCCGGAGAGACTGTGAGCCCAATGCTTCTTGTAGCTGAAGCAATGAGGCTTCATCAACAGGCTCCTCTTGATCAAGTTGCCTGTAGTGTATTCCAAGCATCAGATGGGATGGCAGTCCTCTAGAGAAAGACGTGATTTGGCAAACAGAATATGACTTAGAAAAATGATTCTGCGTATCCTTCCATCTTTCCAAGTGTGTTTGGTTTTGGATGTAATCAGCTTTAAAGAGAGTAAATTTATTTTTTATTTTTGTGGGCTTATGTAACCAAAAGGGCTACCTGACATTATAAGCAAAATTAATCATTGATGAATGCGTAAGACCAATGGCAAAGATCCAATGATGTGACTTTTGCTCTGACTGAAGTTATATTTTAGTTATACACACATTGATAAAACTAAGGTGGGATCCCATACAGGTAACTCTCACATTTTCAATACGAAGATGAGATCAATAAATATTTATGATGCACCAAGTGAAAAGGAGACTATGAACAGCTAAGTATGTCATGATTAGAGCGGAAACTTACCATATTAAATTGTCACTGATACTCAATTTATTTTTTTTAATTATTAGCCATTCTGTACTGGAAGATTTTAATGCAACAACAAAATACAATATCACAAGAAAAGCAGGAATTAAAACATGTTATGTTTGTTTTTGTTAGTCAAATATGTGGAGGTAGAAAAATTGCCCATGCCTTGATCAGCTTATCAGATAAGAAAGGGCAGGGTGCCGTGTCAGTAACACCACAAGCAAGCAAATGCTTGTCTGCATTTGATCCCTGTAGACCTTCAGAGGGTCACAGTCTGGCTGCGGCATCCATCTACCATGGATCATGGTGCTCAGCTGAAGTGCATCCTCAGTGTGAGGGACTGCAGCCTGTTTCTTTAAGTAGGTTAATAGATGAAAGTAAATTAAATTAGTCTTGTGTTTGTCTTTGGCCTTACAGTGATGCACAAGAGAACCTCAGGCACGCTTCTAAGCACAGGATTGTTAAGGATATTGGGCTGTCCGCTGGAAGTGCTGCGTTTTTTGTGAGATATTCAGACCTGGAGCGGATACATTCTGCGCCAAAGCAGGGAATTGCCTCAGCTTTTTATGGCGAGCCCTATCAAGGAGCAGCTGATGGGTGCCATCGTCCTCCGTGTTGCAGCAGCATTCTGATACAGCGGGGGGGAGCCAGGAGCAACAGCAGGACCACTCCTCGCGTATGTAAAATCTGCCGCTCGGGAGCCCCTGGCCCAGGGGCAGGGCGAGAAGGAAGAGCAAAAAGGGCTCGGCGCGGCACCTCACAGCAGTTTCTGAGGGCAGCTCACGAGGGCACACGAGGAGGTAAAGCACCTCTGTGCTCTCGAGAGTGATTCACCTATTGATTGCTTCTGAGACGAGAAATCTAGCCGAGGTCTCTGCTAGGCAGAAAGCTCTGGTAAGAAAGTGGCTGCTCAGCCAGAATGCCTGACTGTTGCTGCCGGTGAAGGGCAGCGAGGGATTCCACTTGTGTGAGGTGTCAGCAGGTGGATCATCTGCTCAGCGTGGTGACAAAGCTCAAGGAGGAGGTGAAGAGATTAAGGAATATCAGAGAGTGTGAGCAGGAGACAGGTTAGTGGAGTAACTCTCTGACAAACCAGCAAGAAACGCCAGGGTCATACCCCCAGACAGTGGTGGACCCCTGCCCTGCCATCATCCAGCAGAGGAAGCTGATTTAAGGGAAGAGTGGAAACAGGTCCCAGACAAGAGTCATAGGCAACCCCCATCCTGACATACCTCTGTTCCCTGAGTGCCCCTCCATAATAGGTTTGAGGCTCTGGAACTGAGGGAGAAGTGAGGATGTGGTGGGAGACCCACCTGTGAAGTTGTCAAAGGTGAGGTGATGGACTCCACACCTCTATTCTGCCTCCACCAGGAAGGACAGAAAGGTTATTGTCATAGGTGACTCCCTTCTGAGAGGAACGGGGGGCCCTAAATGTCGGACCCCACCTGTAGAGAAGTGTGCTGCTGTCCTGGGGCCTGAGTCAGGAATACTTCTAGGACATTTGCTAGTCTGATTTGCCCCTTGGCTGGTTGGCAGGGCCCAGAGAGTGGTTGTGAATGGAGTTAAATCCAACTGGCGACTGCTCGCGAGTGCTGTTCTCCAGGATTCAGGACTGGGGCCTGTCTTGTTCAGTATCTTTATTGATAACTTGGATAAGGGCAGTGAGTGCACCTTCAGTAAGTTTGCAGATGACACCAAGTTGGCGAGGAGTGTTGAAGTTCCTCGTGCTTCCTCACTGCATGGAAGTCACATACACATACCACTGCAGCTCATGTGCTCTTTTGTAGGTTCTTTTTTACAAACTGAAATGTTTACACAGTGTGAATGCAGAGCTTCCACTTAACAGCTCTCCAAGCATGCATTGTGACTATCCACATATATGAGAACTTCTCCTAAAGTAACACCTCCTATTTCACTATATGAAATATATTATTCATTGTATAACCCACAACGTGAGAGGCAGATGTTGGTGGTATGGTATCAGACGCAGTCAATGGCACCCGCTGACATTCACCAACACTTGCTGAACATTCACAGAGAACAAACAGCAGAAGTGGTGAGTGCTGTGTGTCAGCAGTAGTGACAGCAATGTGAAATGCAAGCCATTTTCCAGACAGACATGCAGAATTTTACAAGTCTGTCATGCAGGATCTACTTCATCGCTGGCAACAGTGCATAGGCAATGGTGGTGACTATGCTGAAGAATAGTGTTTTGCAGCTGAGGAAGTGTTCCATCAAACAGTATTATCGTGCCCTTCCCATCTGTTGTAATTTCATGAAAATAAATAGGAGGCATTACTTTTGGAACAACCTGAGTATTTCTGCATCTGAGACGCCTTTGCTGCTACTGCTGGATAGGGTCTTGGGCCCCTGAAAACCATCATTTCAGGGACTGCATTTTAAGACCACACATGTTTGTACAATGATGCAGCATGAATATCTGCAGATCCATGCTTTAAGTAAATTCAGCACATCCTCAGAGCTGTAGCTCAGTTATGTATCGTATACACTGGGAAACTCTGAGAAGGCAGACAAACAGAAACCTCATTAAGGTAGAAATTAAGGTTGTATCTGAAAGATGGATCCAGACTTCAGGGAGCTCTGTTGAAGGGCACAATTGGGAAACGCCTCATGCTTGTGTGGCTTGTCCAACACAGCCAGCACCGTATCAAAAGCACCAAGTTAACTTCGTTAGGCTGCATGAACAGAAGGCTTTTTTGTTTTCATTTTCTCTCCCACTCTCTTCTGAAAATAAAATCTCTTCAGAAAATAAATAAATGAAACCCTACATTAACATTTAAGAAAGCAGAAATTAAGTAAATTAATGTTCTTTTGGCAACTCTGCCATCACTGAATGGAGTGAGTCTTCCTCTTCCTCTTCTCCCTGTTTCCTATTCAAGAGTATCAGACCTAAATACCGAACCTAGCTCAGTCTCCAGAAACTTTGATTTTTGAGAATAAGATTTTAAGATCTGGAACAAATACACTGAAACATCCACACTCGTTTGGAAAAATAAAATCAGAACTTTTTTTAATAATAAAATGCAACTTAGAAATACCACAACAGTAAGAATAACAAAAATAACATTGCTTGCATTGCATGCTTGTATTCATGTATTTTACTGTTTAGAGTGTACTTTGAAATACATCACTGGACATACACTGTGACCAAGTTAATGTTTCAGTAGAAGCTTAGCATTTGCATTTTGTGATTGCTAACATCTTGCATTAGTGAATGCTGCTGAATACATGAAAAGTTGGGCTTGTTTCACTTGATGTACATTAATAAAATTTTTCATGGAAGTTGACTCTTTTTGATTAATTTTCTAAAGGAATAAACATCTGAACCCTTACTATTACTTCTGAGCTTAGTGCTGGATATTAAATTTGCCTGAAAAGACCAATAGAAACCACCTGGACAGAAAATCCTCAATTATGTTAGGAGGATAAACACTGTGCTACTGCCCCAAAAACCTACTTCCAGTTATGTTTTCTAGTTGAAGTAATCTGCCAAGTTTTATTTATGGGAAAGCGATGCTGCCCCTGTACTCAGCACTGGTGAGGCCTCACCTCAAGTGCTGTGTTCAGTTTTGGGCACCTCAGAACAGAAGGGACGTGGAGGTGCTGGAGGAGGTCCAAGAAGGGCAACAAGGCTGGGGAAGGGCTTGGAGAATATGGCCTATGGGGAGAGACTGAAGGAACTGGGGCTGTCGGTCTGGGGAGAGGGAGGCTGAGGGGCGACCTTACTGCTCTCTTCCAATATCTGAAAGGTGACTGCAGTGAGAGTGGGGCTGGTCTCTTCTCACTATGACAGGTGACAGGACGAGGGGAAATGGCCTCAAGTTGCTCCAGGGGAGGTTTAGGTTGGATATCAGGACAAAATTCTTTCCAGAAAGGGTTGTTAAGCACTGCAATGGGCTGCCCAGGGAGGTGGTTGAGTCACCATCCCTGGATGTGTTAGAAAACCATTCGGATGCGGTGCTCAGGGCTGTGACTTAGTGGAGGGCTGTTAGAGTTAGGGTAGGATGGTTAGGTTGCGGTTGAACTCGATGATCTTTAAGGTCTTTTCCAACCTGAGCAATTATGTGATTTAGTAGCAACAATCTCACATTTTAAAGCTCGATTTGCAACTGAGCTTGCATGTAAACATGCCTTGAAAACTGATGTTTCAAATAAACAGTTAGTTGTAAACTTTTTGTGCTTGTCTGCAGTTTGTAGTGAGTAAAGAAAAAAAGCAGCCTGCAAAAACAAGTGCAGACCTTGAGTAGCTGTTATTTGCTCATTCGATATTCATTGCTTATAATCAGTGGCAGTAAAAATGTTTATGTATTTGCACCTTTTCCTTATGATTACCAAATGTAAGAATCTGCACAAAAGCATTTTATTTTCCATTTATGCATCATTTAGTCTCTTGAATTTTAGTCAACTCTGTTTCAAGACACAACGAGGGATGAGAGTCTAAAGGAGTCGAGGCTTTTTTGGGTAATGCATGTAGAGTGTAGAATACGCCAATTAACCAGCTATCATGAAATTGATTATGTTTTATTTCAAACAGCTGACCTTTTTCTGATCCTGTCTTTCCTGAGGAAAAACATCTAGAATTCACATTTACCTGAAGTAAAACAAATAAGTAATGAAAATGGATCCTATATATGCACTACTCACAGAACAACAGAAGGGATCCTGTTATTTGAATAACCTACATTTCAAAGGCTAAACTTCATCAGTTGATGATGAATTGGACCCAAGTTTGAAAAGCATAGCCTCAGCAATTGTGCAGATGACACAATAGAAGGAAGGGATGCCATCCAAAGGGATCTGGGCAAGCATGACAAGTGGACCCACAAGAACCTAAGGAGGTTCAGCAAGGCCAAGTGCAAGGTGTTGCACTTGGGTTGGGGGCAATCCCAGATATGTGTACAGACTGCAAGAACAACTCATTGAGAGCAGCCCTCAGAAGAGGGCTTGGGGGTGCTGTCAGTGAAAAGCTCGACATGAGCCCACAGTACGTGCTTGCAGTCCAGAAAGCAAACTACATCCTGGGCTGCATCATAAGAGGAGTGGAGAGCAAGATGAGGGAGGCGATTGTCCCCTTCTGCTCTGCCTTGTGAGGCCCCTGGAATACTGTGGCTAAGCCTAGGGCCCCAGCACAAGAAGGGTATGGAGCTCTTGGAGGAGGTCCAGAGAGGGGCTGCAAAGATGGTAGAAGGGCTGAAGTACCTCTCCCATAAAGAAAAGCTGAGGGATCTGTGCTAATAATTCTTCAGTTTATATTTTACAATTAGATTTACAATCAGCTACCTAACGTTTGGATAGTGTCACTGGTAGCAAGAATCCCGAAAGAGGTCATAATGTACCTCCCATGCATATCAACAGCAGTGGGCTCAAAGCAACCTACTCTGGAACAGCTGATCACCCAATATAGAGCTGCATTCATGCAAACGAAATCAGGCTTTGACATGTTACTGTTTAATTTTTTTTAATTGTCTCCAAACGACATAACAAGTTTAGCACTATTTTACATATATTAAGATTCCAAACACTTGACTCATCAGTTTAATCAGCAAATGGAAAGACCACGCAGGTATATGACTTGTTCGGCAACCCTTACCCCATCCCCTCTTACACATCTAATGGCCCTGCCCTGCACCCAGGCATAACGATGATCACCAAAGCAAACAATGGCATGTTCATTCACTTTATCAATTCATCACTGCTTCATCCACGTGGTTGACTCAGTCTTTCATACTTAAAGCTTCAGAATGCCGTCTCACTTTGCAGTAAGACACAGGAGTAGCGCCAATTGAAAATCACTAAAGACTCACAGATTGAGAATATCAAAAGTACACTCCCAATCCGATTGGTCTTAAACCTCATGAAACAATCCCTCGGTGTATCCTGTACACAAATTAAAATCTCATGTAAATATTCAGTGCTGCACAAGTCTTTTCTGACATTCGCTTTTTACTTTACTTGCTTTGAAAGCAAAAATGAGTTTCTGCCTTTGGTGTAATGTATTTAACCAAGCATCATGGAGAACAAAATATGGCCAGCTGTACGTAAATTGAAGTTTTAACACCTCTATATTCATCAGCCATAAGACTTCCATAAAGCATTTCTCGGCATCAGTCTGTGCAGACAGTCATTTATTTAAAATGTTATTGGCTACAGTCCAGTACGTGTAATTAGTCACTTTAAGTTCCATTTATTTCTCTTCATTCTATGTTTCACACTCAGGAAAAGTCTTCAGAGATGAAAGTCTGATATAATATTTCTCAGTAAGTTACACCAGTGGCCTTTTTTATTCTATGGTACAGGTCTTATACTAATTCAGACCCGTGATTTTCCTATTAGGTATCTGACCAGCACACTCATCTGGTCAAATATAACTTCACCAACTCATCTGATGACCAAATGATGCATTAGTGACGACAGACTTCGACGTGCGGGTATGTTTGTATTTGTATATACACACATGGATCTCTGCAATGGTGATTCTTCTGGTCATAAAACAAACAAAAAAACCTGTATCACCTTCTGCTTTTAGAAACAGAACACCATTCTACAGCAGCAGCTTTCTCAGAACAGCAGAAGAGTTATTTCTGTTTTTATCATTTTGATCTTCAAAAATGTGTGTATGATAAAGAACTACAAATTTGGCAAAAAAGACTGCTAACTAACTACAAATCCTTAAGGCTAGAAAGTAAATTCTTCGATACAAAGTCAGAGCAGCGAATGTTTCCGCATAATAACTTTTGAAATTTATTTTTCAATAAAGCCCTCACCCAATGCTAAGACTGAAAAAAAGCCAGGGATACTGTAATACTTGCTCTCTGTTGGAAGGGAAGGGATGGGCATCTTGACTCGCCACGCTCTCTTCACACAGGACAGACAAAGAACAGCTTAATATAGTCCCCGACTCCACAGAATTGTTCTGCAACCAAGGCCCAAGAGATGAAATTTGCAATGTGCTACCATCTAAAAATCCTCCTGAATCACAAGAAACACAGCATATAAACACTAGCACAACCCCTTATTTTAATGACTTATTTTAAATCTGTTTGTGAGTTTCAGTTTTTAACTTCCAGTGTAAACTTTTTATCACACATCTTAAACTGACATGTTGTGTTACTAAACATTACTTTCATTTTCAACTTTTATGAGATGACTAACGTGGGGTATACGAGTTCATGTGTATGTACACATACATACAATCACCTTAATAAAAAAAAGTAGCTGGGGCCAACACCTTCTACCATTCCACATGTCACAATTAGGCAATTATGTCCTAGGACCGCACCTTTACAAAAAGAGAACTGAAGGCGGGTATATGAGAAAGAGAATAAGAAGGTGCAAATAAGGCATAACGTAGCAGTATACATATAGAAAACTCTCAAAGATGTAGGTTACTCTGAAAGTAATGCCTCTTACTTATTTCTATGGAAACTATGACGAAGAGCACATGTATGGGAACTGCTGAGTCACGGCCTGAACCTCTGATTAATCACCTGAGGTGAGCCTTGAGTCAGCCAGAGGAGCACAGGTGAAGGCAATTCACCTGTGCTGCTGGAAGGGGGGGAGCCTGGCTCCACCCCTTCTAGACCTATTTAAGAGCTGGCTACCAGAGGGGAAGGATCTCTTCTGGAG
>NW_024884460.1:0-29627 GCF_019232065.1 Centrocercus urophasianus | reverse complement strand
GCCTTACTCTCTTGATTATATTGTAATTATAACATCTTGGTTATACAGCACAACAACACTATTTAACAGAGCAAATTCTCAGCTAAAAAACCCCTATTTTTCAACACAATCCCCATCACTAATTGTGCATTTCTGCCAGTGTTGAACAAGAGCCAGTATGCTACGCCTGTAAAAACCTGCGAGAATGCTTGGTCACGTTGCTCCATCACTGCTGAAGCACACCGCTCACTGCCTCACTGTTTGCTCTCCATAAGCGTTCAGCAAGTACCCACAAATGTTAGCAGGAACATTTTTTCCTGCATGGAGGAAGTCAGTGACACAGCTTTGCCTCATACACATTTCCCTGTCAGACACCTTTTGTCAGACTGCCCCTCAGTCTGCAGCACAGCAACAAAATGTGACGGACGTTTTGCTGGAAGATTCAGCTTCTGCTGCCGTACCACCAATATCCGCCCCTGACGTCTTGGGCCAGCATAAGGAAGCAGGAGGTGTTACTTTCAGAGTAGCCCTTATAGAACAGGAACACTGAAAACTCAGGCTTTTAATCCTAGATGTGGGTCAAAGGGAGGCCATCTGATAACTCCCACTGAATGCCCACTTGAAGCTTTGTATTTACAGCTTTTTCTCCTAGGAAAATCTTTGCCTATGAATGGTATGCAACAATATCATACAACCACAGTGACAAATACAGCTGGAACTAGGCTTTGGAATATAAGCTCCATTAAAATCAAAGGTTTGAATATATCAGTAAATCCAGGTCAGGAAAAAAATAAAGAGAAAGGTGAAAAATAAGCAGACAAAGAAATGTATTTTTCCTACACAGCTAAAATACCTTCTGTGACAACAAGATTTCACTTTCCTTTAAAGTGAAATAATTACCTACAGGTAATTTTAAAAATTGAGTTAATTTTGAATTGAGGCATTTAATCTTTTTTTTCACAGTTTGAAATGAATGATTACATGCAATAAATGTTATCTCCACATATTAAGAAAGAGTTAATAAAAAGTCACGTATGCTGCTTCTGTTATTTCATGAAAACAACGTTGGACTTTTCCTTTTGGCAACATTCCTTCTTAAGCAAAAGACACTACACTGTATTTAACACAGTGCCATAGCTTGAGTTAACTGTGTGATGCACCTACGCCTTTATTTGACTTGCATCACCTTCCCTCAAAGGGAAATGAAAAATCTCCTTGAGCTCATCATCACGGACCGCCCCAGATCTACTGATGATAGATCTGCAGCGGTCTAGCATGCTGAAACCACTTACACTTAGTGTGAAATGTATTACACACCTGTATGGTAGTGTAGTATGACACAGGAGACACAGTGTGTGAAACTTGGCAAGCCTGAAAAGCGCTGGCTAGGCACGAGGAGACCGTGTCTTGCTGTGACCGGGCTCCTAGATTTATTCATCTGGCCTAACAGCCTTGTGTTCAAAGTTACTTCAGCTGTACATTAAATTCAATTCTATGGATAAACAATAGAAATAGTCAATAGAAAAGCAGAAGTCAGAAACTGCATCCAGTTCTGGGCTCCTTGTGTTCACTTCCAGGCTCTCCAGTTTAAAATAGACAGAGATCTCCTAGAAAGAGTCCAGTGGAGGGCAACAAAATGATTAAGGGCCTGGAGCATCTCTTTCATGAGGAAAAGCTGAGACACCTGGGACTCTTCTGTTTGCAGAAGGCTGAGAGGGGATCTGATAACTATTTATAAACATCTTAAGTGTAGGAATCGAGTTGACGGGGCAGACTCTTTCCAATGGAGTGCAATAATAGAACAAAGGGCAATGGGCAGAAACTGAAACGCAGGCAATTCCATGCTAATGCAAGGAAGAGCTTGTTTACTGTCAGAGTGATGCAGCACTGCAACAGACTGCCCAGAGAGGCTGTGGAGTTTCCTTCTCCAAAGATATTCAGTGTACACGCAGACACTCACCTGTGCAAACTGCGACAGGGAACGTGCAAGGGGTTGGACTCAACCATCTCCAGAAGTCGCTTCCAACCCCCACAGTTCTGTGATTCTATGAAACCGATCCTGAAACGGGACACATGGCTGCATTTCTTTCAGGGAAATTAGATCCTAAGGACCATCAGGAATCTACAGGAAGACACTGTAAAACATACTTGATCTCAAAATAGCTACATTGTCATTAAATAATTAAGTATTGCTAAAAAACAACACAATAAAAGAACTGCTTTTTTTTTTTATTTTTTATTTTTTTTCGTAATAACGTAACAAGTGGTCAGCTCCAATTGGGTAGCTGCTGACTTACACTATGTAATTATTGCAGAGCATTACAATTCTGTGCCTCTACAAATGCACCATTTTAGGCTCCCCTTTTAGTTCTCCACATACTTTTCCACATCTGTAAAACCTTGTCAAATTCACATGGACTAAAGTTCAGGATCTGAACTTTAGTCCTCAAAATAAGCCAAGATACATGCAAAAGTACAGGTTAGAGTTAGGAATTGAATGAATACTGACTATTCAATGTGAGGCATATCTTCCGATGCTTGGAACAGCATTACAAAACTAAATAAATTAAAAGAAAGAAAGAAGAATCTTACTTCTGAACAGCCTACTGGATATTATTTTCAGTGCAAAAGGCTTTGCTTGTAGGGCAGTGCATTGGTAGGTGTAAAAAAGGCAGGGTGTGCATCCTCTTTCTCTCTCCAGCAAAGAGCAAATGAGTTCAAAACCAGCTACAACAAAACTTTTGAAGCTATGTGACTGTATGGGAACTGCTGAAACTGCCCGAACCTCTGATTGACCACCTGAGGCAAGCACTGAGTCAGCCACAGGAGCACAGGCGAAGGTAATTCAGCTGTGCTGCACCCCTCCTAGACCCATTTAAGAGCTGACTGCCGCTGACAAAGGATCTCTTCCTGGAGATCAGTTCTCATGGAGAGCATTGTGAGCCTACAACATTGGTAAATGTTTTCCAGTTATTACCTTCCTGTTGCAATAATCTTACTTAGCCTAACTTTCCTGGATATTTCTTAATTATTACACCTGTATATTCACTGATTACACAGCGACTAAATATTAAGTCCATCAGACTGCACTGCAGAATGGACCCATCCAAAAGCCAAGCGCAGCTTTGTTACAGCTAGATCCCCAAGTATACGGGAAACAACATTGTGATCAGCAAGTCAGAAGGTATTTATGACAATGATGAACCCAGCCACCCAGATGCCTCTCTGAGTGGCCAACAGTGGGGTAACCCAGCTGTGCCTGTCTTAAACAAGCAGAGCATGCAATGGAAATACTAGCCAACACTTGTGCGTATTTCAAGCTAAGGCAGTTCCCCAACTGTTTTCCCCTGACAGATGGAAGAAACACCATGCAATTCTGACTGCAGGAGTCAGCAGATTATCAGGACAATAATTAAGAAAACAATGCTTAAAGAATAATCTTTGTCTTGGAAATACCACCTTATCTGAGACATCAAAATGTTTGAAATAAATCAGTCAGCAATTGAGTTTGCCTTGTAGCAGTGTACCTCTTTTTTTCCTTTCTCTGCATTACTATACCTGGACTTGAGCAAGGCCTTTGACATGGTCCCCCACCACATCCTTATCTCCAAATTGGAGGGATGTGGATTTGATGGTTAGGCCACTTGATGGATAAGGAATTGGTTAAAAGGCCGCAGACAGAGGGTGGTCATTGATGGCTCTGTGTCCAGGTGGAGGCTGGTAACAAGCGGCGTCCCCCAGGGCTCTGTCTTGGGACCGGTGCTCTGTAACATCTTCATCAACGGCAGCGATGACGGAATCGAGTGCAGCCTCAGCAATTTGCTGACGACACCAAGCTGAGTGGTGCGGTCGACACAGTGGAAGGAAGGGATGCCATTCAGAGGAACCTCGAGAGGCTGGAAAGGCGGGCCTGGGTGAATCTAATGAGGTTCAGCACAGCAAAGTGCAGAGTTTGGCACTTGGGCTGCAGGAATCCTGGGCATCCATACAGACTGGAAGGAGCGGTGCTTGAGAGCAGCCCTGCAGAGAAGGACCTGAGAGTCTTGATGGATAAAAATCTTAACATGAGCCAACAGTGTGCTCTTGCAGCTCAGAAGGCAAATGGTATCCTGGGCTGCATCAGGAGAGGGGAGGCCAGCAGGGACAGGGAGGTGATTGTCCCCCTCTGCTCTGCTCTTGTGAGGCCCCATCTGCAGCACTGCGTCCAGGTCTGGAGTCTCAAGAACAAGACAGAGAGCTGTTGGAGAGGGTCCAGAGAACGGCCACAGAGATGGTCAAGGGCCGGAGCACCTCCCCTATGAAAACATGCTGAGGGAGCTGGGCTTGTTCAGCCTGGAGAAAAGAAGGCTGTAGGGTGACCTCATTGCAGCCTGCAGTACCTAAAGGGAGCCTGCAAACAGGAGGGGAATCAAGTCTTGGAAAGGGTTGATAACTGCAGGACAAGGGGAAATGGTTTGAAGTTGAGGGAGGGGAGATTGAGGTTGAATGTCAGGGGGAAGTTCTTCAGAGAGAGAGTGGTGAGGTGCTGGAACAGCTGCCCAGAGAGGCTGTGATGCCCCGTCCATCCCTGGAGGTGTTCAAGGCCAGGTTGGATGGGGCCCTGGGCAGCCTGGTCTAGCATTAAATGTGCAGGTTGGTGGCCCTGCATGTGGCAGGGGGTTGGAGATTCATGATCCTTGAGGTCCCTTCCCACCCTGGCCATTCTGTGATTCTGTAATATGCACATGCTGCCTTTTTTTTAAAGTGACACATAAGTAAATCTCAAAGTAAGCAATCATAATTAGGAATATCCTATAACATCGTTACTCAACTAATGAGTCAGATCAGTATTAGTGAACCAGTACTAACAAATCCTCATTCTACCTTCTTAGTCATACATGAAATACCTGAACAGTCATTTTTCATTCATGTATTGAGAACACAGAAAAATCTCTTCAGGAGAGTTTTTTGTAAGAGAGGCAAAAGATTTCAACAATTCCGGAAGGACCCAAGCTAAATAAGATACTTTTTTCCAGAGTCTAATTCTATTTTGATTGTTAAGTAAAATACGTACGTCTTCAACATCAGTTACTTTTTTCAGAACTATTACATTCTGCCACCAGAGTTGACTCCTTTCAGAATAACTCATCAGAATATCAAATTTCGTAATTATTTCAGAAACCTTTGTAATATTTTTTGCTCGCATATCTGATCCAAATGCCTCTTCATAAAGCAGATCAGTGTTCAGACTTTCTTTAATCATGAAAATGCAGTAGAAACAGAACGACATTTGAGTGGTTTACTCCACGGGAACAGAAAGTCTATAAGCAGCTCATTACAACATTAAACATCCATGTGCAGAAAAAAAGAAACCAGCTGCCAGAATTCTCCAGGTTGTTTTTAATAGCCTGAGCAATCAGAAAATTGGCACTTAATGGATATCCTTGCTGAGGATTCATCACTTTAAGAGTCTAGAACTGAAACTGTGGAAAGACTGTTTTCATACAGTGCACAATAGAAAGAATAGTTCCGTTCAAAATGTGTGTTAGTTCCTAGTAAGCATTAGCTTTACATATAGCAGGTGAATGATTTTCTGTGCAAGACAGAAAAATGAACTCTGTACTACGATCTAGTTCAGTGTTGGCTGTGCAACACATTTTTTTTCACCTTGTGACTGACTATAGTTACTTTAAGTTACGGTATGCTTATTTATAAGTTATATAAGTTACATACTTATAAGTATATAAGTTATGCACTTCTTGACTAAGATCAGATCTCATGAAGTGCAATTCTAACAATCAAAAAAACTACAAGTTCCAAGCTGTGAGGAGGCTGGGTAGCCATTTTGGTGGTGGCAGCCATCTTGGGGCAGAAGAGATTTAAATAGCTGAATTTCAAGAAATGACTGATATTTTGCAAAGTTGGCAGTTTAACGTAATCTTGGAAAAAGTCATCTACTCTAGTAGAATCAGAGTATGACAGTATGTCATTCTGTGACATGTAAACATAAGACAAAATCATTTCTGTTCCACATTAAAAGAACTCTGAGCCTCATTTGGCCTACAAGGCAGCTGAAATTTTTGGGCATGAAGCTATGTTAGCGATCTTTCATAGGATTTTTATCATTCATAACCTCATTGTGCTGAACAGTGCTCATTTTTGGGCTTCACGCAAAGATGGGACAGGGCAACTGAAGGTGTCACAAGTGACTCGAAAGGAAGGTGATGCTCATTAATGAGAAACATTGGGAGCAGACAGCGATGGGACAAGGCTCACAATCTGTTCTACTTCAGAAGCGGCGCTGAACACAGGAGGCACAAGAAGGGGAGATGGTTACAAGTGCAGATGAAAGATCACGGTGGGAAACTTATCTTGGCAATTTTATTTTTCATCAACAAAGAAGCAGCCGAACAGCGAGACAGCAGAAGGCTAAAGGGGAATGAATCCTCGAGGTTTAAAGTGTATCTCTGTCAGCGTGACTGAGCACGGGCCGCAGAATAGAAGCGAGGGGAAATGGTAGCACCCTCAAGCTGGAGGCAGCATCAGCATCCCGGCCTCACGCAGAACGGACACCTTGCTGCTGCTGTGATTTACCACAGCGCTGTGTCCGAGATGGGACACAACGGGATTCTGACAGTGAAGAATCCACGCCGGGCGCAGAGCAGCAGAGCACCAACGCTCGCGAGGAACAGCAGGAGACAAGGCAGACGGGCGCCAGGTTCGGGCGCACAGAGGTCAGCCGGCACGGCAGGGCGGTGCAGCACCAACTGCGCTCAGCGACTCGGCAAGGAGAAAAGCCTGCCGCGGAAACGACCGGTAGGGAGGGAGCGGGCCCGGCTGAGGGAAGCGGCTCCTGCCAGAGCTGCCCCCGACCCCGCCTGGCTCTTCCCGCCCGCCTGGCCGCCGCCGCGCCGCTCCCACGCTCGCCCGCCCCGTCCCGTCCCGTCCCGCCCCTCTCCTCTCTGCCGCGCGCGGAAGCAGCAGCGCGACTGTTAAAACCGTTACAGCTCCCACTTTCGAACTGATTCAAACTCGGCAGCGCTGAGACGCGACGCCCCTCCCCGCTCCCGTCGGGCCCCTCGCCTCCTTCCTCTCCCCGATCCCCGCGAGGCGGCGGTCGGAGCACCTCGGGCTCTGGCCCCGCTGCGCGCTCAGCCAGACGGACGGGCGAACAGAGCGCAAAACCGCCGCCCGTACGAGCGGCGCGAGAACAAAGAGCTCCCCCACCCCTCCTTCCCGCCAGCACGTGGGGCGCGGGCCCCGCCCCTCGCCCCGCCCACCGCCGTCCGCGATTGGCGCGGGGCGCTCCGTCCGCGTCCGTCCAATCGGGGCGGCGCTCGGCCCTCGCCAATGAACGCGATAGCGATTGGGCCGCTGTATTTGGCGCTCGGTCCGGGAGGGTGAATCCGGCAGCCGGAGGCAACAGGGGAGGAAGAGCCGGGAGGAGAAGCGGCGCCGAGCGGCGGCGGCACGAGATCGGAGCGAGGGGACGGGTGAGCGGACTGCGGCACCGTGGCCGTCAGGCGCAACCACCGTGCGGGCTGCGGGCCGGGAGTGGTGATTTATAACCGCCTTCCTTTGTCATGGGCGGGCGGGCGGGCGGGGGGGCAGGCAGGCAGGGCGCGACCGCCTCGGTCCCGAGCGGGAGCGCCGATGGGGCGGCGGGGAGCTTCGTGCCCACTCTGCGGCCGCTGACGGCCGAGGGAGCGGCGCGGGGCCGGCGGTGCCTTTTGTCTGAGTTGGCTCTGTCCCTCCCGGCCGCGCCGCGCTCGACGGTGTGGAGCCTCGGGTGGGGGGGGGGGACGATTAGCGCCGTACGGGGGAAAGAGCCGGCCGGTTCCTCTCCTCCTCGCTGCTCCTCCCCGACGGCAGGGGGATCTGCGCCTTTAAAGTACGGTCGGTGAGGTCCGAAACGCGAGCGCGAGTGCGTCTCGTCCGCCTCGGCCCCCGAAAGAGGAGCGGCGTGCAGAAGTTCTCCTTGCGCGGCGGCAGCCCCCGCCCAGCGCCGCGAGCGGCTCGGCGGCAGCCCCGTGTGCCCGCCGTGTCCCGGAAGCGCGGCGTTCCCACTCGCACGTTGCCGTCCCGCCGGCCAGCCTGCGACCGAGCGCTCCTGTCCCGGGCTGCTTTCGCGGGCAGCGAGAGCGGGAGAGCGAGCGGGGAGAGGGGGTCGACCTGTCCGACCGGCTCCTCGTCGGCACCGGCGCTCCTGAGTTCGGGGAGAGCTGGGACTGCTGAATTGGAGACCTCGTGTCGCCGAGCGCGGGTGTGTAGGGCGATGTCTGAGACGGGAAAGGGATGGAGCTGTGCTGAAGCAACAGGCGTGTGTGCGGTGGGACAGAGGTGATGAAATCCATGTGCTGTAGCACAGCGCGTGTGTATCTGGTGTTAACAAGTGCGATCGTTTGTTATCGTTGTGATCAGTTCAGTTGTTAGGAATGGGCAAAAGGAAAAGCGGTCTCAGCATAACGCAGTGAGAACGGTATAACCAACCTGCTCCTGGCTCAAGATACGTCTTCGAAATTGTGAAACGCAGTATTTCACTGGTACTACTCGGGACGTGTTTGTTTTTTAACTATCGAGCTGGAAGTTCGGATTCTTTGTCTCTAAGTAAAAGCATGTAACAAAGTCAGTCTGTTTGTTGCAGGATAGGTTTGTCTTTGTGCAAGTCTAGCAATTGCAGATCCAACTGTTCTGTATTTCAACGAAAGACTTCACTGGTATTTTTAGTACAAGATTAACTTCTAAATTGAGATTTTCTCCTATATAAGCCCTTCCTCTCTTCTCTTTCCCCCCTTCCCCCCTTTTTTTTTTTTTTTTTTTTTTTTTTTTTTTTTTTTTTTTAGGGGTTGGCACATTCAGGTTCTTTGTGATTTGTAAAAATTAAAAGGTCATTCTTTGTTTGTCCCCAGTGTCTGTATCAAATTGAGAGTCCTGGGAATGTTTATTTGTGATAACAATAATGCATCTTCAGAGGGGTGAGTATTAGTTGTCCACAGTGTATGATAGCTACTCTTGCTTTAGACTAGATCATTATAATATAAATAAGATTTATAGTGTCTTTCAGAAAACATGCTTCCAGTACTTTAGGAGATATCATTCAAAAGTTTTATGCAATGCGTCGAATGTTTTTTTAACTTTGAGAGCTGGTGCTTTATCACTTGTGTACTGTATGTTTATTACTTCAAAATGTAGTTTCTTGTTACAGAGTATTCATTAAAAAAAATTGAGGGAAAGTACCTTTTTTTATTCTTTCCTCTTTTGAGAGAACTCTGTCAGTAAAATGTTTATGAGATGTCAACAGCCACTATCTTGTGGAACTTCGTAAGAATTCAAGTTTGTAATTCAGGAGAAAAAAAGGAAAAATATTTTTTTAGACATTTTTAAATATATAATGTTGCTCTGAAAGTGACAGACACTGAAAATCCCCATTGTCAAAAAAACATTAAACATCTTTGCTCAGTTTAAAATCAGATGAAGCAGTAGTCTATAAGCTTAGGCTGGAGACCTGAAATTCAAACTTTTTTTTCTTTCCATGTGGTATTTTTTTCCTTTCTACCTGGAATTTCCAACCAGTTGGAGTATGGTGGGTGGCTTGGTTGAAAATATGCCTTCTAATGGATTTATGTTTGTTCTGTGATATTATGACATTCATAGGTGAAATGTAAATGTACTTCAGCTTATCTGCAAAGAAACTTAGCTTAGCAAGCAGGGAGTTCTTGTAGTGTGTTAGTGAGTGTATAATTGTATACATGGAGAGTGAAAACTAACTGCTGCTTTCTGCAAAGTAACATATGTCAGAATAAGTACGTGTAGCATCTCATGCACTCCAACAGTGCTCACAGAAAAGCTGGTGCGTTTCAAACATCCTCTGGAAATTAGTTTAAAAAACAAAAACCTCTTCTTTTCAACATTCATTCACAAGAACGTTCTGCTTCTTTAGCTGTATGCATCATATAGACATTTTGTTGATTTCACATCTATATTGTTGAAGTTGAAGAACAATTTTAAAAGATGGCGTTAGCTTCATGTGATGAAACAGGGAAGGTTGCTTTTCAAATAGCTGCAATACTGACAGAAGGCAAATTTAACAAATGCTTGCTCTGTGTTGTGCTTGAGCAGAAGTATTGTAGAACACTCTAGTGATGGCTATAATCTGCATCTTCTGTTCTCCAGTTAGCTATGATTCACTCTAGCTGACTTGCAGCATCTGAAATTTTAGGGGAGAATCTCAGGATCAAGACCTGTCAGTTTTTGCTGAACAAGAAAAATTCAAAAGTTTACTGAAACAAGTGGATCTTTTCAGAATTATGTGTCCAAGGAAAATTCAGCTGACCAGAGTTTATACAAAAAAAAAAAAAAAAAAAAAGTTGAGAAAGTGGAACATGTACTATGAATATAATTCTTAAGAATTTTGTGTGATGTTTGCTTACTTGAAAAAAACTAAGACTGCCCTTAAGAAAAGCTGTCAGATAGTAATGAGAGGATTATTTTTAATTCTTAACAATACTATTGCAACCACCCTTGGAGTTGGATCATAGAAGGAAGGTGGAGAGTGCTGCCAAACTCGCTGAAATGGCATCTGAAGACAGCAGCTATGTTGTCTTGTCTCCAAATGTATTTATGTATGTATCTGTACGTTTAGCATCTATGTATATGACTTGAGCAAGCATGCTGCTATGGCTAAATTCGGTCTTTAAGAGGATGAACTCGGTGGAGTCGTAGTTCAGGTGGTAACTTCAGTTAAGCCTGCATGTCTGGGGAAAGGATGACGAGACAGAAAAGCGTTGTACAAAATCAATGCAAAAAAGGGAGAGGCCTTCTTGGGGTACAATGAAGATGTTCATTCAACTTAGCCGGTTACTTTGATTTGTTCTGAAGTATATGCCATATCTTTTTGTTGAGTTAAAGATGTAAAGGAAAACAAAAAAGAATTGGGTATTTGACATGTTCTAACAGATATCAGCTAAGGGCTTTGAGATTTATTACAAGTGTGAGGCAGAACTGAAGAGTGAGCTTTGTTGGAGGAGCAAGTAGATTCTGCTGAGGCCCAAACAAAAAGCAGTGACATTTTCTAGAGACATGAATGCAATTTTCTGTAACTGATAATAGCAGACAATTTGGTTGATACAGGCTTGTTTTATCTGTACATCTAGATTTCCGTTAACTGTGGACGTGTTCTGGGTCTTCAATGAAAGTGAAAAAGCTACTTCCAAATCTGGAGTAGATAGCTTGAATAATTAAGTAAACTTAGGTAGAGGCAACTCTAAAGAATAGGAGTGAAAATTCAGTCCTAATGCAAATGATAATCTTACATTTTTCACTTTTGAAAAAACTAAGTTTAAAACAAAGGAATGTTTAAATATATAGCTTATTATGTAACTACAGGCTTTTAAGTTTATTAGCACTTAAAAAAAACCCAAACAATGGGAGATGTCTAAAACACATCTTTATGCTCTTTCTGTGTAAAATAAAAATATGAAAAGAAACCAACCCAAACAATTAGATTGTTGTGTGTTAAGCCCTTACTTAGGCTCTCAGCTCAATAGGTGAAAAACACTTTCTTCTTGGAAAGATTTACAATGCTTACTCTGCTCCATTTAATGGTAAAATCAATAGTACTTAAAAGGTGAGATGACCATCTGGAAATCTAGTTATAAACTATGTGTGTCCTAAATGTGGATAAAGGTAACAGTGTAATGATATGAGTGGATCAGTGCAATACTGGCAATTGCTTGGAAATGTGGCATAGTATTTCTAAAACTTCTGATTTTGATATATAAATTTATATTGTATAATTTATATTATATTATATAATGAGGTAAAGCCAACAGAATATACTGTCATAATTCTGTGTGCAAGTAAAACTTCTTTAGTATGCTACTGTAAGGAACATTTCAGAATTGTTTTGTTTTTATGTATATGGTACCTGCTTAAATGATCTTGTGTGCAAACATAGCAGTCCATGTCATGGGCTTTCTAGGATGTGTTGTAAATTAATAGGGAAAAAAAAATCTTCACTGGAGGGCCTGATAGATTTATACTTTGTTAATCTAGAGCCAGCTCTGTTGCCTTTGTCATTTTATGTTGCATCCAGTTTTTTCTCTCATTCAGCCTTTTGTACGGTTGGTTTCTTTACCTTGCATTCAGCTTTTCACAGCCTATGTGATCAGTTTAGATCTCAAAGCCATCAAACGTGATTTAAAGAGAGAAAGTAGTTGAAAGGAAGGAAACTCAGGTCTTAATAGTAAAAAAAAAATAAATGTAATTATATATAAATGTATACATGCGCAGGTATTTATACATATACATATATGTATATGTATATACATACATATACATATATGTATATATACAAGGGAAGCTCTGACAGTAATACCTCCTATTTCACTGTGCCGGCTCACAGTGTCCAAGGCAGATGTTGGTGGTAGTACAAGTATGGCAGTAGAAGCTGAACCTTCCTGCCAGTATTCCATTACATTTTGTTGCTGTGACAGATGACAGCAGAGGGGCAGTCTGACAAAATGGCATCTGACATGGAAGTGTGTATGAAGCAAAAGTGTGTGATTGAATGCCTCCATGCAGAAAGATTGCACCCACTGAGCATTTATGGAGACCAAAGAGTGGATGTTAGCACAGCGAGGCAGTGGGTGGTAAATTTTAACAAAACTTAATCTGATGGGTTAATCATCATCTATATACTTCATGGGGATGCTGTATGCTACACCCAGTTATTTTGAGGATTTCAAAACAAGAGGTGATTAAATGACTCGCTTGCTTTCATTGCTTGAAGCTTGTGTAGGGACATTTTTAGACAATTTTCTAAATGTACTAAAAAAATTCAGCTACAGCATTTACATACTTCCCTACAATAAATTCTGTATGAATTTACTGCATACATGGAGATGTAAAAAGTCGTTTTGAAATTTTCAGCTCTTTGCTTATGCAGAAAAAGGAATATGTCATAGCTGTTGAAGCACTTCACTGCTGTGTGGCAGGGTTTTTCAGTACGGAGTATTGTTTATGTGTGTGGATTGAACAGAAGGACTCTTAGGTATTTTAGATTCTTTAGAGTAACAAAAAAAGGCGGGTCAGCAAAACAAGTTAGAGTGGGATAGTCACTGCGCTTCATTCGTGCCCTAAATTATTTTGCCTTTGTAGACATGCCCTAAGTGGTGCAAGTACTGTTTCTTCTGCCAGGTTTATCCAGGATATAAAAAAGATTTACAGTATAAGAGATGAGGTGTTAGACAAAACTTGGTCTCGTGCAAGAGGTGTGGATGTTTTAATGGTGGCTTGTAAAGAACATCATCAAAATCGGGCCCAAAACTTTTTGCTGTCCTGCTGTTTGGAGTTTAAAAATGTTTAAAATGTTTTTTGATCCACAGATGTGTAGGCATAAATGAGAGTATTTAAAAGCATTATTCATGCAAATATCCAAATAAATAAATAGTTGGATTACCTGCTACATGGTATGTTGCTGATGTTGCCCAAACTGAAGCATGTTTTCTCACTCTGTGGTTGAGTGAGAGAGAGGAGAGTTGTGTATCTCTTCCTGGTCAGCTTACAAAGATGGTAGAAACTCCTGAAAAGAATATTCAAGCAATATGGCTTTGAACTTTGTGAACTATTTGAGGAGAAAACAAAAAATGAAATTCTGTGGGAGTGAAATTAACACACACACACAAAAAAAAAGGTGGAGAAAATGAAGATGTGATTGCTAGGAGTGTCTTGTTTCCTTCCTGTCTTGATTTACTTCGCGAGGCGAGCATTATAAATGATATGAGTTTCAGTGTGATTTGAGTACAGCCAGAGGGCTACCTGCAGTCTTAGTTGCTCAGCACTCTGGGAGTGGGAATTGGGTCTACAGGGCCTTAGTTCCACGGTGTGGTTGGATGGTGACAGTGGCTGTGGATGCCTCACTGTTCTTCAGTACGGAGGACTCTCTCTCTCCCTCTGGTGCAGAACTGCTGGTGCCACCAGGAAAGAAAGGATAGCACAGATACAGTTACAAGTGGCAGGTGTTCCTTATTGGAGCTAGCAGTGCTGGCAGAACATCATGGTGATACCTTGAAGTTCGTGGCAGTACTTCTGCATACAGCTTTTATCTAGGATAATGTTTGGTCAGTGAGAAACAGTGTTTGAAGAGACCCGTCTAATTTTAAAAACAGGTTAGAAAGGAAGATTAATAAAAGATAGATGTGCTCCAAGCAAGCATGTGGCTGGAGAACAGGGATTGCTTCCAAATGTGAACACTGGATCCCAGCAAGATCTAGGGGTGCAGTGTAAAGCACTGTATGTCATTAAGTTACGGAGCTGGAACAGAGAGCAAGTGTGTCAGTGAGCCTTCTGAACTGCAGCTAATGGCAGTGGCACTGTGATTAGTATACTACTGTGTTTGATACGTTTGCGTGTTTTTCATGACTTGTTTTGTTTGATTTTCCATGGAATGTGAATTCATTCTGTAATGCTTCATAATTCTGGGGCACTTGCTGATCTTTGAATCCATTGCAGAAAGCATAAATGACTCAGTTATATCTAAGCGATCTCACATTTGGTTTGTGTTTGCTATTTGTGTCAGGAATGACTGTAAAGAGTGTATACAGAATGATGCTGTCAGCCATAGGAGGGCTAAAATCAGCCATTCAAAGAAAATGATCACACTCACGATGAGCTCATTTACAAGGTCTTGCCTATGCTATTGCTAGTTAATAAACATTCCAACTAATTTTAGTTTGAAGATACTGTGAATAAATAAAGTCCTTAATGCTATTTATCTAGTTCACCATATGGTTATGAGATGCATGGACTAGGACACAAAATTTCACAGCGTGAAGAAATGAGTGAGCAGTGGGCTTCGTTTCTTACAGGAGGGAGCTGGGATTGTTCAGTCTGGAGAAGAGGAGGCTCAGGGGAGACCTCATTGCACTCTACAACTTCCTGAAGGGAGGTTGTGGTGCAAAAGAGTCTGGCCTCTTCTCCCAGGCAAATAGTAGGACCCGAGGAAATGGCCAGAAGTTGTACCAGAGGAGGTTTAGGTTGGACATAAGGAAGAACTTTTTCTCTCAGAGGGTGGTGAGGCGCTGGAATGGCTGCCCAGGGAGGTGGTGGAGTCGCCGTCCCTGGCAGTGTTCAAGAGGCGCCTGGATGAGGAGCTACGAGATGTGGTTTAGTAGCTTGTGGCACTGATAGGAATGGGAGGGTGGTTGGACTGGATGATCTTGCAGGTCATTTCCAACCTTGCGATTCTGTGTGAATTCTGTGAATTCTGTGGATTGGATTAAGTGTATTATGAAACTCCTAGCTCAATGGTAGCCGTTCATGTAATTGTAAGAAAAAGGGTTGTGTGCAATTTTCTTCTATATGATGACTATCTGGATCAAGATAGCATGTGATGGTTGCCAAAAGAGTGGATCTGCCACAATGTGGGGATTTTATTTATTTTTTTAAGCGTATTAAAAGAAGGATGAGATGTAGAGGATTGTTTCTAACACAGAAATCTGAAAAAGTGAGGGTCTGGTTTAGCAAGGAAGAGTAATTAACTTTAAAATTCAAAATTAAGTGTAAAACTGATGATTTTTGAAAAACTTGCAGCTGTGTTCTCAAAACCACAGAATGTTTTTAAAGATATCAGAACTGATAGATGCAGCAGAAAGAAGCTACTGACTCTAGCTTGAGGCTGAATACAATAGGACCAGAAGATTCTGGAAGTAAAAGCAGAAAAATCAGTTGCTGACAAGGTGAGAATAAGCTCCTGGATGAGTAATTCCTTATAGGTAATTATAAGGGGGTGGAAAAATTTAGAAGTAGCGAGGAAAAATATGATTAGGACTTAAAATACTCGCTTAAAGAACATAGAAAAAGATGTGAGGTGTCTTGAATATTCCAAAGTATCAGGTGGGATCTCTCAACCCCAAGGGGCCACTGAGATGGTAACAAGAGGGAGCCTGTTGATACGTTAATTCGGACAGTGAGCAAGTGTTTCTTGAAGAACTCACAAAGTTACTAATGTAAGGAAAAGCGGTCTTCAGCTTGGCTTTGAGAGGAGCTCTGCCTCTGCAGTTCTTTATTTTAATCTCGGTAAGGTTATGGAGAATACTTAATATTATCGTTAGGCTACATTCTTAATTAGCAAAGCGCTTTTCTGGTTTGTCTTTTTTAATTAATATTTTCAAGAGGAGAAACTGAAGGTTGTGCTCTGAAGTGGAGAAGGCCTCATTCAAACGTACAAGCACAGCAGGATTGCAGCAGGAAGAAGTGTGTGAAATAGCTAGCTGTGGAGTTCTTAAAGGAGACTGTGGCATAGTGGTGTTGGTGCTAATTGGAACAACCAGTACTGTGCACTGAAGTAGAGTTCAGTTTGATTAAGCTCTCAAGCATTTTAATTTAGAAATTATTGTTCCCTTTATAGTACTTGTGTTTTCCAAATTATGCTTGTAGTTGATACTTGTAGTTGAAATATCAAGAATTTGAGTAGTGATGATTGTTTTTATCTTCTGAAATGCTAGATCACAATTTAAAAGGCAATCAAGCTCTATAGCATCAGCTGTAAATCAGTGTGATCCTCGGTTTTGAGACAGCAGGCCCAGCACAGAATTGTCTTGCATAATATTTTAGATTGGCAGGGAAATAAGGAGATTATCTGATCCCGTCTCCCTCTCAGACAAGGCCAACCCTGAAATTGCATCAGGCTATTCAGTGTCTTTTTCGCTCCACTTTTTAGATGTTTTCAAGAATGGAGATTCCAGGATCTCTCTAAGTATGTTGCTCTGCTGGACTGTACTCAAAGTGAATAATTTTATCTCTATATTGAAGTGAAATCCTTGCTGAGACTTGCTTGTTGCCTCTTGTACTCCCATTTAGCATAGATAAGCATGTAATATAAGGCTGGAACACTACTTCTGTGATCATCTGGCTTTAGCTCTGACTTGTGTAAGAAAGCACACTGCTCATGGAACTGAATCTTTTATGCATTTGTTGAAATTCTCAAAATGACTCTTCCAATTTTGATAAAAATGGCAAAAGCATTATGCATTTGAAAGATTCTGTTTAGGAGGTTGTGTTCCTGTATGTGGTTTTCTTAAACAATTTTTCACTTCCTATTACTAATACAAATCTAAGACTTCAAGATGATGGTTCTGTCAACTCTTAAAAAAAATTACTGTTGATTTGGAAAAAAATAGGCATACATATATATGTATGTTTCTGTGTGTGAGGCAGGACTGAACTATAAGACCCGGAGTACATTCCTTAATCTCACTTAAAGTGCTGGCTGTCAAAGGAAAAGCATCTCTACTTGGAGCTGACCTCCTTTGGGAGTTTTTCAGTGTGCCCTTATCCTTGGTAAGGGGTAAGTTCTTCCTTCTTTATTGCCTAATTATGCCTGCTACCTTTCCTGAGTGATTTGGGAATGGGTCAGTGGCAGCTATATCCTCTGCCTTATACAAGACAAAATGTGCATCTTGAAAAGTAGTCACATAGAGGTAGATAACCAGATTTACTCATTTGATTGTGCAAAAACTTGAGGGGAAAAACAAGATTACATGATGTGAATGCGTATGCTATATGTGGTATGGAAGAGCATTGTTCTAATGCAGGAAGATAAGATGCTCTAGCAGATTGCTGATGCTGACAAGAGGATCTTTACTTTGTTCCCTTAGCCCTGGTTGCGTGGCACTTCTTCCAGTTTGGGTGCTAATCAGGCCAGCATGAGTAACTTTGGCTGTTTGGTCCAATTAGGAAACTGTATTTTGGGGGTAGAACAAGTCTGATATAGCTGAACTGATCACTGCGCTCAAATTTACCGTATTTGCCATGTAAACTCTGTCTGAAATGCTGAAGTATTTACACAGATGATGAAAAGGTGTATGGTGTTTTAAGGTCCTATTCCTCTTCCCAGTCCTAGCCAAGAAATACATTAGGATGTATTTGTCATCAGCTTCTAAAAGCAAATGGGTAAGTAAGTGTGCTTAGCTTAGGTTAAGCTGAAATACTTTTCAAAGTTAAATCATGTTAGGCAACTGTTAATACATTCATAATTACATCGTGCATGTGTCAGGGAGGAGGGAGGGCACTGGCCTCAAATCTGATGACTTTCAAGCTATTGTTACACCAAAACATAATACTATGATGACAGACTGCTGATTTTTAAAGGGATTTCACTGCTTAAACTTTAGTGTTGCAAGTACTAATTGCAAGTAACTTAACTTCAGTGAGAATGGTCATAATAAATTTATGGTATAGTATACATAGAAATAGTATGCACCTATTTCTAGGTGCAGACTTCCTGCTTTCAGTGATGCTGTTCTACCTGGAAGATCTGTCTGACTTTCATTGGTCTGTCTTGCTCTAGGGCTGATGCTAAAATGTTTTGCTACCCGCACTGCAACTGAAACGCAGGCTGTTAATTCTTGTAAGCTGGGGTATTTTGACATAAAGGGAGAGTGAGAGCAAACATTCTGAGAATTGGATACTTACAGGCAGACATTTTCTTCTCAGATTAAGGTTGTGGTGCTGGTATATCTGAAACTGTTGATTGCTCTTGTCCTTACATTAAGTTTATTAAACTTAATCGTTTTTTTTTCTGTTGGTGATAGCTTGTCTATCAGTTTCCATCTCTTGAGCAATGGAGTGCATTCTTGCAGAATGTGGAATCCTGTTAGAGTTGGTCATGAATGTTAGCACCACACATCACTCACAGCCACTGACGTTCCAAAGAACGAGGAAGAACAAGTGAGCTGTTGAGAGTTGGGTAGCCTAGATTCATGGATTAATCTACTTCTTTACTGCACTCTTTTTCATGATATCTAAGAGGTTAAGCCTTATCATTCTGCTGGCATTTGTTTGGCCGAAGAATGCTGCAGCTGGATGGGTGGCTTCATTAATGTTTCCTGTTTCTAGCTGGTAAGAATAATTTTAATGTACTGGTACATCTCGGTGACGGAGAGATGGTGTGTCTCGATGGACATCCCTGTTGGAAGCGGGGCTGGTCTGAACTTCTGCCCTCTGCAGTTTCAGTTCTTTGCCTCTCGTTTCTGCTTCGTTGTTGCTCTCTTCCCTTTGTGTTGATTCAAGTATTTTTGTGGCTGCTGAACAAGCCTGTTTGCAGAATTGATTTTGTTGAAAATTTCTATTTAAAAATGAAATCTGATGGGCTGTTCAGACAGATTTTATTTTTTTTCCCCTGACCTAGTTTGATTAATAGAATCTTAAGTACTTAAGCTCTCACAAGAAAGGAGGTTGAACAGAGGTGGGGATGAGTGATGTAGGGCCTCTGATACAGAGGATGTATGTTTTTCTAGGCGAAACTGATGCCAAACAATGTCTGAAGATGGTTTAACTTCAGAATAACAGATAATGTTAGATACGTCTTAAATGAAGTGTTCTTAGTGCTGCGGAACTTCAGCACAGAAAATAGCATGCAGTATGTTTTAAAGCACAGACATGTACTTGGTTAAAATTTTAGAAAGTTGAACTGCACTGTAAAATCCTGTGTTTCTATAACAGAAAAAAACGCTGCAGTGTATTCTCAGTACACTGTGACTAATTCTATGAAGAGTGAGCGTGCTGGGTTTGGATACCGTTAATAAACTGTGCTAGTTTTTCTTTTGTACCTGCCTAAGAGACTTTTGTTGGTGTGGATTAGCGTCTGAAGTACACAAGGTGGCAGCAGCCTTGGGAGTATTTTTCTTTACATGGAAATAAGATTGCAAATTTACTTAGATAAATTTGAAAGAGATTTTTTTTCTTCAGAAAACCTAGAAAGTAGAGCAATGAGCAACTGCAGAAGTTCTGTTCATAGCGCAGCTGCAAAGGCTGTTCGTGTGCTAGAAGCGGTTTGTCCCCTCACCCGCTTCTCTTGCTTAACATGTTAGCAACTCTGAAATGGCAGCAACAAACACATTTTCTTGCTTTGCCCAGGAGTAAAACTGTTTCTTGACCATAGTTTTTTCACCAATCTGCACACTATTAATGAAATATTGGAATAATTGAAGGAGACAAATGCTTGCCCTGCAGATTATAGCAGTAATTTATAATTAAATTTGATACAATTTTTTTGAAGCCTGGCATTATGCGTGTGTTTTACTGATGGTTTATTTTCATGTGCTTGAGAATTGCAGAAAGAGTCTACTGGAAACTGCTAACTTTAGAATAGATTCGTTAGAAAGTATTTGCTTGTTCTTTGTTTTGGGTGTGTGAAATAAAATACTAAGGAGTACATTTCCAAGAGTTTCAAGTAATAAAGTTGGGTTAATATAGTTGATAAATGCATAGCTGCAGTTAAGCAGTCATTTAGTAGTACTTAAATGTTGTTACTTACTGTTGTATTAAATTTTGCAATTGAAAAGTGATTTGAAGTTTTTTTATCGGATGATTTTTGGAAATTGAATGTTCTGGAAAGTAGACATTTAGTTGTACTATGAATACATTGATTTTGGTACTTCACATTTGGGTTTTTTGTTAATTTTCTAGTAGGATGGGCTTTTTTTTTTTTTTTGAGGTTTATGGAGAGGTCCTCTCCATCTTTTTTTCTCTTCTGTTGCTAAAATTCTGCTTTTTGAGCTGAATGTGAAAATTGCCATCAACTGTGCTGCCTGAGCTTTGTTTCATTTTTGTCTTAAGCTGAGGAAAAGCATATGAAGTATGCTTACACTGAGGGACATAAATGCTGTCCGGATCTGCTAATAGCTTACAGTTAAAGAGCTAGTCTGCTATTCCAGAGCACACCAGCATGTGAAAGCAGCAATTCCTTGTGGTATAATTGTGTGCACTATTCTTCTTGCCAATGTTCATCAGAGTTCCTAACAACTCCTTCCTGATTTATAGTCACGCACAAATTGCTTACGTTACCATTGTGGGTAGAATCATAGCATGGCTGGAGTTGGAAGAGACCTTGAAGATAGTCTATTTTCTGCCCAGGGCCCCATCATCCAGCAGATTGTTTTAGGGAAGAAAAAAACCAAAAAAACAACAAACACCACAATTGTAAAAGTGAGGCTTTCACTTACTCTTGGTTAATTTCATCCAGCTTACTGTGCGTGCCTTCGTGAAGAGTGGCTACAGCTCAGCAGGCACTGTTGGGAAAGATGGGCTGATTGTAACCTGCTGTTGCTGCTGAGGAAATCACTTGGATGACTATCTTCATTGTGTAGTACTGAATCTAAATGAGCCATCGCTCAGGATGCCATACATTGTACATGAAGCCAGCTCAGATGTATGGTTTGAGCTTACTAGTGCATCCAGTCCAGAGAACTTGATGGAAGTATGTCACGGGATTCATGTCATCACTGAGGTAGAGGAGATCTGGAAGTGTGATGCAGTTTTCTGAGTTGGGCTATGCAGTTCTGTAAGCTCCCCTAGAACTTGAGGTACTTAAAGCAAATGTGGATGCATGCACAACTGGCTTTCTGTCTGGGGAACTCAGGACTTTAAGAACCTCACATAATTATTTTATTCTTTCATTGCTTCAGGCCCCGGAAAACTATTACTTGATTGTTCATTGGTTTGCATCAGCTTAAACATGCCCTTTCTCTGTTGCGTTTTATATTCTTTTTCCCCTCATACTTTCAGCGCTGAAGCTGTTGGTTAAGAGTGATCTGAAGTGCAGTATTTTATCACTTTATGTGTAGGTTTAAAGTAGATGAATGATTTTTTCAGTTTAGATCGACTCGCTGCAGAGACCTGAGGAGTTGTGCTATGCACAGTATGTTTGATTCTTAAGGATCTCAATTTCTGAGCAGTCAGAAGATGATGTAATTTGTTGCATTTTGAAATATAGTGTAATATAAAGCCCAGTTGTAGAATTAATAACAGCCTTTTAAAAGTGCAGACCCTTGCATTTATTCCCCATTCTTTTCAATTTGGAAATTTTTATTTTTCTGAAATTTGACAGGGTAGCCAGAGGAGCTTAAGTATAGTTCTTGACAGTAATATGACTGCTTGAATAGACTGCCTAATTTATAGAATTGTTTATGTTCTTGTCTTGCGCTGATGGATATTATCAAAGTGACTAAAGAAAAATAGGATGCTATTTTAAATAACTTTTTTTTGTTTTCTGAGGGTAAAACAGTAGCAATTTGAAATAATATTTTTTCTATACTTTATAGTCTCTTGTTGTGAATTCCTGATATATTGTAAACACTGTAGCTGCTGATGCTTAGTAGTTGTCTGACTTAAGCTAATGCAAGTTTTTAAAAAACCTTCTGTAAAAGGATCTTGCACATAAATTAATTATGAAACACTTAACAGAGTTTATTTAAAACACAAGCATGTGTATTCTAGCACACTAGTTTCTTGTTGCCTTTCATTTCTAGCTATGCAACCATGAATGGGGGGGAAAAAAAAAAAAGCAATGCATTTCTTTGTTTTGATGGTGCTCTGCTTCAAATAACATCCTTCTTCTCTTTAGTATGAATCTGTAATGGCTAATCCTATCCACACACTTAGTTATACTGTAAAATCATTATGCCTGTGGCATGGAGGCATTTGTAATGTTGGAAGAAATGGAATAGATGAAGTGGCAGGGGAGCTGGAGAGAAGGGTGTGGGAGCACAGGAGCAGGCAGCATGGGGTCGCTTGAGCTCTGCAGCATTGCGCTCTTGGAAGGGCTGGCTGGGTATGAGGAGCATTGGACCCAAGGACTTAAGGCTTTGCATTTGGGCAGGGCGCGCGCATCCCTTGCTTTTCATGTAATGAGGATTGTCTGCTCTGGAACGAGAGAACTCGTCTGTCCTTGACTGGCCAGATAGAAGCTAGAAGTTCTTGGAGGTGACTTGCTGCATTTCTCAGCCTTCCCTGTTTTGTGGAGGGCATGTGAAGTTCTGGCAAGATTTTCCTCCTGAGAATGAGGCCAAATAAGATCAAGCAAGATTACTGCAGGAGGTGAGCTTTCTCTAGAGGTGGTATTACTGCTTTGGAGTTATGCTTCCTTTCTCATATTTGTTATGGAAATGGTATAAAATGCCCATAAATAATAACTGAGTTGACTGCATAGTTTTCTTCTAGATAAAATTTTCAGGACTTAAACTGTTAAATTATTTCTGTGGACTCTTTGTGTAAAGAAGATGAAGAAATAAGAAAGAAAAATTTGAGACAATAGAAATAGCTAGCAGAATCCAGAAAGGATAATCAGACAGAAGGAAGAGATGGCCTGGGGGCTGTCTGAATCAGACCATTACACAAAAACTATCTAATATTTTGTGGTTTGTTAAAATGGAAAATGTTTAACATTATACTGTATTAAGATAGGTTTCCTTCTGTAAGAATTCACCTATCTCATTTTTCTTTTCATTTCTTACTCACGATCCTGCATAGGCTATGCTTCTCTATGCAACTCATCCCAGTTTCTGAAGCTTAGTTTCTTAAATGCATGTCGGGTTTTTCTTGACCAACCTTTTAGTTGGTGTTAATGAAATACCACTGACAATTCCTATAGTCCTCATATAAACGTGTCAGACCAGCTGCTCTATTGGAATTAACTCTGTCCTGTATGAAAATGCTTTTTTCTTATGGCCTGCCCTCCCCATTCTGTTTTCATATTCTCCTGAGATTGAAGACAAAAACAAACAAACACAAACCCAACAAACAAAGAAAAGAAACCAACAGCCAATTATTTCTTATGTGTTGAAACACTGTAGTTCTACCTTGGAGATGTTTCAGCTGCCCAGAAATATACAAATGTAGTTCACTTGCTGCCATGGATTTATGGGCTGGTAGGGGCCAGTGCCAGAATTGAGCTGAACTGGCCCATAAACCATTGACACTTCTTTTGAAAGACTTCTAAAAGCCAATATTGGAAAAAATTTTCTCATGTTTTTTCAAGATTAATATTATACAAGCTTGGATCTTTAACTCATTGCATTACATTGCAAGTAATTTCTGTGCAACTTGTATCTGTGTACACTTCCTTTTCACTCAAATGCTTTCTCTTACTATGGACTTAGCATTTACAAGGACATTCCTAGGCTTTTTTAACACTTATTTGTCTTAACACACCGTGTGTATCCCAGTTATCTTTGCAGATTAACATTATTACTTTATCTAGAAGAACTTTTTCATAAGCAACTTAGCAGAAGCAATATTGTATTTTTTATTTTCTGTCATTTATTTGCTACCTTCCGATCAAGTTAGTTATCCATGTTGTACCCCAGACAGCATCTTGAAACTACTACAAGAAGAATGTCTTGTAAGTCTCGTTGCTTTCAGAGGAGTGGCCGGAGTGTGCAGTGTGTGTATCATCTTGACAAGTACAGAGTATTGTTTTCCTTCCTGTTTTATCATATCATTTAGCAGTTGTGTTTATTACCGAGAAACTGATTATGCTGGATTTGTTTTTTCTCTTGGGTTTTGGACCATAGTTTTGGGATTTTCTGAGACTGTTTCAGCTATGTGAGGGAATTATGAGAATTCTGGTTATTTTTCTTGTTGTTAGTGTAACTATATGTGGTTTCCATATAGATCTGTGTTTGATGGATAGGCCTTTCGTGACAGTTTAATTTTCTTTGAGAAAACAGTAAGTAGCAGTTAGTGGTGCTTAAACCAAATGTTGAATGGCCTGTTGATTTGTAACTAAAATTACTTTTTTCAGTGTCTATCACTTAAGTATGAGGGGGTTGTTGTTGGAGTTGCGATGGTATTCAAAATGCCTAGTTGGGCAAAAAAAGGATATAATAGATACTGAAGAATTGTCTCTGTCCTACCCTTTCCATCACTCTTCTAACTTCCTTTGTAAGCAGACTGGTTTGGTAGTACTAATATGACACTGTTTCTTACAGGTTAATCATGGGTCAAACAGGAAAAAAATCTGAGAAAGGACCAATTTGTTGGCGAAAACGTGTAAAATCAGAATATATGAGACTGAGGCAGCTCAAGAGATTCCGACGTGCAGATGAAGTGAAGGTATAGGATGTTTTGATTCTCTTGTCTAGTGTCTGTTCTCAGAATTGATTTTCTTAAGTACTGAGTGACTCTGTAAGTTGTCCTGTTTAGCACCTGCAATAACAATTTCGTGAATGTCTTTGTTAATACTGAAAACTTGTCTTAACTCTAATCTTATAAGCGGGTGTGTTACATTTGTATGTGATTGAATCGAGTGTGCTAAGCATCAGAAGAGACTGAAGAGAGAAAGTATGGCAATTTGTTTAGCCACTTTCCTAATTCCATTTAGAATTTAATTCGGTGCTGAACCTTTAGATCTCTAAGCATGAGATCTTCTTTTCAGTCCAAGAAAGTGATAATGAAATCTATTGAGCCTGACTGACATTTAAACAAAATTGGAAGAATTTGATGTTGAGAACTTTTTAAAATCTATCTGCATTTTTAGTGAATGTTGTGATTTCTTAAGATTTTAGCAGGTGTCTTCATCTTATTTGTAATATTCACAATTGTGGTTAATTTTTAGAGTATGTTTAATTCTAATCGTCAGAAGATACTGGAAAGAACTGAAATCTTAAACCAAGAATGGAAACAGCGTAGGATACAGCCTGTACACATCATGACTTCTGTGAGCTCTTTGCGCGGGACCAGGGAGGTTGGTTAACATGTGTTGTGGTAATTCCACTTACAAGGTTGTTAGCGTGTTTTTGTTTGATTAACCGGAAAGTTGGCTCTTCTTTCTTTTCTAGTTTTACATGACTTCTCAGCCAATTTTTTTTTTCTTAGAAGTAAAGGAATAATTGATGTCCCTTAGGTGACTTCTATCTGAAAAGCAGTAAATAAATAGTGGGTTGCATAGCTTTGAGCAACACACAAGTCTGAAACTTATTTGGATTGTACTTCAGCATCCTTTTATCCTTTTATCTCTCTGATATTGGAAGTCTCATATTGGTCCTTGATGGACCAGTGGTACAAATGAGTAGATACTTTGATTCTTACTGAGTTAAAGTACATGGAAGCCGTCAATGCAGCTATTTGAATAAATCTGCTTTATACTAAGTAAAGTCATTTAAACGAGTATGTTCTGTAAGAAGCGAATTCTGATGACAGCCTGCTTGGGAGTTCAAATTGGCAAGTTAGTAGCTCCTCTCCAACTTCCAGTTTTAAGTGAAGGTTCAATTTATGTTAGTTGCACTTCTTCAAATTAAGACAGTCTGATCATGTGTAATAATCTGAAAAGCTAGTTCTTTTTTAGTAGGATGAGAATGAAGATTTTACTGTGAACAGGTTAAGAAAAAAAATCAGACAAAACCACAACATCTTTCTATGGAAGGAAATCAGCCAGACTTACGCTTTCATAACTTTTTAGAGGGAAGCTGGTGTTGTGTATATCAGGAAGGTGCATGTGTGTGCTTCACTATTTTCTTCGTCTTTTTAAATTTTTTTTGTAGCCTGGCTCACTATTTTATGTTAACTCCCTATGTGAATCGAGCACACTAAGTACTGTATTAAAATGCAGTCTGTCTTGTGAATTGGAAGAACTCTAATGCTTGATCTAAGATTTCATTTAAACCGCTCCACTATAAATTATGGCAAATGTAAACTTTTTTCTTTCTTAATATGCCTAATTTCTTCATAGTTGTATAGAATACTGGCTGGTTTTGTTACCTGACTGAAACTTCTTGAGAAACTATGGTTTTGATTAAGACTGTGGTGATACAGGTTTTCTCCAGTGGTTAGCCCAGTGAGTGTCAGCCAGAAACCGTAATATGTTCTGTCTTAGGCTAATAAATATCAAGCTGAGTTCTGTACCTAAACAAGGGAAGCAGTCCTAAATGCATTCAGCCATTTTAACTTATCTTTGGAATTGGAAGTCTCATGTGAACAGTAAGCTGAAAGTAATTATTTTTTGCTTTTGTATTTTTCTCTAAGATTAAAAATTTGCTAGAAGACTGGTAGATAGAAAATATACCTTCTTTCAGGGCGATGTTGTAAAGCAGTATCATAATATGGTATTTTGAGTATTTGTATACATGGCAGAAATCTAACTTCATTGCCTACAGATCTTAAATCTGAAACAAAAACCAAACAAACCAAGAAAAAAGATTAAAAAAAAAAATCTAACTTTTGTCATTCTACTGGGTACTGTCTCTGTATGTTGTTTGTTATATTACTTTGTATATTTCTTTAGAAATGTGAAGCTCTGTTCATCTTTCCCTTCTGGAAAGGAGAAAAATCTCTTGTCTCCACTTCCATTTTTCATTTCAGGTAGCCGTGAGAGCTATTCTAAACGTAATTGTACTTAACTCCAAGTCTTCTTTGTACTTTCCCTACTATTGTATTTTCCTATCTGCCTTTTTTTGTAAATTTTTTGGGGGATTTTCCATATTGTTCCTCAAATTTGAGAAGAGCTGATCTGTTGACTAGATTGGAGAGTAACCCAGAAGTTATTTGTATTCTGTGACGTGTCTGGTCTTTGGAGGCTGCGTAAATCTCCAAAAAGAATGGAGTCCCACAGCTGAAAAAGATGTGTTCTGAGCTGAATATTGAATCTTTTTTTCCCCTCTATTCTTTGTAAACAGTAGGCATAATCAAAGAGTTGAGGATAGGATAAAGATAAGAAGTCGATATCAGGGAAGCGGAGTGGGAATTAACAAGAGCATCTTCTTCCATCAGGTGTCTTGATGGTATTATAATACTTTTTTAACATATATTATACGTGATTTCTGCAGTGAATTGATCTGAATTCAACCGCCACCCTGGTGGCTTGAGTAAATAGTCTAAGACCAGTAACAAGTATTAAATCTCTTCTGAAATGCCTGAAATAGCTTATTTTGTAGCTGAATAGTTTGAGTGAAATACTAAATACCTTAAAACAGCCATTTTACTATCATGTGGAGGGGAAAAAAAAAACACCACCGTGATCTGTTCATAAAGGTACCAAACCAGAAGTAATTTCTGCATCTTTTTTCCTTCTAAACTCGTTCTTATTATGCCCTGAAAGTCTGATTCATTTTTCAAAGGTGGATCTAGCTAGTTTTGATAAACACTTGCTCTGTTTGTTGTATACTTCCTTGATTTTTATTTTTATTTTTTTCTGAAGTTGCTATTGTAAGTGTAACTTCAACCTCTGATTTCAGTGCTCTGTTACCAGTGACATAGACTTTCCAAAACAAGTAATCCCCCTGAAGACTCTCAATGCTGTTGCTTCTGTGCCTATAATGTATTCTTGGTCGCCCCTTCAACAAAATTTTATGGTAAGTTTAAAAAAAGTGGTGTGGGAAGAAATATGGGTGAAAAGGGAGGAACTTACTTTCACTCTTAGTTCTAAAACTATCATTAGTTGCAAACTAAGTCTATATGTTTAATGCTCCTCATTATCTCTAAAACACTGCTTTAAAGAGAGCCTTAATGGCAGGTGACTACTCATATTGCACTGCATTTTACGGATGCAGCTTTGAGCGTTTATGTAACAATAAGCATTTTCTGAGAGATATCAGTATTCTCATTTAAGACAGTTGAAGAACATACCTATAGTGAAATGGTAATTTCAATGGAATAGAAAGAATTTAACCCTTAATTAGTCTTCTCATGTAATGGTGATCTTAGCAACCAGGTGCCTTTTCTTACAATGAGCTTTGTTGTGTGTACATACAGCCTTCATGTTAATTTTCTTAAAAAAATATCTGACTTATTTGAAAAGGTTAGCTTATTAAGATCTTTGTCACAGCTTTGTGCACAGTGGCTTATGGTTATTACAGCAATCATAGCAAAGTGATTTAAATATCTAATTTTATCAGTATGTTCAGAGTTCCTCCACTTTTTTCTTTTGTTTCTACTTGCTTTCTTTTTGTCATTATCTGAGTATTTTGCACTGCTGAAGAATCATGATCAGCAGGAAAGATTGAGTTTATTTTCCTAACAATAAGGTTCTTCTGAAATACTGGGAGATGCTGCTGAGTATCAAGGTCTGTAAATTCTTTATAGAGAAAACAAAACTGACAGTGGCATTTGCATTAAATTGTAAGGCATATTTCTGTGGTATCTGTTTAGAGAACTTGAATTTGAGTGTTTCTGTATCATATTTCCTTACCTCTAATAAGGAAACGAAAGGATTGTTTCTATCATATATTAACATGGATGGGAAGCAAGGAAGGGACAATTAATTTACCACTGTAAGCTTTCCAAAAGCTAGGTAGCTTATTGTGCTTCTTCAGCAGAAGCTCTGTTGTAACACAGTGCTCACCTAAATGCAGGAGTTATTGTCAGTACCTCGAGCTAGTCACAGCTGGGACAAAATAATGTTGATTACAGATGGGGAAGTTTGGTTTATTTAGTTAACTGTGAATATGGTTTATATGCTCAACATGCTCAGATGGTTAAGCCAGTTTAACTGCGACATCTCTGGTGAAAACATCAATGCTGACACTGCCGATTGGACATGCAACTTAAAATTGTTTGATCATATCTGTTGTTACTAGGTAGAGGATGAAACTGTTTTACATAACATTCCATATATGGGAGATGAAGTGCTTGACCAGGATGGTACCTTTATTGAGGAGCTGATAAAGAACTATGATGGGAAAGTGCATGGAGATAGAGGTGAGCCCAAGCACTTGAGTGTATTTATCACTACTTCCTACATAAACAGTTGCTGTCAGTTTTGTTTATTAAGACCTGATGCTTGCCTGTTGCAGCAGTATTTCTAGAATTCTTTCTCTGTGTAAGTACTGGGTATAACAGAGTCTGTTTAAATCTATTGGTTTTCGTAAGGCTATAGAGGATTTAAGTAATAGTAT
>NW_024884459.1:0-23719 GCF_019232065.1 Centrocercus urophasianus | reverse complement strand
CCAGCAGGAGTAGCTTCCCACGTAACTGTAACACTGTTGCTCTATTACACAACAATATTTCCAGCTACCCAACAACCCTACTGTGCTGAAAATGAATACATTTTAGATTTCTCTTTAAAGCTGCATCGGACAGCAGGAATAGACTTTATAAACTTATAGTGAAGACCACCTATCATAAGATGAGTAAGTATCCCACTGCACTGGATTAAAACCCATGCATCCTATATGCTGCTTCCTAAGCAGCAAGCAACAGATGCTTTTAGGGAACAACATGAAAAATACAGTATAACTACAGATGCAGTATTTTCTCTATGTTCCCTTCTAGATGAAGACCAGTACAGCATGTAGGGCTTTTTGGTTTTTTGTTTGTTTGGTTGTTTTTTTTGTTTTGTTTTGTTTTTTGATGGTTTGAGCACTTATACAGTAATCTAACAAGATTTTGATTGTCTTCAATTTCTTTGATACAAAATTCAAAACCAGAACAACCAGCATCGCACCAGCCCGGCTTGTATCTGGAAACATCAGCTCTTATGCTCATGTAGTGTTTTTGAAACAAAGATTGCACACATGCAATGGTTTCCACTGCTGCAGATAACTAATTATCACAACAGAGGCTTTGCTAGAGCCCACATTTTGCCATGTTAATGGGTACGGTGGGCATTGCATATTTAATGTCTTTCTCTTCCCAGAATTAAAGGATGTAATGCACACTGCTAACTTTGTTTTCACACCAAACGAATGAAAACTCCCCTCTATGAACTCCACCACAAAACCCACTCCCCATCAGCACCAACATTCCTGAATCATCTGCTGCTCCCTGGCTACAAACACGTAAAATTTATTTATGAAGACGGACAGCAATAATAACCAGGCCTAGGGACATTCCTGGGGTAACATCCATGGCAGGATCAGAACAGAGTCACTAACCAGTTCCTGGGCTGTACTTCCTGCAGGGGAAACCATCCTATGCAATCATACATTTCAGCAAGACTATATTTGTTGCTTGAGGCTTTCATCCTGCATCAGGACGCCTGTGAAGTTGAGATGTTAAATCTCAACCACAGCAACAGCTGTGATTTGGACAAAACTCAGCAATTCCAGCACTCGGGAGGGCTGGACCCTTGGGGTGCTACAGGACTACACACACCTGCTATGAAATCTGACTGCACATAACGCATTCAGCAGTGGAATCTTTTCCATAATGAGAGAGAAAACAAGCGTTAAAAAAGTTCAGAAAGCTTCGACATGCCACAGTTTTCTCACAGAGAGAAAGGAAAGGAACAAGAAGCATCTCTCCTCATGCTAAACACATAATAGATCTGACTCCTTAATATTTATGGTACAGAACCCATTGACTTTCAAGGACCTTTTTAACAGCAGTGAAGAAATAAACACATTTTCCCTCCAACTATCATGCTGACAGATAAGTTATCTGCTTTACTTGCTCACCGGGCCTTCAAGATTACACCAGCACAAGGAACAACAATGCAGAGATGTGAGAATCCAAACCTCGGGAAATTTCTAATGTTCAGCCTGGCCAGGAGCTGCCCACATACACAGGTTGAGCTTTGTGTAGGGCCAGCCAAAGCTACAGTACTGGGTACTGCCTCTGTCTGCAAGCAGATCAAACAAGCAATTTGGTGCTCGTGAATCTCAAAATAATATGTCTGCAGTTAAGCAAACAATCAATGAAAGAGACTGTTAGCTGTCTAGGAAACATGCCACTTACACCCTGCATGGCATATTTCCTAGGGAAGCATCAGGGCAGGTCTACAGACTTCACTATGCCTCTATACCATATGTTTAAAGACAAAAATGAAACCTGGGACTGTTTTAAACAATGCAGGGCTGTTCTTTCTCCTACAAAGTCACTTCTATGGCTGTAAACTGAAGAGTTGCATCTACTCTACAAATTACCAGAGACAGCGAATTTGTAAATATGAACTGAAGCTCTTAAGAACAAACCCAAAGTCCAGCTAAAATAGCTGACAGCACAGATCCTTCCTACAACAAAACCACTTTGGCTGCTAATCCCTTTGCCCAAATATGCTTGAAACCTGTTGAAGAGCTGAATGTCCCTCTAATATACAGCAATCCTAACACTCGTGTTTAAAGGAGGACTTCAGCTGGTCTTCATCACTGAGACATCTCACCAACTGGCTACCTAAGAGCTGCCCGGTGCCAGATGCTGGAAGCACCCACTTGAACTGGGAGGAGGAAAGCACTCCTGCTCTCTTGACTACAGGGCAAACAGGTCAACCCAGGAAACCCCTTAAAACCAGCTTGGGTTTTCATCTGGAGAAGGCAGATGAGTTAGCAATAAAAGCAGCAGGTCGTAATGTTATTTCCATGGCTGGCAACGTAGGGACAGTCCAGGAGAAACACCACATACATATTCTGTTCTGCTCTGTTCTGCTGTGTGTAAGCGGGCAGCCATTCCCACCAGAGCAGCAGCAGCGTGCTGGACAACAGGATGTGTGGGAGAGTGGTTGGAGTGGAAGGCAGGGAGAGCACAGGATTGCCGCGTGGGAAGGGAGACTGCCTGCCCGCCGGCCTGCTGCTGCAGCACCAGCTGGCACCTCTCCCACACTCGCAGGCCGGTTGATGCCCGGAGCGCCGCAGCTATTCTCCTCACACCTGTTAGCTGCACCTCCATGGGCCGCAGCCCCCAGGCCCTCTCGTTCCCAGGCCCTGTACATCCCGCACAAGCCGTGCTGCTGAGCACTTCACTGCACACATCTGCAGAACACTTTATTTCCCGAAGCAGGAGATAATCGCTTCTGGGACGGAGAAGAACCTCCCACACGGCTCCGGCGGCCGCCGCTCGCCCCTTCCGGCCAGGCTGACGGGGACGGGACCGAGGCGGGCAGACCGCGGCCTCAGCCGGTCGCACGGCCACCCGCCCGCCAGGCGCTACTTCCTCGGCGGAAGGACACGCAGCAGCAACACGCCTCTCGCCTTCCGTGCCGGCACTCACCGCCCCAGCGCGAGAGCGTATCCTTCCGCCCGGGCCCGCGGCCGTTCTCTCCGCTCACCAGCAGCCTTGTCCGCCGCCATCTCTGCCGCCGTCGCCGTGCGATCCGAGCGCACCAAGCGGGACGAGGCCCTCTCCTGCTCCGCCGAGCGCTGCCCGCTCCTCCACCGAGCGCCGCGCCGCCTGCGGGACTACTTTTCCGCCAGTCTCCTCCGCGCCGCTTCGTCCCTATTCGCTCGCCGCTTCCGGGTTGCCGGCGCCCGCCGACGTGCGGCCGTTGCCGGGGACCGCGTCTGACGTCATGACGCCGCCGCGCTCCCCCCTCCCGGGGCTGCGCTCAGCCGGCGCCCGGGAGTGTCGGGCTGGTGGGGATCTCGCGCTGGAAGGGGATTTTCCCTTCAGAAGCCGGTATCGAAGCGCTCGTCTTTGCTAGGACCTCTGTAGGCTCAGCAGTCCTGACCGCAGCCTGGAAGAGGGCCTGAGGAGCCTGGCTGCCGAGGGCAGTTGGCGTCGGTTCTCTTCTGAGAATGTGAGTTCCCGTCAGTGGGCTCCCCGTGCGGCACCATCACACCGCAGTTCCATCACACTGCACTTCCTGTCAGATGCTGCCTTTAGGACTTTGCCGTCTGTTAACATAGCAGTACTTTTTTGTGTTGTGTATCCGGGTCTGGTTCTCCAGGACTTCCCCTCCTTCCTCATTTACATTGAGTCACTTTACTGCTCGTAACTGTAAGTGCAGATATACCCAATTCTGATCACTAGATTCTACCTTATATGATTTTGACATTGTTGCCAGCTGTCAACATTTGCTAAGACAGACCAGGCAGCCTAAAGCAAACCACCTCTTACGTGCCTGTTGAACATTCAATAAAGATTTCAGGATGAAATTTATCCTTGGGGAAGTGGACAACAGAACCAGTTTAGTGGAAGAATTTCCTGCCAGAATCACAGAATCACTAACATTGGACAGACTGCCAAGATCACCTAGTGCAAGCGCCAGCCCATCCCTGCTATGCCCACGGACCGCATCTATCAATGCCACAACCTGAGCCCGTTCCCCCTCGTCCTATTGCTGTTACTTGGGAGCAGAGGCCGACCCCCACCTCACCACACCTCCTTTCAGGCAGCTGTAAAGAGCGATCAGGTCTCCCCTGAACCTCCTCCAGACTGAACAATCCCAGCTCCCTCAGCTGCTCCCCATAAGACTTGTGCTCCAGATTCCTCACAGCCTTGTTGCCCATCTCTGGACACACTCCAGGGCCTTGATGTCCTTCTTGCAGTGAGGGACCCAAAACTGAACACAGCATTCGAGGTGCAGCCTCACCAGTGCCAAGGACTGAGTTTAGATCACCTCCCTGCTCCTGCTGGCTGCTCTATTCCTGACACAGGCATCAAGCTGCTCTGTTTTCGCTAATGCTACTCTCTGACACAGTGCAGAGGGAGGTTTGTAAGGAAAAGTGATACTTTGTTTAACAAAGGGATAGAGTTAGAAAGAATTTAACATGCATACAACTCCAGGGGCTCTGAATGCCTTCAAACCATGAGAGCTTTTTATGAGCCGGTGTAAAATGACACATTTTTGACAACACTAGTTGAAGAATTTCAAGAGTACAGTGATTTTCTTTTTATAATTCTGAATACTCCAACCTGTGCTTAATGACTTCTATTAATGACAACGCCTACAGTTCCTCTTCAGTTTACCTGGATTGTCAGGCTTTCTTTTGGACATATATGCATGTATGTGAGAAAATCCTACAGTCCTTAAACACAAATACTTTATTTCAAGCCTCTGAATTTGTTGTATTTCTTTTGTGAGAAACAGCTGCTGGCCCAGGCTGTCAGCCCATGTTTTTGTTAAGAACATCTGCCAATAAAGTTGTAACAGCCAGCCCTTCTAATGTGTGTGTGTATTTACTAGTGTTATTAATGATTTATGCTGGTATGTTTGATAAGCAATAGAGCCTATAAAAGTAAAAGCACTTTGCTTGCCAGTATAACTGTATTCTGACTGACTTTTACCAAAGCAATAAAGCTGCCCCAAATCCACACTAACAGCAGGAATGTCTGATGTGGAGAGAGGCTCCAGCCTCTCTTTAGATTGGGTACAGTGTTTTTTGCCAGTGCTAAAACAGCCTGGTAGTTACAGAGCATTTTGCACTGACACAGAGAGGCACCACTGTGAATTTACTGCTCCCTGCTATACTTTTGCTTTGACAGTCCTGTCAGAGCTCATTCAGCCTGAAGTATGGCAGCACCGGTACCCAGCTTTGCATCTCTTCTCCATCATGACATCAGGAGGACAGTCATGTAGTTTACTTCATCCCTCATGCTGTCAATGTACTGCAGGATACTTACAGCATCCCGAGGGATATGTACAGCAATTGTTTGTCACATCTGTGGCTTATGTTTCCAAAATGAAAATGTTTATCCCCTTTCTTGTCTAGTTTCCCCCTTTCCCTCCCCTCCCCCCCTCCCCCGTTTGTTGTTTTGTTTTTCCATCCCTCCAGTATGGATTCTTTAAAAAAAGGAACTTGTCATGAATAATTTTTTTTCCTCCTTCTTATTACTAATCAAATCTTATGAAGAGACCTGCCCTTTGTGCAGTCCAAGCATACGGGCATGCGATCAAAAATGTTGTTGATATTTTTTCTTGAAAAATTAATATAGCAATAACATCAGTACCTTCCTCCAAGGATGAGGGAGGGAAGTTCTTGAGTACACAGATGTACAGTTTGCATTATTCTGCCTGAGGATCTCGGCAAGTGAGCAGACAGTAGAACATGCATCTGGTTCCTGCGAGGCAGGTACGCCACCTGCTGAAGAAGATACAGAATAAAATCAAATGTCCTTTGAGAGAATAAAAAGTGTGTTTATATATATATATATATATATATATGATAAATATATCATATACTATATATAAGTTATATATATATGATATATATCATATATATATATTAACACATATAATATGTAATAATATATATATATAATCATATGTATAATATATATATACAATATACATATTGTATAAAATATAATATATAATACACATATATATTTAAAACTCCCATTTTGGAGTTTTCATTTTTCAGGAAAGAAATAATCACAGTTCATTCAAGGTTTTCTTTAAGTCCTTGCATACTCAAAACCAGTAAGACTGCAATCCTGTCCCCAGCCTTGCAGCAGCAGATAACATCCCTGCTGATCACATACAAGCAAAACCTGGCTCACAGGGGAGAAAATCAGGATCTACAACATCTTCCATCACTGCCGGGCTTCAAAGAAAGGTAAGAGTAGAGCCAGCTCCAAAGGGAACTGTAAAAACTACAGTTCTTTGGCCATATACAACAGTATAGAAATCTTGGCAGCATTTTATTTGTCTTGCTAAGTTCCAAATTACAGGTGATTAGGTTAACACCTATCCTGCTACTAATAGGACTTCGTATCCCTTGCCTCTCTGAACCTTAGAAGCGTCCAACCCCTAGGTGGCACTATGCAATAAAACAAGGCATGTTCCAGGACTGCATTTCCCCCTGCAGATGGAGTTCTTATTTAAAATGTGAAGTGTGTAAATGTAAGTACATTGAATGCAGTTATTAGTCTCACTTTGGTAATCCTCTTTTTCCGAATCTGTCCATCAAAGCCAATAAAATATATCTTGTTTCAATACAGTATTTGCACCTTCAGAGTACTATGGAATATATTTTCCTGGAAAATGATGGTGTATTGCAGACTTGCCATTTTAATTCTGTCTGCAGGCAGGTAACAAACCAGGATGGGCTGTGTCTACTTTAGCAACTCACTTGGAGCAATAGGTGCAGTCTTGATGGCTGTAAGAAGCTGTGCTGAGGTCCTTCACACCCCTGGCATACTCACATATGTTGGTTTAGGCCAGGTGGGAACTGGCCCAATACCATTACACATTTTGGAACTTCGTGGGGCAAAGTCCTCACACCAGACATCCCCAGCTGTGGGACTGCTGGGAAGCAGCACGTTCTGCTCGGATCTGCCTCATGCAGGTCTGTTCCACACCAGGCTCCAATGTTCTCGCAGGTAGAAGCCAGCTAACTTTTTTCACTCCTGCTATCTGTGACAGACACCAGGGTATTATTTCTGTTTCTGATCCTTGCTGACACTGGAACTTGCAATGGTGGTGCTGTGAGGGAGGAATGGTGGATTCAGCCTGCAACCACAGCAGCAGTGCAAGACAAACACCTCGAGCAAGGCCTTCCGACACCTTCTTCAACAGACACAAGGAGAGGCAGGACATCTTCCCAGCAACATTTACCATGTGGATGAAGGGCCTGGGAGATGAGCCGAGGCAGATGGGGCTTCACCATTGCTGAGGGTGTGATGGAGCAGGAGGTACAGAGCTCCTGGGAGCCAGGATACCACGGGGAAACAGATCAATGGAGTTGGAGGCAGTTAGAGAGCTGGTGCCACCACAGCTTCAATACACTTCTGTGATTCCCCTTTTGAAAAGATGTTCTCATTTTTTTTCCTTCAAAGCATACAGCACCTGGTAATTAATTCCCCTGTGGCATCACCTAACTCCTCTACTTCATATATATCTGCTCTGATTCTGCTTGCTTATGGTACTGTTACATGTTTTCTCTCCACCTGTCTTTCATGATAGCTTCACAGTCTTTTTCTATTAATGGATTTAAACCTTGGGACCAGCTGAACTGTGTTACGTTCTCTGACTTTTCTATGATAAAGAACACCTATTTTTATAGAATTCCACAACTTTTCCCCCTTCTGGTGTCATCCAGAAGAGATCTGTGCATCCAGTTAGAATTCTCTAAAAATCAATGTGGTCAAGGAAGGGAAACTGTGAAGACATCACCCTGCATTCTGGGTTCTTCACTTTCCTGTAGAGAAGGCTAGCCTAGAGCTGGTGAAAGTTTGATGTCCACTTCAAGCCTCAAATTGGCAGAAGAGACTTTATTTCAACAGGATTCTGAACCAAACTGATTTATTCACCACAGTAAGATGTCTGCTTGACATATGTGTTTAGGTCCAACACATCAAGCACTGCTCTATGCCCTTCCACATCACAGAGCACTTTGACCTCAAGATGTAGAAAGAAAATATGCTGTGTTGACTCTGAGGCTTGGAGCAAACATTGGCTCTTCAGTCCAGCCTTAAGCACTCATCCTATGCCAGCATAAGCTAACATACAGACTGCAGGAAGCCCAACACTCAATGCCCTTGGTATTGAAAACGTTAGGAAGCTGGTGTTTAGTGAGAAATTGTTATGTGTCCAAGCAGAAAAATATCTATACATCAGAAAAGATATGTAAATTCTTACTAATTGCATGTTTTTCATAGTTATTATTCTCAGCATTTCTCCAGATAGCAGGAAGTGATGGTTTCTTTCCTGAGACATTCCAGGCAGTTCTTTTTCTCTTTAAAGGTGCAAATGAAGCATTTTGCTGATTAACACTATGATTTGTTGAAAAAGCCAAAGAATGGGTTCAATACAATTCTTGTACATTGACATAGTGCAGTAATTCTTTGTGTATGTTCTCATTAAGCTTCCTTTTATTTTAAAGTTTTCCGGGATTTAAGTTAATTTGAAGTATTTTTATCTTCCAAAGCTTTTATAAACTGAAGAATGTAAGGCTGAGTATACTTCATATTCACATAGTTTTCCTAAGGATCTTGGACTGCTTCGGTGGATTTATCTTTTGAAGAGACAATACAAGGTTTGTTTATCCATTCTTTGCCTAAAATAGCAGGTCTCTGTGCAACTCACATCTCGGTGCTTTCCTACTGCACATCTGCACATCACATGAATGAAGATACCCATTTTTTTGTCGTGAAAACCAACAGGAAACACACTGTTGGCAGCTCCCCTGGTCCTCTGATTAAACTCTCTGTAAGACAGTAAGGCTCAGGCTGCTTCCAGTTCAAAATGAAACTTTGGGATTTGATGATATGCTATTAAATACAAAGGCTTTATATTTTTCAGACTAGATTTTAACTTGCTGAGTAAATTAATTAACAATGAATAATCAAAAATGGATTAAATTTGGCTTTCAAGTAAAATATTGTATAGGACCCTGAATAAATTCAGGGCTAAAGTCTCAGTCCATATAATTATTTATTTACTTATTAAGATTAATGCAGGTTTTATTTTATTTCAACAGTTCACATCAGTCTTTTGGGTTCCAGATATATTTGTCTATAGTAGAAATCTCTGAAAACTGTTTTACCTTCTTCCACTCAGTCCTTTCTGCCAAATCCAAGTCACTTACAAATGAATGTGGCGTTAAAGGAAGGAAGAAAGAACATAATGAGAATGGAAAAATGGTCCAAAATGTTAAAAGGATGGAAAGCTATTTAAAGAACAAAACAGTTTCAGGAGCTGGAGAATCTCTGTGGACTGACATATGGAAGTCGTATGTCAGTATATGCCTGCATTGCACATACAGTCTGTATCCTTTTGCTAAATTTTGTGTCCAAAGTTGTAGCAAGATCAGGTTTCAATGCAGTTAGGAAAATGTCAAAGCATGACAAAATGTTTGATTTTTAATTATCTGTAGAAGCCATTTTGAGCATGATTTTTTTTCCTTGCTCTTTTTTGAGACCTCTGAGACCATCCTGACCACTAAAACAAATGTACCCATTTCACCCCACGTTAAATTCTCTGTGTCAGGGAAGATGGGACCAACAGCACAATTAGCCAGGAATTAGGAATCAGGCACTACAGTGCTGCAGAATATGGGAGGTGTTGACTCTTTTTGGCCTCTGTGTGGGAATAAAACTCAGAGGAAAACATTCAAAAGATGCAGTGCATACAAAACATGTACCCTATGGGCAACAAACATGGAATTAGGACACACGGAAAACAATTTCAGCTTCCTATTCCAAATCTAATAATATAATAACCTAATCACTGCATTGCTGTATTGTTTCTTATTTCCAGACCAGAAATCCCATTTCAAGTCTGAAAAATCTCCCTTTGGAAAAAAAAAAAAAAAAAAATTGCTGAAATGAATGTAATTTAAATTTCAATCAAATAGAAATATAAGAAAAATGCTGGGAAATTTCCAATGCAACTCAGCTGCAGAGTGGCTGCAAGATGTGAGCTAATCCTGGTTAGCACACTGCTTCCAAAAGAAAGATCCCTTCTGACATCCCAAAGTTGAAGTAGCTCTGTGTGACAGTTTTAGGGCCCGTATTGTTGCTGATGAACCATATGTTTGACTATTCTGGCAACTGCAAAACTAGGTTATGATGAGCTGCAAATATCAACAGTCAACAGTAATAATGGTGAATGTTGCATTATACTTGATGGGTCTTTATTATTTGTTACATTACTCAATTGTATATGGGAAGAGAGCATTTTAGTTGAGCATGCTACGTGACTATGAATTAGGTTTGAGTGAGAAAGCTGCAGAACTTCCAAGTGTAATACTGCATTAACTGATTTACATAAAGGAATTAAATGCTCTATGTAGTTTATTTCTATGCAGAAACAATGAAGGAAGTCAGGGAATGGATTCTTGTCTCAGATAAAATCCAAAGGAATCTGGCCAGCATCAAAGGAGTATCACCAGACTGACACTGCTACAGTCAAGATGAAAAATTCACTGATGTTTTTAAATCTCAGCCAGGAATGACTACTGCGGATCAGTGGCTCAGTTTCACTACATGTGACAAAATTACAACCACTAGAATAAGGAAAGCTGCATTTAGCATGCATAGACTCTGGGATTAGACAATTGCCAGAATTTCACCAGAATTTCTGCCTGAAGACTGCTGCACCAAAACAAGGGTACTGCCAGACATGTGGTGGCAGCGAGGAGAGGCTGTGTGATGTTTGCTATGGTTTCTGCTTCACTGCATTACCTTGCAATGACATTAGCACACATTTTATATTCAGTGAGGGGAATGCTACTTAGAAACACTGAAGAGATGAGATCTGACACTTGAAAATGCTACAGCGCTTGTGATCTCGCCAGGCTATAAGTTGGTCCTCTTGGATGCAGAAAATTCAGGTGCCTGGAGTGGTTTTGCTCTGTCCAGCTGGTGTCCTACCATCTCCAGTACAATCTGAAATACAAAGCTGCTTCCAGACTTCTTACTCACTTGACTTTACTGGCCTTGTCAGAGCTAATTGGATTTGTGACATGGTCAGATGTTTATTTCTTGATTCTGTTGTCCCTCACCTTACAGGACACATACGTCAGGAGGAACCACAGTACATCTAGTGAGTACTAGAAGTGTACAGGTACAAAAATAAAGGCGTACAGAAGAGACATATGGACATGCCACAAGCCTTCTTAGGAAAAAAAAATAGGAAATATGATTAAAATTTGTATTTTATTCTAATCCATCCTGATATTTCCAATTAGTTCTCTGATTTGTCAAGATAATTAGAGCATTTATAAATCTTTTTATTTGAATACATCCATGACTCTCTAGACAGCCTAATAACACACTTGTTCATTTGGTCAGGCACGAATGCCCAAATAAGTATTACTGTCAATTAATGCTATTTTGCAGAAGACAAATATATCACAGGAATATGACATTATAATTTCAGTAATTTCTCTTAATTTATTAAGTATTAAGCAAACCTATACTGTTTATTAAAGTCACAGCCTACAGTCATAATTTTAGTATTTCTTTCTTTGTGCAACAACGTTTATGCTTTGTATAGGAGATGACACTTAGTCTCAGGCTATATAACAGCTCTTATGTAATTCACTTTAAAAACCTTTATTACACCTAGCAATATTTACTGTAAACTTCTTAAAGCATAATGAAAAGCAGGCATCCATAACTGCAATAAACACGCAGGACTGAAAACAAAAGCCCAGACAAAGAGGACCTCATTTATATCTATCACAAACATCATGAAACTGGGGGAAGATTCACTAGGAAGCATTTATTCTGAAATGCAGTCCAACTGATTATAGACATTTTGGCTAGTGAGAAGTTGATACGTTGCCTTTGAGAATGGATAAATACATATGGGTACGTCCATGATATCAAGAGCAAGAAGAGAGAGAGACAAACTAAAGAAGCACTTATGCCCATGCTTAACTTTAAGTTTGTATCTCAATCCTTGCAAAGTCAACAGCTATGCAGTTGGAGCTATGCCGGCGTGTAGCTGAAAATATGACTGTCATGATAATCTGATACATTATTTAGTCTGCAGGCAGAGAGCAACCATACAACTACTTTTAGTCTGTACATGTTAGAGGCATGTAGGTTTGTGAGAAACATACTAGCAACATTTTGATACTGACAAGTGCAAAATGAACTAGATCAATAAGAAGCAGCTTGTTCATTCAGCAAGAATCAGTTAGCATGATCTATCTTTACTTTGTTCTGATTTTGTTATTAGCATAGCTCCAATGTTTCCAATACACACAAGGCTGGCATAGCACAGATACAAATCAATTGAATTTGGTTTGAAAGCATCTGCTAAGTGCATAACAAGGTCAGCCCTCTCCAATCCACCATATTACATTAGCTGAGAAACAGAAGGGCTAATAATATCTTTTTCAAATTACAGTGCTTCCAACCTTCATACTGTATTGCTTATATAAGATTAGCCATTGGCCCAATCTGTGAGGGCAGGGTTTGATTCTTCAGCTCTTTAATGTGGATAACATTGTAAAAGCAAAAAGATTATTCGCCTACATCCCAGACCCATTATTCTACCTGATGACTAACTTCAGGAAAGGAGATATGCTAACTCCAAGGACAAGCCAAGAAGTAAATTATTACCAAACTGGAGTATCATTATTTCTACTTCACAGATTAATTATATGAAGCATCACTTATCTTATGGTCTAGTATATTATGTTAATCAAAATTCTTTATTACATTTCTTTGAGGGTAATTATAAAAAATTTATCGCCTCCAGACAACAATCTTTAAAAATATTTTCTTTATCACACTTGCTTTGCAACATTAATTTTGTGTCTCTTTCAATATCATTGTTTAGATTCAATACAATGGAGAGGCTTTTATATTTATATGGCATCTGGTAGCACTCTACACATATTATCTGGAGCAGAAGAAAGTTCTTCTCCAACCACCCCTACTACTATGGAATTAATTTATTTGTGGAGCAAGCTCTTTTAAGAAAGGCATACTTTCTAACACTTCAATGTAGCAAGCCATTAAAGAAAAAACAGAAAAAAAAGAAAGCAAAACTGTTCTGTGTGATTTTATTATAAACCTGGAGTAGCAATGGTTAGTGCTTTTATACAAGCATGAAGAGTTACAGCCCCAATTTCCCTAGCACTGCGTTGTACTACTAAATTGTCCTGTTCTTTCAAATACAAAAATCATCCTGACTGAGAAAGGGATGTCCGCTGATAAAAGAATTTCTCAGAAAACTACTAAAAGCTGGCACAAGGTAAGACATTTCCAGACTTGAAAGCTCCTTGGCCCAGCAGCATGCCTGGAGGCTGTCTGTGCGGAACAGCACATCACATCATCCTTTGGGGGCCCTTTGGGTGCTACTCTGGGTGAGAGGCAGTCCCTCTGGCCTCCTGCCACACAGCCGCAGCCTGGCAGTGCTGCTGTCCCTGGCATGGAGGCAGCTGCAGTGTTTGGGAGGACAGACAGCCTGCCAGGCAGATGGGCAGGAAGTTGGCAGGGAACCAGTAAGCTTCTGATGGAAGTCTGACAGGCTTGGGTTCCACAGCGTTTCTTATTTAAACCATGGAAATGAGTGTTTCTATTCATACTACAGTACCAAATAATTATATTAACAAGTGTGTTCTGTAAAAGTCAATTTTCTCCCTCCACACTGAGTAAAATTTAATCAAGTTCAAATAAAAATACGTATTAAGGAACAAACACCTAATTAGAAAAACTGGCATCGAAATAGGCAGAACCACACAATCTACCTGACAGCTCAGTTGTTGACAGCTGTTGCCTGTATAGTGCAGTAGTGAGCACTGTAGCAATTCTGCAGCTACTCTGAAGAGACACTGACAAAATCCCACAAGCAAAGTATTTGCCTACCATGGCACTTCTGCAGGAAGGCAGAGGCCATTGGCCGACAATGACAGCAAAAATTGACTAAAAATGTTATCATAGAGTCATTAAGTTTGGAAAAGCCCTCTCAGATCACGCAGTCCAACTGCCAACCCACCCCCCCATGCCCGCTGACCACGTCCCTCAGTGCCACATCCACACGGTTCTTCAACACCTTCAGAGTTGGTGACTGCTCCACGTCCCTGGGCAGCCTGTGCCACTGCCTCACTGCTCTTTCTGAGAATAAATTCTTCCTAATATCCAACCTGAACCTCCTCTGGTGCAACTTGAAACCATTACTTCTCATTCTCATTATCACTCTCCCAAGCTTTGTTGATATCACTCTACTAGAAGGAGTTGAAAGAATACGATCTGACTCAGTTTAGTGTGAAGTTGCCTCAACACAAACTTTATTCAGTCTCCAGAAGTGTTTTAGACAAGAAGAAACATATACTAATTTTTATGGGTTTATACTGCTTATTGAGTCTGAGCTAGATCCTTGTAGCAGTACAAGACATCAGAGGGAAAATATGTGACAGAAGACAATGATGTGAGCCATACTGTAATGGCAAGAGATCTTAGGGATCTACTGTTAGCACAAGGGAGAAAGTGTCTCGGTTTAAGAACGTGACTCATTCTCTCTTTGGTAGGAATGCTTAAACTTAAGCAGAGTAGCAGGCTGGCAATTTTTTCAAGAGCAAGTTCTATCTCTCACCACAGATAAACATGTCTAATTTCATTTTGGCAACAAAAGGTGCTTCCACTCCTATCTGAGTTAAAACTTTTAACATAGTTTGAGTTCAACATTTTTGAAATAGAGAAATCTCACCTTCTGTGAAAAGTAGCCTTTTATTTTGTTGGTGTATACATACCAAGTCAAGTTGAGGAGCTGTTTGGCTTATGTGTCTCAGTTGTTTCACAGTGCTAGCCCTGGTTCCAGGGGATGAAGAAAAGGATATCTGATGACCTGAAACTAGGCCTCAAGCAGCTACCCAGGGAAACAGAACTGGCACAAACATTGCTTTCCTCTAACACTTCCCTGGAAAGCCTTGTCTCGAAGTTTCCATAGTCACATATTTCACAGTTTAACATTTCTGATTTGTGAAGAAGGCGATGGCCAACTCCTCCTCCCTGATGATCCATGGGAATAATAGGACATAGAGGCAGACTGTACACACTGCAACGTACTGCTTTGCCATGCACTCTCTGGAGTACCAAGAGAAACTCTGCATTCCTTGCAAGTCTTCCACTTTAGTGGATTCTGTCTGCTTAGCTCCATTCCTAACACCTAGCAGCATCCAGAATACACACTCATACTGCATTAGAATATGAGAGTAACTACAAATACGAAAAAGGTCCAGATCTGAGGGCAGTGATAGCAGCTAGCAAAAGTCACATTACAGACAAAAGACTGCACTGCAGTAATTGGTTAGATCACCTTGAGCAAGTCCTGGCCTTTCCTACAGAGCAGGGCACCTTTGTTTCATGCATGGGTATAAAACTGAATTTCTTTTTTTGCCTTGTATGTCCTTGCCCACTGGCATTTTTCATGAGGCAAGAAAACACAGCTTCTCTGCAGGCTGTAACAGAAAGCAACTGCTAGTTGCAGAGAGGGTTTCAAGAGTACTTGGTCAACTCAAAGCTCCCTAGAAGTTATAAGCAGCTCCAGACAGTATTTCATCTGGCAAAGCAGCAGCAAACACAGCGTAAAGTGTAGAGTAGGTCCAATTTTTACTGTGTCAGTAGCATCAGTTTGAAGTTATTTTTAACTTAAATAAAAAAAGAAACTAAAACAGTAAAAAATTATTTTGAGAAGAACTAAAAAAGGAAGAGACCAATTATAATAGGTCAGATTTTAAATTGCTTGTACTTTTTTCTTCACAGAGAAATTTTCACATTAGGAAAGTATCAAGATTCACTGACGCTGTGAAGAAGTGTGGGCTCTTAAATGTATTCATAAATTAAAAGTAGACAGATAAAAAAAAGATAAATTCAGATGACACAAAATTTTCAGGCTGTGGAAACCTAAAGCTGGCTGTGAAAAATTTCAGAGGATGGTTCAATACTGAATGGTGATAAAATGCCAGAGGCCATTCAGTGTCAATAACTATAACACAAGAAGGGAGGAGGGGAAAACACAGTTATATGCATATACATGTGGTGTTAGCCAGCATCACCAGAAAAGAAACCCAGAAATGTTTCAGTACTTAAAAAGGCAAACAGGAATTTAGGAATTATTAAAAAGAAGAAGTCTGTATACATTCAGGCTACAGCCTTGTTATGAATAATATATGCAGTTTGGGCCCTTCCATTATCACAAAAGCTATCGTAGAATTAGAAAAATATCTCAGAAAGAATGTAACAAAGATGTATTATACCATGGGTTTCCTGGAAAAGGTGAGCTGGGAACAATTATTCTCTAGCTTTCACAATAAAAACATTGGCAGGCACGAATATTTGGTTGTAATAATAAACAGAGCTCATTTTCATTAGATACTGTGAAGGACAAACCACACGTGAATCAAGAAACTCTTGACTTCAATGCTGGAACATGATGGAAAAAAAAAATCACTGCAAGCACAATGGCCTCCTAACAATTTTAACTCATTTTACAAAATAAGAATCCACTTATTCAAACAGGATACTAGGTTAGATCAACTTTTCATCTGGTTGAATTTATTGTTGACTGCCACTTGAACAGCACTGTGGAATTCAGGGACATAGGGACAGAAAGGAACTCCAGAACCACTGCGATGATGCTCTCTAATGCATGCAGTCATAACACTTAGCCCTTTTCAGAAGTGAACCAAATCCCCTTTAATAGCTACTCAATCAGATGGCAGTCCCAAAGCATCCCTGCCCTTGTAGAAAATTATTTCTGATTTCTAGGCTCAGTGCATTCCTAGTCACTGTATCACTCATGCTCTTTTACCAGAACTGTTCCTTAGATTAAACAGAGCTTTTATCTCACTACTGCTATATTGAAAGAAAGAAATCGTTCATTCTGTTAATATCTGTTCTGCCTGGCTGGTCAAGTTGAACTCTTTTATGGCACTCCTGTTTTACAGCACTGTAGGCAATGTGAAGAAGTCCAAGAAGACTGGGACAGCCTGCCAGCATGCTCCTGGGACTAGGCAGTGTATAGATGTGCTGGTGCATTCCTCTCAAGCTGATAAGCCCCGTCACCAAGGCAGCCAGTTTTCCTCAACATTCAACACCAAGCTATCGTCACTGCACTGATTCACTTTTGGAGCAGCTCAGTGGCAGTTCGCTCAATCATTTCTGTACCATATTTCAGTGTGTGGCATATCTACACTCCTCACACTGTGCCACACTTCTCCAGTCCTGTGGATCATCACACTGCCTTCCTCCTCACTGCCCCTATTCTGATTTGTCCCTCTGGAATGCAGAATTTCCACAGAACAGATCCTGATTTATTCGTATATTTCAAATTCTTCATGTTTCTATATTAATCTCTGGCACATGAACTGAAAAGATTGCCTGATTCTTCGCTGAGTCTGAGCCGACAGCTTTGCTGGAATGCTTTGCTCTGAGTCACCAAAACAATTCTAAAGCTCAGTGACGATTCTATTATGGGAATGACATCACTTCTTATCATTTTGGAAGAAACACCTTAGTATAGCAATGGCAGACAGTGGTATCATCATCACATCATTCCTAAGAGATGTCAAATGAGAGAAGAAATGCAATTAAAGCAATGGGAAATGAAGACTGGCTCACCACCTGACAATGGTTCTATCTTTTCTAAATGTTATTTGAAAAAAACATCACCACCACCACCACAAAACAGTCTATCTTTCCCCATACAGTCCACTTTGCCATGCTAGCCAGGACATCTTTCTGTCTCTGGCTCTGTTCCACAATGCAGATTTGTTACTGTGAGTCATTCTCACTAACAGGTACTGCGCAGAGGCTCTGGGAAGCCTACCACTCATCTGAATGAGTGCTTCCCTTTCTTATTAGTTAAGGCTTCCTTCAAAATTAGGAAGGACAGTGGTCTCAGAGTGGGAATGAGAGCAATTTCTTGGACAGTAGACTCCATCTGACACAAGCATGAAGGGAAGAGCAGCACAACGGCAATCTGCACAAATGTTAAGAGGATTTGAGGGCAGAAAAGGGCTCCAAAACACAGAGAAATAGGAAGAACCTTATCACAATGCAAAGATGGTATGAGAAATCCAGGACGTCACCAGCTCAGTGACTTTGTGGATGAGAAAATTAGGGACTTCCATGTGTTTTATGGATGGATAAGAATGATGAGAAGAAAAGGCTATGAAAGACACAATGGATTTGAAGAAAGGATATACTGAAAAAAATTAAAATGGAGAAGAGAATTAAAAAAAAATAGTGACCTTCTGCATAAATTTCATTTTAGTTCTTGAATATAACCACATAACAAGACTGTATATTAGTGATTGTTACTATGGAAGCAAGTTAAAAAATTATTGATGTCCCACAGGCAGACTACATGTATTCACCACTACATGAGCCCACAAAATGTGTATTTCTAAATTTTATTTTAAAATGTTTATTATGGCTACAACTTATAGCCTTTAATATATATAATTAATTAATATAAATTAATTAATCATACAATTAATATACTTTGGAAATCTATAATGCATACCTGGAATAAGTCCACGTACCCAGAGATCTGCATTTGCTGGGCAGAGCAAATGCCCAGAGCAATCCTTCCCTGCTTCCCTTTCTACCATCATGACAGATGTCCTACTGGCACTGCACCTGCTGTCTGTGTCCCTCACACACTGAAGAAGTGACTGAGTAAGAGGAAACAGCCTGCAGAAAGTCCTACTTTCATGCTTATTTTGCACTGCTACAATATGTCTACCATCAGAGGGGTTTCACTTGATTTAGCTCAGGAGACGAATCAACCTCACAACATATCTCAAGGTCACTGAATCCACCCACCAATGCATAAACCCCTAATGTTCCTGACTTGCATTTCAAATGTTTGTTCCAAGGCAAAATATTTGCTTCAGAGCCTTCATAGCATGTGGTAAAATACTTCTACTGTATTCCTACAGTGATGGGTCAGCAAGTTTTCACCGCAGTTCATCACCTCATAGGCAAATGACATTGTTTGCAAAGAAGTGGGGGAAAAAAAATTAACCAAACTCAGCAACATTCAGTGGGACAACTATCAGTAGATACTCTTTGACCAGAGGAAGGAAAAGGAAAGAAAGAGGGGAAATAGTGGTGGGGGTGAAAGGAAGGAAGGTTTTCTCCATCTTGGCAAGATTCTTGAGAAAATATGAGAAATTACTTTAATAAGCCACACAATACCAGATGTCTTATTTTACTGCGCGAATAAATCCGTAGAATATTCTTGTTTGAGGCTGTGTTGTTTGATTTTTGAGAATGCAGTGTTTGACATTAAAGCCTGAATCAATTACCCTTAAAAACAATTAAATGCTGATAAATAACATCATTTTAGAAGATCCACTAATTCTCTGCTCCACCCCCAGATTTGCTGCCATCATACAGGGGTTAAGAACCAAACGCAGCCTTCCTCTCAAGTGTAGCTTCCCTCAGAGAAGGGCAGGGAGAAGAAGCTGGCAGGTGCTGTGAAATGCACAAGGGTGGAGCATCTGCTCCTGTGTAGATTTTCCAGCCCTCCCACCCACTACAGGGAGAGATGCATATGAAGTGTGCACACTGCTTATTTTTAGCCAGCCATGCAGAGGGCCATCACATGGCTCTGTCCCATCATTCTGTTCCTCTCAGAGATGGCTACAAACGCCTCCCGCTGAGACAGGATTTTTTCCATTCGTGGTCGGTTTTTTTCCTCTTCCTTTGTGTTACCATATATATTAAAAACGTGCCTGGATGATACATCTTCTTGGTAGTCTCAGTGTAATTCTGCTAATCTGTTCAGACATAGCATCCCTCAATACAACCTAATACATTTCTTCAGGATTTAAATAAACCCCCAGCCTCCTTCCACTCTGAAGAATTGGAAATATAGTTCTGCTTACTGAAAATATTCTTTTTTTTTGGGAGGGGGGAGAGGGGTTTTGCTTTCAAGTGAAAACTATTACTGCTACTTCTCACACCATACTAAAAACTTAAAAAAAATCCTTAGAACTGTGAGGCAATTCTAAGACAAGCATTATTTTCTTCCCCATATGGAGTATTTTTATTTTCTATCTAAGCCCTATTTTTCTGTCGGTTATCAAATTACACTCCATGTGCTCATATTAACCAAAGTAATCCTTTTATGCATTTCAGAGGATGAGGACTTTCACAGGCAGTCCTATTGAAAAGGACACATCATCTTCACTGAAGATATTATTCACAATTCACAGAAAGAGAAGTACAGAAAACAGTACCTTCCTCCAACACAGAACACACTGCTCAGCTTTAATAGCAGCCCATCACCCAGGAACACAGGTGGATGGATATTTCTGAGCTCTGTAGACCTCCAGTGACTAGGCTTTTAAAGGGAAAAATGGAAGGAATTGCAGAAGTTTGCATAAATAAAAGAAATACATTCTAATTTTTTTGCTTTTGAAGGCATATCAAACTGAAAATAGAGCTGCCTTGGAGAAAGTAACAAAACAGAGCTTCCTGCAAAGAGGTAGGATATAATGGTAGTAGGTCTGAAGTCATTAAGCCAGTGAGACGATGAAAACATAAACGGAGTGTTTAATACAATGCTCACATAACTGGAATATTTCTTTCCAAGGTAAGTGGTGTGGAATGCTTGCTCTGATGGCAGCTAAAATGGAGCCCATTATCTCCTAAGGAGGGCTAAGGATTTTCCAGCGTGGAGCGGTTGTGGAAATCTCAGCTAAGGGCTGGAACCAGGCAGAGGTTGAAGACTGAACAGGCACCGAGGCCTGAGGGTGAAAGACTCTCAGAGCACTCAATGGAGCAATGGGATGACAAGTTGGCAGCCTTTACTTAGAAAAGTATGTCTGAATTCATTATTGCAAGGTAGTCAGAGTACAGTTGACACTTTTAGCTACTGTGAGGTTATTGTCTCTATGAACATTCTTATTCTGCAGTAAATGGAACATATCTTATCTTATTCCCACTCAAGATAGAGCAAATACAAATGTCTTCAGAGATACCTAAAGACAACATGCACAGTCTACCTATGACATCACTCAGAAATATACTTCCTTGCTTTATGGTAACTCACCTGCAGCCATGCTGCCTGAGAATCAAACAGCCAGCATAAAGCAAACCACCTACTTGAGAAGCAGTCGCCCAGCTGCTCTGGGTAAAGGGCCAGTTGAAGGTAGAGCAGAACTGTGAGTGATACAGAAGGAAGTGCTGCTGCTGACCATCTCTAAACTAGGCTGAGAAATTATATATATTTATGTGCAATAGTCTTTATCCAGAATAAAATATGACTGAGACATTTCTTTCCTTGAAGGAACAATCCTGCTCAAACCAAAGGAACAAACATGCTCATACCACATGTCCCTCAGAGAGCTGAGCATGCCCTGAGGGCGACATACCTGCCATCCAGCTCCTTTCCTTTAGACCCTGCACACTAACCTTCTGCACACACACAGTGGATATTAAGGTCTGGAGTACCTTTCCTATGAAGAAAGGTTGAGGGAGCTGGGCTTGTCCAGGCTGGAGAAGAGAAGGCCTTGGGGAGATAGCACTGTGTCCTTCCAGTATTTGAAGGGAGCTTATAAATATAAGGGGAGTGATTTTTCACATGTTCTGCTAGTGATAGAACAAGGGAGAATGGCTTTAAACTAAAAGAGGGAAGATTTAGATTAGATGTTTGGCAGAAATTCTTTATTCAGAGAGCAGTGAGGCACTGGCACAGCACTCCAGAGAAGCTGTGGTGCCCCATCCCTGGAGGTGCTCAAGGCCAGGTTGGATGGGGCCCTGGGCAGCCTGATCTGATGGGTTGCAGCCCTGCCCATGGCAGGGGGTTGGAGCTCAATGATCTTGAAAGGTGTCTTCCAACCCAAGCCACTCTATGATTTGCCAATCAGACAAGTATACCACACCTTAAATTCTATTGGTTCAGAGTAAATTTAGGGGTGTACTTAAACATATATTGAAGATGCTCTGCTACATTAGCTGCAGGATGCTAACCACTTCAGATTAAAGAAATAAAACTGTCTCTGTGAAAGGAAACTCCTTTGTCTCCTTTATAGGAGACCGTAATACTCTGCTTTGTAAAATTACATTTAGCCCTGCACATATTTAAAAACTTGCAATGAATATGTAGTAAATAAATGCAGAATTCAGTGCTCACATTGCTGCACATCTCTGCAGAAGCAGCTATCAACAACCAACAAAAAAACATCAGAGAATGGATAATGCAACCTGCACTTGGTCTAAAGAAAAACAGGAATAGGTAAGACATTACCTGGTTATAGTGTAACAGTTCTTATGGATTCATCCCAGCAAGCCTCTGGAGACGTGCTTGTTCTTCACAACTATTATGCATACTTTAAGAAATGTCAGCATCCAGCCTGAATATTCAATCTGTGTTGATGTCGTCCCTTCACAATTCACACTACTGTCAGTTATTCAGCCCAGTCAAGCAATATTTTTTGTTTCCTGAAAGAACAACAGAGCACTGTAAACAAGCAACTAATCAGTGATTCACTTTCAAGATTCACTTCAGATGACTGCAGTTAAAACTACCAAAAAAAAATCACTTTCAAAAATCATTAATGTCTTCATGAGCACTCTCTGAATATTACCTGAGTACAAATTCACATCAACAAATAACAACAAATCGCACTTGTCTTTCTTTTCAAAGTATAGCTTTGTAGCTTTTAATAAACTGTAGCCAAAGGCAACAAAATATCTTGCGGAAATTCTACTTACTCAGCTTTTCCACTGCTGCCTCTTCAGAGAGATGCTTTCTGCACAGTGAACCACAGCAAGTATAGAGCACTGCGACCTTTTTGATTTTGGTTTCAGCAACAAGGTCAACAACACTGAGAAGAACAGCTTTGCCTTAAAGGTAAAATCTCTCCAACAATCTAAAATGGATCTTTTAAATGTAATTGAACTATAATAATTCATTTCCATAGGCCACAGGAACAAAATGCCTTCTAGATTCGCAACCAATTTTACAGTATTTGGCCACTGACAATACATGTAGGCAGAGAAGCTGGACTATTACTTCTTGGAATTCATGCAATGTTAATTCAGACAAAAATTTTTAGGTGAAGACTGACAACCAACAAGAAGCCCTGCAGATGAATACAGAATGATCCAGGCCTGTCAGAGACAGGGAAGGCTCAGAACACTGGGGAAGCCAACACTCCACTCCTGCAGTCAACAACCTCTGCACCCAGGAAGTGCCTTTGCCTGCTGCCAGCATGACTGGTTGCTCTGGGACTGGCTGCCTCAGGGTACCTCAGAGAGATCCTTAAACCATGGACACCCCTTTTTCAAGTTAGCATTGTTGCTAACAATCAACAGCACAGATGAAGTTATTTGTCGTCATAACTGAGGGACCTAATTCTTCATTACTGTTGTACACCTCATACAACAGATCTACCCCTGCAAGCGCAATGGTGCCTAGGTACCAGAACAGTACAGTAGTTTTGTAGTGGATATATTGACAGCACAATATTTTAAGAAAGCACATTTGAAATGTGTAAGTTTAATTTTACAGTTTCGCAGTGTGGAAAGCCCTTCTATTTAATGTACTTGAATAAATCACTACAGGTTGGGTAAGGCAGCAGGAAAGGAGGCCTG
>NW_024884458.1:0-11684 GCF_019232065.1 Centrocercus urophasianus | reverse complement strand
TTCCCCCAGCTTTCAGCTTTGTATCATCAGCAAACTTGCTGAGTGTGAAGGACTCTATCCCTTCACCCAGTTTGTTGATGAAGACCGGACTCTGCACCAACGGCTGGGGAACAAATCTAATTATTGACCTTCAACCAGACTTTATGCCACTGATGACAACCCTCTGAATTCTGGCAATCAGCCAGCTGTCAATCCACCTCATTGTCCATTCATCTATCCCACACTTTCTAACTTGTTTTGTAACAAGGATGTTGTGGGAGACCATGTCAAACACCTTGTTGAACTCAAGGTACACAACATCCACTGCTCTCCCCCCCACCTGCCCATCCAGTGATGACATCACAGAAGGCTACCAGGTTGGTCAAGTATGATTTACCCTTGGTGAATCCATGTTGACTACTCTTGTTAACCTTCTTCTCTTCCAACATCTTGAAGATGGCATCCAAAACAAGGGACAGAATTGAGGTTGACTGGCCTGTTGCATTCCTGTTTGCTTGTTTTGTTGTTTTCTGTTTTTTTGTTGAAAGCTTTTTTCTTTTTTTTTTTACAGGAATAGGGCAAGGAATAAGGAATGATATTTGGAAAAAATTCCTCTTGTTCTGGGCATGGTACCAAAATAGGTAGCTCGGAGAAGTTGTGTTTACCGCGTCAGTGGAACTGTTCAAGGCCAAGTTGTGTGAGGCTAGATCAACCTTATCTAGTGAAAAGTGTTTCTGCTCATATCTGGGACATTGGAACAAGATGCTTCATTCCAACCCAAACCATTCTATGATTCTATGATCCTATATCTATGGCAGTAATTAAGATGGCAAGTATAAAGTTAAATATACTTAGAAAAGTTGGCCTTAGTTCTACTTAAAATTAACTGAACAGTTTATACTTGTCTCAGAAAGCAGAGAATTCTGTTTTTAGTAAAATACAAAAGAAATTAAAGCACCAATCTGCTAAAGTAAAAATGTTTCAGAAATCATTAAATATTAGCCTGAACAGAACAAACTTAGGAGTGCTGTTTCTTTTGATTGCTTCCTAACTTTTAATAAGTTAGGAAATAAAATAAAAATAAAAAACAAATAAAAATTTGACAGACCATACAAACATAAATGAGTTCCCATTCGGAACGAGGTAAAGAGTAGTTGAGCTTTTCATCAGTCTGAATTGAAAATTCACAGCGACTCTTGCCCTGGGGTAATTTTTCATCTCTCTCTAAAAAGATTGTGTTTCACATTCTTCTAAAGTATATCTAATTTAGTTGTACGCAGTATATGCTGTATATGCCCATTGCCAAATATTATCATTCCATTCCATTAGAAAACAGCTGAGACATAAAAAAAATGTTTTCTTGGACAATGTTGGTACTCATTCAGGGTTAGATTTCCATTAGAAAAATATAAAAAAGAAAGAAAAATATAACAAAGAAAAGCATCTTCACGAAAAGTTATTGAACATTTTTGCTTTGTCACCATTTTAAAAATTTGTGATTATTTTTTCTTTAAATCTTGATTTCAGTACAAGACAGAAATAGACTACTTTCTCTCTGATAGATCTGATATTGACTTCTTTCTTTTCTGTTTGTAGCACAGAAATAAGGCTGAGATTGAATGTATTTAGAACAGAAGGAAGAATTAGAAACTAATATAAATAATATTAAGTGTTACTTAAAGGAATCTGAAGAATTGCATGTGAAATCAGAATGGAAAAGCTTGGTGGAGTTATCAGTTATTAATGTATGTATTACTAAAAATATATTTTTTATATTTATTACATTTTTTTACATTTTTTTTTTACTATGTAGTACAGTGAGAAGATACATATACTATATATATATCTATAATTATAAAAGAAAAGGGTAGATGGAAGATGTGATTTGCTTAGTATGAATGATGAGAACTAAAATGCTGTCCTGGAAAATGCAGTCTAAATTAAAAACATCATGTAGAAAAGATATAGATGGTTTTAAAGACTAGACTGAACGTTAAAATGAGATATCTTTGAATGAAACATTCATCATATCCAAAGTGTACATACTTCTTGTCCTCAAAGACTCTCAATTAGATCACTATATGGATTTTATTCAAACTACAGTTACGTACATATTAAAAAAACACAATAATCATTATAATAAGAAAATAGAAACATTTATTTACTTTAAAAATTTTACTACTAGCGTCAAATACGTGAAAAATTTTATTAAGGGCAGGATATCTTCTGTGTTGGTCTATTTATATTCTGTCACACCATCTCCACAGAAATAACATGTTCATAACAATTTTCTTGAGTCCCAAACTGTATGATTATAAAATGTCTTAGCTTTAATTAAAAAAAAAAAAGAAGAAGAAAAAAAAAGAGAAAAAAAAAAAGAATACTTTTCAAGCCTTTAGCCTTATATTTGGAGAGAGAAGTAAACTGGATGAAAAGAGTAGCATGCCACAATAGCATCTCGCTCCCATAGTCTAGACAAAGCCAACTCATGTGCTGACTGCAATAGAAGATAGCAATGAGTGTAGTTTAGTGCATCTCTGTTGACTCCAATTCAGCTTCTGATCTGCCTCCTACATGCAAGTTTTAAAATTGTTTTAAATTCTTTCTTTCCCCCCAACAGAGCCTCAAACAGCCATAATAGTAACAGTTTGATATAATTTGAGAAACTAACTTTTTAGTTTCTATCTTTTCAGAGCCATAATTCCTTCTTCCATCCTACATATTTGTATACTCTTTAAAGATGAAGAATTTGGGGAATTTATTGCTACTGGACAGTGGGAGAGATGCTGTTACAGATTCTTTGAAAAAACTTAATATGAGATCTAACAATGGAGCAATTTCATTTCATTCTGCAAGGTAACAGGGTACAGAATTAAAGGAGAAATTCAGTATGTCTATTCGATATAGTAGTACAAACATGATTAGTGTTGGGCCGTTAATGTTAAAGCTATCTTACTGAATTTTACTGTATTCAGGCTTGATAAAAAGAACAATCTTCTCACTGTATAGCTATGTAAGTATATAAGAGAAACTTTTTGTGAGGAACTGCCTTTAAGACTACCTTTACGTTATAGTACCTAATGTCACTATTTATTACAACTTGCATAACATGAAAAATATCTACAAGTGGAATACTAGCCTACCGAGTTACAAGTTCAAGTATGTTGTTTTGAAGATTTCTTTCCCCAGACAGGCTAATCCCATGCTGCAGGATTGCACTCACTGATCTCTACTCACCCTAAGGGCAGTGCTAATTGCAAACCATCCTGCTCTCTACAGAAGATTCTGCACAGATTTGGGCTCTGCTGTCAAGAGCAGTACAGGAGGCAGCCTCTAGCCCCACTGTTCAACTTGTTGCTTCCATTTCAAACAGCATATGTAGCACTTACAAAAATATTAAAATAAACAAAACATTATCTGGTATTCTTCTATTCGCATAAGGCTTTTTAACATACAACCAAAGATTCAGTTAGCTGAATCTGGAAGCCACAGACTTAAACACCACTTTTCTGCCAGTTAGAGGAAATGCACAGACTTGTAGAGAACAACTCGTCAAGACAAGGATTTCAGATCCTACCATCCACTTTCTCTATAGATTTGGTTTACGCTTTGCTTTATTTTGTTTTGCCATGTGTTTATTAAGTTTTCCTTATAAACTGTCAAGTTCAGGGTCATTCTAGTACATTTTATCTGGAATTTGGGAAAGAAAAGAGTAAACTACTTCAGATGCTCATATTGTTTTATATCACTCAATCTCTTAAATGGTTTGAACCTCAAATAAGAATAATGAACTTCTAATCTCTTTCCTACTTTATACACATTTAGCTCTTCTATCTTTTTTATTCTTACAATCTCTTCTCACATCATCCTTCCTAAGAGGAACATTGTATGGAAGGAATTAAAAAGTAGAATATAGCAGTAGAAATATCAATATTTAGATACTCATTCTGAGCATTTTCTGTACAGCTTTGGCATCTTAGTAGATCATTCTCTCTATGAAACATTATCACTTGTGGTACTTCTGTAGTCTGGGAAATGCTCAACTACATTATTTTACTCTGTCTCTTTTAGATATCAAGTGCAGGAGAGATGAAATTTTGCACGTTATTTATCATCCCTGTATTTGGATGTGTTCCAAATTGAGGTGGAATCTCACTTGTCCTTTTGATTTATGATCTTTTACATACAAAAAGTTGCATCCATGTACAGGGGGACAGAGTTAGGTCCACTGGGTTATTATTATTCATTGAAGAAAATGTGGAAAATTTGCTGGTATTGTAGTCTCTCTAATTTAAAACCAGTGACAAATGGAAGGTAAGATCCACTTAAAGGAGATTTTAACTAAATTCTTCCAAGCAAGAAGCTTAGTTTTGCAACTCTGACATCATTTAAAGGGCAAGATGAGAACATATTGAAGTAAATTAATGTATCTTCATTCTTTCAAATAAACAGAATAACCTTTCCCAAAATTTCAAATAATCTGTTTTTCATTTCAAGTATTTCACATAGTAATGTGTCTTTGCAGTAAGAGCAGAAAGGTTACTGCTGGAATAATACATATAGCTTTACTTAAAAGCTAAAGTTATGAAGCTAAAAGAACCTGCTGAAAGGTTAGTTTCACTGGCAGAATGTAGAGGTTATCACGTGCTAGGATATTGGCTTATTTTACGTATGAATTGCCAGATTGAGTATTTGGTGAATTAGAGAAACAACATTAATTTCCTTGTATTCTAATGGATAGATATCTACTCTTACAGTACAGAATTCTTTAAAAAACAAACACTGAAATGAGAATTTTCATCTGTGAAGGAGAAAATAAGTGTGATGATCTGTAATGTCAGGCTAAGAAGGAATAATTGAAGCTCAGCTGGATGAGGAAAACATGTTTTAGCCACAGGTCATATCAAATTATGAAAAAGAAACACAAATTTCAAAAAGAAAGAGAAAATCTTGTCCTACATCCACAACAAGTCATATAAAATTAATCTTTCTTGTGTCCTACCAAACACTGAACTGTCAAAAAGAAATCTTATGACAAAATATCGCAGCTGGACTAAAGATTACTTTCCAAAATAATGGCAAATACGCCCCAGGAAATTCCAGCCACCTCAAACCATTTCGAAATAAAAAATAAATAATGAAAACAAGAGGTTAGGAATCTGTTTGCAAAGGGAAAATAAAGAAAAAGAAAAAGAAAAAGATATCTAGAGACAGGATAGTGCTAAAAATAACATAATGTGATTTATACAAATCAATTTGTGTGATTAAATATAGACTAAAAGGTAGAGTTCTAACTGACTCTTTCTGTTCCACAAGCAACAAGAAGAAAATAATCCTCTGCAAAAATTAAATCTGATCTGTGTGACTTTGTTAGTCATCTTTCAGAAAAGCTCTTATATTAAGACGTGCCATTTTCCACATCACAGGAAAATTCTGCACTAATGAGAAGATGCAATATTAGAAACAGAATCACTCATTAAGCAATCACTATGTTTTTTAAGCAACCACATCAAATTATTGTTACATACAACCAGTGAGACTACTACTTTATGTCTTACCGAGGAAAGGAAACAAATTTTGGTAGTAAAAGACATTAAGAGAAATTGTTTAAAAATCAATCCCCACAAATACAAAAGACAAAAAAACAAAAAGTAATATAATTCCTATCTATTTTATTGAGTGTAAATTTAAGTATCGTAATTATCAGGACGTACTTGTAGATGTGACATAAATGAATGAATGATGAGAATGTTCATGTCTAATTTTGTTACTATGGAACATTAGATCATTAAACATTTTATTTGATGAGGAACCTGAAATGAAAATACAAACAGCAAAACTATTACAGAGGGATGATTTATCTCCATTTATGTTGTGTTTGATTGTGTAAATTCTTGAACAGTTATCTTCAGGCAAAAAAAAAATTTGGTATTCTGCTCTCAGAACAGTCTGTAAACAATTATACATAGTGAAAAGCATTCTCAAATCAAGGAGAATCTCTTTAGATATATGAGATTTAATATTTAATTGTTACTGTAATCACTTAAAATTAAACTAGTAAGAACATTCTTACTCTGTCTTCTGGTAATTAAAAATATATAAAAATGGTATAAATGGCAGGAGGAGGCGGAAAATATGCATATCTGAGTAGATTTGGGTTTAATGACCACCTACAATATGCAAATAAATATTTTTACTTCTATATTTAGCATTGTTTTTTCTGCTAGGTGGTAACAACTTTGGCAAATCAGAAAATACTCCGCTTAGGTTAGGATTAGCTAAGAGGTTTATTTACCATGGTTCTAGTATACATATTCAGTAAGATTTCCTTTGTACTCCCTCCTCCCCTACCTATTTAATACTATCATTCATCATTTAATTTCATAATTTAATATTAATTTAATTTCATCATTTAATATTATCATTCATTTATTCAGTAGAAAATTGACAACCTCAAGAAATAACTAAAATTGTACATAACCTCTCATTCAAAACCATAACCATTAACCGCCTCAAGTTTCATTTTGCCAAATCCTTTGTGATTATGTCTCAGAGACCTTTAGGCCTTACACACAACAAATGTAAGAACAGAAGAGTAGAAAAATCATTAGCCACACAGATAACTTGAGTCTGAGGGTAAAAGTCTGGGATTTTAAAAAAGACGGAATGTCATCTTTATAAAATATAGATCTTCTTCCTTCTTCAGATAAAAAGTTTATTTTCCAGTGTAGAATCATAGAATTATAGAATCAAAAATGTTGGAAAAGACCTCCAAAACCATCCAGTCCAGCTGCCCACCTGCTACCAATATTTCCCCACTAAAGTACATCCTTTAGTACAGCACTGAAATGTTTTTTGAACATCTCCAGAGACAGTGATTCAACCACCTTCCTGGGCTGCTGATTCCAGTTCCTAACCACTCACTCATAGAAGAAATTTTTCCTAAAGTCCACCATGAATTGTGCAACTTTAGGACATTCCCTCTAGTTCCTATCGCTAGTTAGGTGGGAGAAGTCAACCCTCACCCCTCTACAACCCCCCTTCACGTAGCTGTAGAGAGCAATAAGGTCCCCCTGAGCCTCCTCTTCTCCAGACTAAACAATTCCAGTTCCCTCAGCTGCTTCTGATAAGGCTTATGCTCCAGACCCCTCACCAACTTTGTTGCCCTAAACCTGTAGATTGCCTGGGGTTATTGTTGCTGAAGTGCAGGACCCAGCATTTGGTCTTGTTGAACGTCATCCCACTGTCTTCAGTTCAGCTATCCAGCCTGTCTAGATCCCTGCAAACTTACTGAGGATACACACAATTCCCCTCATCCAGGTCATCGATAAAGATATTGAAGAGAACAGGCACCAATATCGACTTCTGGGAACACAACTCATAACTGTTCACCAGCCAGATTTAACTCCATTCACCACCACTATCTGGGCCCAGCCAGCAAAGAGGGTACCTGTCCAAGCCATGGGCAGTCACATATAGTCACATATTCTAGAAGACAGTGTCAGAGGCTTTGCTGAAGTCTACTTCAGCAGAGTTATGACTACTCTATAACAGTTTTTCCCTCATCCACCAGGCAGATCACTCAGTCATAGAAGGAGATGGTGTAGGGAACCTGCTTTGGCAGGGGGGTTGGATTCGATGATCTCTGGAGGTCCCTTCCAACCCCTACAATTCTGTGATTCTGTGAGATAGATTGGTCAAGCAGGACCTGCCTTTTATGAACATGTGCTGACTAGGCCTGATCCCCCGGTTGTCCTGCATAGACAGTAAGAAGGATAATGCAAAGAGAAGAATTTTTACATTTTTGACCGCTGTTCTCTATCCTGTAAAAGGAAACAATCAGCTTTACAGACAGATAAGTTCCATTCAACCTCCCACTGAAGCTACATCATATCTGATTGATGGAAGTGAAATATTTTAGAGCTTCTAGAATTATGTTTTTTTAACTGGTTTTGAAAGAACTCTTGTTCAAAGCAGAAGAAATCAAGACAGACAAAATTATGAGTGAGAAGCATGAAAGTCAGTTCCCGGAAGTAGATCTGTCACTACATGTTTACTAGAATAGAAGAAATATTTATGGGCTTATGAACCACTAATGTGATAAAAATGGTTAGTATAACAAATGAAAAGTTATCTAAGTAAGAGGTTTCTTTTATTTGCATATTATGTTTTAAACTGACAGATGCACTTATATTTACTTTTCAAGTTTATCTAAAGGAAAGGTAATATACTGTTTTTTAAAAAGAAAGCTTAAATTCTCAGAAGAATATAGCAAATCCTGACAGTTTTCAGGAAAAAAAAGCTCTTCAACATGAAATAAAATTCTACACACTGCAACACAAAAGAACCAAATGAAATTAGACCAGCAATTGCTGAAAAAAATCATTCATGTATATATCTGTTTTGCCTTCAAGCATCTTCAGTTTCCATTGTCTTACAGACATCTGCAACTGTTATCTATATACCCTTTCTACATACCTTTTCTACTGTAAAATTTGACTTTTATATTTGACTGCTCAAAGATGCTCTTCAGTGAATTCTCTTAATGGTGATTCATATTGTCATGGTTTTATGATTTTTGATAGGTATTCCACAGCATAACATCATGCAGTGCACTGTGAGTTAAAGAGTTAATGCTGCAATGTTGTGAATTGCCATTAGTTCTGGTTACCTGGTATCAGAAGAGAAGAATGAACTAAAACTCCCAAAATATTTCATTTTTATTTGAACTGGTGTGAGGCCTGGCATTTTCATTTTGCAACAGACTGTCCCAACCGCGGAAGTTCAATTCTTAGTCACTATTTTGATAGTGATTTTGCTTAGTCACTGTTTTGATGCAGAGCTCAGAACAGCTGGTTTGTCCAGTTTCCGGTATATCCAGAAGGATCACTCTTTTTCTATCCCAAAAGGCAGTGCACATCTCTTTGCCCTCTGGGGGCTGTGTCATGAGCTTTTACTTCAATGAGGAATTCACACATCGCCACTCCATGGATCGCCTTTTTCACTCCAGCTCATATTTGTGATACCACATCTCATCACCAGTAATGATGCAATCCAGTAAACTGTCACCTTTAGTCTTGTTATTAAATAAGTCCTGACAAACTTGCATATAATGTTCTTTCTGTTCCAGTGTGAGCATTTATGGGTCCAGCATGGAACAAGCTTTGCAATATTCCAATGTTGTCACCATCATTCCCACTGTATCAAAGTCAATATTCAGCTCTGTACACAGTTTCCTAATCGTAACCCATAGATTTGCTTAGATGAGCTAATCAAGATCATCTATGATTGTGTGATTCATATCATGGTGTGATAGCTGTGCATGGCCATCTAGAATGTATGTTGTCTTTCACAATGCTGTTACTACTGCTGAAACACACCACCCCTGCTGTCTACCTATGCTCACATCCTCTGATTGGTCTCCATAAATATTCACCAAGTGTCAATTGATATCAGTGGGTGCAATTTTTTCCATGGGGAGGAATTCAGTTCCATACCTCAGTTTTGTATGCACTCCCATGTCAGACACCATTTTGTCAGATTTCCACTCCACTACCATCTGTCACATCGCAACCAAATGTAATGGAGTATTGGTGGGAAATTTTAGCCTCTGCTGCCATACCACCAGCATCCACCTCTAGTGTCATGGGTCAGAGTAACAATACAGGAATCATTATGTTCAGAGCAGGCCCCATACCCATTAGTAACTTCATTTTCCACATTTCTGCAAGAAAGTCATTGAAGCCCTGGAGCAGGTTCAAAGAAGGGCAACAAAGTTGGTAGGGGTCTGGATCACAGGCTTTATGAGGAGCGACTGAAGGAGCTGTGATTGTTCAGTTTGGAGGAGGCTCAGGGGAGACCTTATTGCTCTCCATAACTACCTGAAGGGAGGTTGTAGTGAGCTGGGGGTCGGCTTTTTCTCTCATGTAACTGGTGATAGGACTAGAGGGAATGGCTTCAAGCTGTGCCAGGGGAGATTCAAACTGGATGTTAGGAAATACTACTTCTCTGAGAGAGTGGTCAGGAGCTGGAATGGGCTGCCCAGGGAGGTGGTGGAGTCACCAACCTGGAGGTGTTCAAGGAAAGTTTGGACATTGTGTTGAGGGACATTGAGAACTATTGGTGATGGGTGGATCCTGTGGTTCTTTTCCAACCTTGGTGATTCTATGATTCTATGAACATCCTTGTTACAAAAGAAGTTAGAAAATGTGGGATAGATTAGTGGACAGTGAGGTGGATTGATGACTGTCTGACTGTCAGAGTTGAGAGGGTTGTCACTGGTGGCATAAAGTCTGTTTGGAGGTCAGTAACTAGAGTTGTTCCCCAGGGGTTTGTGCTGGGTCTGTGACGGAGACCAGCTCAAGATGCCTGGGACAGACGGGCTTAGGCTCTGGTGGCGCAAAAGCAATGTTTATTGAAGGCTCATTCTTTTTATAGACTGGATACACTACAAGATCGTAAATAATTAGCTGTTGTGAAACAAAGCACAAAGCAGTGTCTTGCGTGCAAGCAAGCTGTTCTTGTACTTCCTTATCTTAGTTTCTTGTGTTCCGCTTACCGAAGCATAAGTTCTTTCTTCCTTTGCCAATCAGTCACTGTTGTTTTTGCTAGAAGTATCCATCCCTTTCAGGGTCACTGTTGTTTTTGCTAGAAGTATCCATCCCTTTCAGTCTAAACACTGTAACCCATTACCGACCCTTTCAGGCCAGTCACCTAGTCCGCACAACAACAGTTCCCTTCAGGTCTGGTCTTGATCAACGTTTTTATCAGTTACCTAGATGAAAGGATGGACTTAATGATGACACAAAACTAGGAGGAGTGGCTGACACACCAGAAGGCTGTGCAGCTATCTAGCGAGACCTAGACTGGCTGGAGGATTAGATGGGGAGAAATTTAATTAAATATAACAGGGGCAAATGTAGAGTTTTACGTTTAGGCAAGAACAATCCCAGGTACCAGTATAGGTTGGGGATTGACCTGCTGGAGAGCAGCTAGGGAAACGGACCTGGGGGTCCTGGTGGACAGCAGGATGACCATGAGCCAGCACTGTGCCCTAGTGGTCAAGAAAACAAATGACATCCTCGGGTGTATTAAAAGGGGCGTGGTTAGTAGGTCGAGAGAGGTTCTTCTCCCCCTCTATTCTGCCCTGATGAGACCACATCTGAAATATTATGTCCAGATCTAGTCCCCTCAGTTGAAAAAGGACAGGGAACTTCTTGAGCAAGCCCCGTGCAAAGCCACAAAGATAATAAAGGGAGCAGAGCATCTCCCTTACAAGGAAAGGTTGAGGGAGCTGGGTCTCCAGCTTGGAGGAAACACAGGAGTGACCTCATTAATATTTATAAATACGTAAAGGATGAGTGTCAGAAGGATGGAGCCAAGCTCTTCTCAGTGACATCCAATGATAGGACAAGGGGCAATGGGTGCAAGCTGGAACACAGGATGTCACACATAAATAGGAGAAAAAAATTCTTCATGGTGAGGATAACAGAACACTGGAACAGCCTGCCCAGAAAGGTTGTGGGGTCTGCTTCTCCAGAGATATTCAAAACCTGCCTGGACGTGTTCCTGTTTGACCTAATCTAGGTGTTCCTGCTCCAGCAGGGGGATTGGACTAGATATTCCTTTCCAGTCCCCAACATTCTGTGATGCTGTAAGCACACTCAGCAAGTTTGCTGATGATACAAAGCTGAAAGCTGGGGGAA
>NW_024884457.1:58139-80159 GCF_019232065.1 Centrocercus urophasianus | reverse complement strand
AAGCAAATGCTGCTGCTCTCCTTCCTGCCTCACCTTTACCCGATTCCTTCTACATTAGTGGGCTGAATTTGATTGCCTAAACAGAACCATTAAATGCCACGTGAGGTCCCCTCACGTATTCCTCTTTACCTGTGGGACGGTCACAAGTTTTTCTCTCTCTGTACACGTACCTGGGATTGCCCCAACCCAAATGCAACTCTCTGAGGTTCACACGGACCCGCTTTCTCATCCTGTCCAGGTCCCTGTGGATGGCAACCCTCCCTTCTGTTGTGTCACCTGCAGCACTCAGCTTTGCTGTGGACTCACTCGGTCTCGTCGTCGCGGCCACTGATAAAGATGCTCAGGATTACCAGGCCCAAGATGCACCCCTGGGGAACACCACGTCTCACTGACCTCCACCTGGACACAGAGCCGTTGACCACAGCCCTCTGGCTGCAACCAATCCAAACAATTCCTCATCCATCCCTCTCCATTTCAGACGTGCTGCAGGACCACGTCAGAGGCCTTGCACAAATCCAGGTAGATGACATCAGTTGCTTTCCCTTTGTCTACTGATGCTGTCACTGCATCACAGAAGGCCGTGGGATTGGTCAGGCATGACTGGCTCAGATCACTGACTTTAATATCTCTTCATGTGCTCTAACATCTCTTCCAGGAGGATCTGTTCCATGATATCCCAGGCCCAGAGGTGCAGCTTATCGTCCTGTAGTTCCCCAGGTCTTCCTTTCTCCCTTCCTTAAAGCAGAGTGACGTTTCCCTTTTCCCAGTCATCATCTGGACAGCCACAGCTTTTCAAATACGATGGAGAGTGGCTCAGCCCCCACATCACCCCGCTCCTCCAGAACCCTGGGATGCACATCGTTCAGCCTCGTGAGGCAGCCTGTGTGCTTACAGAGGGGGGTGTTTCACTCCTGTGACCCCTGCCCAGAGTTTCAAGGAACATGAGAGGTGTAGGAACCTGGTGAAGACCGAGGCACCGAGCTCACTGTCTACTTCAGCCTCCTCCATGTCTGCTTTAGTCACTTCTCCCTTCTCACCTATCAGAGGGGTACGCTCTCCTTGGCCTGTCTCTGCTGACCAGCGTGCCTGTAGAATCCCTTCTTGTTGTTTTTCACATCCCTTGCTATTCTCAGCCCATCCACTTTTTAACGCAGAGGGCAATTCCCCACCCCTCCTTCCTGGCCTATCCCTTCTGAAACGCTTGGAGCCCTCAATCATCGTATTCCAGTTGTGTGAGTCATCCCACCACGCTTCCGCGTTAGCAATTAAGTCATCATTTCCTAATTGCAGCAGGATTTCCACCTCCTCCTACTTCCAACCCACGGCCAGTGTCTCAGCCCCTCATCTGTGCACCCTGGGCACTGTCAGCTGAAACCGCAGCGTGAGGAGGGCACAGTGCAGCACCAAGCCAAGTCATGGCAAACGCATTTTGATGCATTGATTGAACGCAGTCTGGTGTGGAAAAAAAAAATAAATGCATCCACGCTTTCCGTTTTGATGCAGGAATTTGAGAATAGTCTTCAAAATTGCAAAAAAAAAAAAAAAAAAGATTCATGTTTGCGACTGCATTTTCAGTTGATATAAACACACGACCTGCAGGTTTTCAGATGGAATGTGCAGTCGGGTCTCCGACTCAAATGTTTGGTCGTGTCTTTTTGCTTGGCTTTTATCAGGCCTCTGTTAACAGAGAGAAATGTCCCCTGGCTTTGCTGAATGTTGTTGGAGACCCAGCATTGGGTGTGAGCACAGTGGTGACAGAACCTGCAGGTCAGTTCTGCTGGTGGAGGTTTTGACAACGCGGCCTCTTGTTTGTTGCTGGTGGAAACTCACTGCTGATGGTGGTGATTGGTGAAAAATACTGTTTTGTAGCTGAGAATTTGCTCTGTCAAGCAGAGCTACTGTGCTCGTTGTGGTTTCCAAGGGAATAAATAGGAGGCATTAGTTGTGGAGTGATCTATGGCCCGTGGCAATTCCTCTTCACTCAGCGTAGAAGGTTGGACGTTCTAGATCACAAAACTCAAAGCCCTGAGCTCAAAACCATCCACACAGCTATTCAATCAGCAGGTCTGTTCTCCTCCTTCTGCCTCGATCCCAGTCCTTTATGAAGAAAAAGGGGAATGGAAACACAGAGCTTCTTCGTTTCTGTTTTGTTTTTACTGAAACTTCGGTCGTATTCTGCTCTTACAGAAACCATCCTGTGGGGACAGGGGAGCGTGGAGAGGCACAGCTTTGCCACTGTCACTTTGTGCTGTGCTAAGAAGCAGCTAAGTTTCCTCGTGGTGATGGCAAAAGTAATGTAAAATGGAAAGAAGCTTTCAGCTGGTGGTGTTCTGTAAGGCAGTGAGGCAGCACCGGGTTGCTTCTCAGTACTGGGGTGCTCCCTGAAGGGTGAGGTGAGGCTGAGAATGGAGTCAAATGGGCCAAGGGCACGGGGGAGAAATGCAGAACAACGCCCTGTCTGGCATCAAGAGGCTGTATTTAGAGGGAGACTATAAACAACATGAAGAGCGACTGGTTATACGGTCTGATAATAGGGAACGGTTTTAAACTTAGAGGGGAGGTTAAGGTTGTAGGTTAGGAGGAAATTCTTCACTCAGAGGATGGGGAGGTGCTGGTACAGCCTGCCCAGAGAGGTTGTGGGTACCCCATCCCTGGAGGTGCTCAAGGTTGGGTTGGATGGGACCCTTCCTGTCTGTCCTACTTCCTGTGATTGATGCCATTCGTAGTTGGTGCGTCCCATTCAACTCTTCTTTTGTGCCAGGACAGGTTCAGTTTTCTCACATTCCACAAATTTAGCTTAAGAAAATGCAAATCTTTGGGATGAAAGGAGTGCACCTCTGCGAGCAGTAAAAGCACTTTGTATTTGAATTACGGATTCAAATTAGTTAATTAAGCATTAAGGTGGGGAAAAACCAGTCTTGGCTGATCTGCTGCCTGTGGGACAAGTCCTCATTCTCAAAGCACCACTGAAATTTTATACTCAGTGGAAAATCCCATCCCTCTCATCCTTGAATTCTCTGTATCCACAGGTACATGAGAAGGAGCAATCAAGCCCTCTGTGAACTGTGACTGTATTAATTGTTGTGGGGTGCTGTAAGAGACTGAGAAGCAAGAGGGCTAAATGTCCCAAATGCTCCCTAGAAGAGTGAATTGAGAGCACAGCGCTAAGAACATAAGGAGCAGTCGGAGGAGAGGCCTATTAAAATGGAAGTAACATCTCTCCAGTGCATCTGATCTCATAAAACTATCAAGATCTGGTGAGTAACAATGGGGGCTTAATGGGGGAGAGAGAAATCTCCCCAAGTACATCTGCATACATGGTTAACTGGCAGTTGTTTGGGCAGGGAGAGAATGAGACCAACCTACAGCCCCTCCAACCCGCTGCTCTTGGGAAAAGCCAAACCCCAATCACGTTGAAGGGGGCACGACGACCACCTGGACCCCAGACTCATTTACAACCAGTGACAGAACTCCTCCTCGAGTCGTGACAGAGGATTTCGAGAGACTGAGTGTCCCTGGTCTGCACCCCTTCTATTTGTGGCCATGGTTGTCATCACCCACCTGGTGTTTTCCTCTTAATCAGCACCCACCTGGTGTTCTAATCTTTTCCAGGTCAAGGAATTGTAACACTGAGGTTTACTGTGGCTTATACACCTGAACGAGACATATGTCAACGCAGCAGTTGAGCCTATTTGTCACACAGCCCCCATCCTACCCCCTCCTCTAACGAGAGGGAAAATGCTGCTTGCTGTTACTTTGCCTTTTGTGTGAATTCCTGTCCCAAGGGAGTGCTTATATTGACTGCATGTTCTGGAAGGCCAAGTGGGGACAGGCCCAAATCTTGCACAGTTGATGAAACTGAGCAATGAGCAATTTGTAACGAGCTGGAGCCTCCACCCTCATATCCACCAACACCTCATAAGCCTCTGCAGCTCCTGTTAGCATCTAGGAGCTCCACTGAAACTCTGGTTTGGCCCATTAATCTATGCTGTAATACAGGTTTGTTGGTCTCAAGCTCCACTACAGCCGTTCCTGTGCTTGACCACTGGTCCTCACAATGTGAGAAACAGGTAGGAAAGCTCCCTGTCACTCCACTCTCCTCCAGGAGTTCATAAACATGAATCAGATGTGAAAAAAAAGGACAGCAGAACCCTCCACATTCCTGGCATGCCATGAAGGGCTGTGTGTTACACTCGAGGGAGAAAAGAAACCAACCAACACAATTTTATTGAGTTTCAGACTCTGAATGAAGAGAACAGGGCTGCGTGCTGCTGCTTAATGCTTATTCCCCAGTTATTCTCTTATGAACAGTAACTCCAACATGATTTTTTCTTTTTCCTCCAAGAAAGCAGCTTACTGTCCCTTCCACAAAGCTGATTCACCTGAGCGCACACGGGGCATCTCAGTGTGCGCGGCCACATTCTGGTGGTGACGTGGACACTGAGACTTGATTTATGCTTAGAAAGTTCTGTGTTTGTTAGGCAGAAGCTAATTGCTTGCAGCTGGGAACCTGCTGAACCAGTGCAGTGTTCAGGAAGGAGCAGCTCACGTTCCTCCTGCTCTGCGAAAGCTGGAGATGTTTCTTCCATCTTAGCTTTCTTCCTCCTTGCTTCATGCAAAGGCAAAACTGGAGCTGTCAAGATCATCTAGGGAACAGTATGAGAACTACCAGATTCGGGTGCAAATCTAACCAATCTAGGACCAGAGTTTAGAGACAGGTTGTTCATTTGGTGCTCATTTATTGTCAATATCTACCCGCCCCTTCGTAACCAGGAGTTACTTTGTGGAGCCCTTTTAATTGACGTGCATAAAAGTAGTGATGATGGAGGCACATTTTAAATGCTGAGCACGACGACCAGTTGATTGCTGTGTCCCACTCTCTGTAACCTCACCCCCTGTGATCTCCTTTATTTTTTCCCCAATTGCTTTTAAACCCGAAGCACCCCAGAACATATTAGGAATGTTCTCGATACGGGGTTTCGCTTTCTGTTCATGTAATTTCCTTTTGTGTTTCTTCAGCGTGTTCTCACGTTTATTCCTCCAATTTGTTCTCCAGCTCATCTTTCTTGTGTTATTCTTCATTTATACTGCAGAGTTATTAGGGACAAATGCAGCTCACACCATAAGCAACGATGGTGAATGTAAGAAGCCCCAAAAGCTGGAAGAGCTCTTAAAAGCCCAGCATTATTCAGCCACCTGTCCTCATAAATACATTCCTCTCTCCTGCCACAGCTAGTGACAGCTAATAGTAAGAGGTGCAATCAGTGACAGGTGATAAGGAGTTTTCTCCCTCTTGAAAAATGCTTTCTGTTTAACTGATTTTCATAATATTTGCATTAAGATCCAGGTGCAGGACACATACATAGATTTAGCGAATCAGCATGGTGCAAGATGTTTGAAAATCTTTTTTTTTTGGCCCAGGAAGGACGTGCTAGCTAGAATCTCATAGCAATGTACATTAATTAAAGCCAGAAATGCTTAAAAATGAGAGCTGGCGATGCAAAGTAGGTAACAACGCGGTAATTCTTTAACCACGACTCTTGTGGATGTTTAAGTTGAGACTGATGTTTCTTCTCCTAGAATTGTGGTGCTAAGCAGTATGGGCAATGCATCATGATCCTATTTCCAGCAAGTTATCAGTTCCCTTCACTTGACATTCTGTTCAGTGCTCAGTCTTAAACATTCACAGGCGTGTGCATCAGGCTTACCAGACTCAAACCCTCCTGCATCTAATGGGAAGAAATGAGAACCTCCACGACCTGAGCAGTAGGTAAAAAAAGTAGAAAGTAGATCAGTTAAGTGTCTGCATTACCTGGATGGACCTCAGAGAGATGGAATGTTTGCACCACGCGAGACATCAGTTCCAAAGTCAAAGGATACAAAGGCGAAGAAGTGGGCAAAAAAAATCCTTGCTAACTGTGAAATAAATCACTTCTTGTTTCCGAATTCACACCCAATCAACGGATCCTTCCTGAGAAATCATAAAGGAAGGGAGATGAAAGGGTGAAAGGTGCCTGATGTCCCTGTGAGTTGGGGCAGCTGTGACTTTCATGTCCTGCTCCTGTCCCCTGACAGGATTGTTGGTTGCTACAACCAACAAGAACTTAAACACCCATCCTGTGTCAGTGGGCATCATCACCACCATCCTCTTTAAGCACTGAGCCAGTGCCACGTGTCCTTTTATGCAGAGACTGAGTCTGTGCTATGATTTTATATTCAGCTGATGGACCAAAATTCAGCTCAAGCTGCAGAGTCCATGCAGGGAACAGAAGAGCCTCAGCAACTGAGAATTCTGGACACTGTGTGAAAGCCTTTTAGGTAATGTAGGCATGTCTACTGAAGATCTCAAAAGACACAGCAACACGTGTAACCATTATCATCCCTTACCTCTGGACTCAGATTGATAAGGAGATTAATAATTCATCTTCTCTTGAGATAAAGCACACTGAATATGGCAGCACTTCAGAGAGTGCTCTAAAGACTGGGTGCAAGCAAATCTCCAGGTGGTAGATCTCTGCGTTAGCAGCAGGTACAGAAGGTCAAGAGCTTTTTTGATAAATGATCCCTGAACTGCTTTTGGGTTTCATTGTAGGTGTTTGGACCGCAGTCTGGCCATGACACAATCCAAACCTTTGCTTTTGCTCTCTGTTTATCCACCCTGTGGATGAACAACAACTGCCCTGACCTGGGGGACTGAGAGCAGCAAAATTCTGCCTGAAGATTAAGGACACGCTCAATACTGCTAGCAGGCAACTTACAGCACCTCTCATCAAAAGCCAGCTGGAAGATGGATCGAACACAAGGGGAATCCTGCCCCACAGATCTCAAGCCCTTCCCAAGCTGAGTGGAAACACTCGGCCTGTCTTCATCGTCCAGCACAGAGCAAAGCAACCGTGGTCACGCCATGCAAACAGCTGAAGTTCTTTGCAGCTCATCAGCCCTCTGCACTCACACACCTCCATGCTTTTGGTCCCTCAGACTGGACTGCTCTTTTAAATGCTGCTTCAAGCCCAGCTCCACGCAAGCAAAGCATCACAGAGAAATGCATCTTTCTGAAGGAGCGGTCGGGTGAATCTTGTGTGGGAGGAAAGTTCTCATTTCTAAACAGACGAGGCGTTGCTGTGTGCACGAAGCTGTAGTCTGGCCAGGCCAGAGAGCGCTAAGAAAGGGTGATGCAAAAATAGCACAGGCTGATTCTGAGCATGCAGAAAGTTCATCACTCACCACAGAGTGAGTTCCCAGCACGTGGCGACGTTTTGTTTGTCTCCAGATTGCGTGTAGCCCTCTGTTGGTTGTCTCTGTGGGCTGATGCAGGGCCAGAGCTCCCGGTGGCTGAGTTCCTCCATTCTCAGAGCAGACAGCAGAACTGCAGCTGTGGTCCTGCTCTGCCCCTTGACTTCACCATCAGCCCTACATCCAAGCAGGGACATGTTCTCAATTGTGAGCCCAGAGAAAATGTTTTGTGGGACAGAGGAGTGGGGAGAGGCGCTAGTTTACTTCTACTGCAAGGAATGAAACTGCAGTGCTGTTTCCTTGCGGTGACAACGGCAGCGATAGTGAGTGCAAAGAAGTTTTCTGCTGTTGGAGTTCTGCAGGTGATGGAGAGTGTGTGGCTGCACTCAAGGCTTTGGGTTGTTTGCAGGCTTCTCACTGCTGGGATGCTCCCTGGAGAGTGAGATTGGGCTGAGAATGCAGTCTAAAGAGTAAAGGAGCAGTGGGGATATGTGTAAAGCACAGAAGAGATGCCCTGCCTGGTGCAGAGAGGTTGTATTTGAAGAGATCTTGTAAACAAGATGGACAGTGATTGATTACACAGTTTGGCAGTGGCAGGACAAAGAGAAAGGTTTTAAAATAGATGTGGGGTGATTAATGTCAGACGCTAGGAAGAAATTCTTGATTCAGTGTGTGTTGAGGCTCTGGCACAGGCTGCCCGGAGAAGCAGTGCATGCCCCATCTCTGGAGGTGCTCAAGGATGGAACGTAAGATTCTATGATTCTATCTAGGTATAGATAACTGTATTATCTTTAAGATCCCTTCCAAATCAAACCTTTCTCTTTTATGACTCTGTGATAGACCGGGGGTGGTCAGCAGTTTGGAGGAGACAGAGCAAGGAGGACAGCTGACCTAAAGAGACCAAAGTGACACTGCATGCAGAATGAGGCCATGATCAGCAAGGAGATGTGGGGAAAAGAGGGAGAAGGGAGAAGTTTCCTCCCTTCAGGAAACAGGAAACGCGGACCATGCTGAGGGCTCTACGTGTCCTGAAATAAAAGCGGTGTCTCTGCTGACGCAGTAGATGCACCATAGGCTGCATCACAGCCTCTCGCTGTGAATAACTCTCCATCAGCTGCAGAAGCACCACAGGACACGTCCGAGGCTCACAAGACAAACCTGTGACCATCTGCACCCAGCTCACAGCAAAGCAGGCACCGGGAGAAGAGATCTCCAAAAGATGTGGGTGCAGACAGGATGGGCCACGCCGTGTCCTCGTATCTCTGCCCTCCTGCTGCTGGTGCTTGGTGAGTTGGGGATGCTGTGGGGAGCAGGGAGCCCTGCCTGGAGCAGGAAACCTACCAGTAATATTCTCAGGGTGGTGCTGAGGTTGAAGATGAGTAGGAACATGTGTGTAGGCATGTAAAAATTTGAGAATGAGGAATGCTGTCTGAATTTGAATTTGAGGAGATTGCATCTGGAACCGAAAACACATCTGGACTGGGCTTAGATATGCTGAGAAGGAGATGGAGGAGAGGCAGTATGCAAAAACACAGATGAGATTGCTCCTACTCAGCAACAAGGACATGGGCAGGAACATGTGGGTGAGCAGGACATTGTCCCTCTAACCAAAACCCTCTCTGTCTCATGGTGCAGGTACTGGTGGGAGCACACAGAACATCTGCAGCTCCAGGACTGATGGTGAGTGTGAGAATGGGTCCAGAAAATGAAAACGTCGTGGGGGAGGAGATGGAAAGTGAGAAAGGAATCTTTCCCAATGAATTCCCAATGTCCACCCCTGGAGTGCTGATTGTCCATGCCTTGGGATACAAGGTGCTTTTCAACTACTGATGCTGGTGGAATCCCTGTGCCATCTCTCCAGGTGCTCTCCAGGCTCCTGTCCTGTACCTTAACGCATCCAGTGCTCAGGAAGGGGACGTTGTCCTGGCTCAGTGTGTTCTTCAGGACCAGTTTCCTGCTACCCGAATTGTCTTCTGCAAGGATGGGTTGGAGGTGTACAGCATGAAAGCCCAAGAGGGCAAGGTCATCAACTCCATGCTGCTGAGCATCACTGAGAGAAGCAGTGGGACTTACAAGTGTTTGTACGAGCAGAGGAACGAGAAAAACTGGCTGAGGAGCTCTGTCCTCAGTGCTCCCTGGGACCTGCATGTCACAGGTGGGACATGAGATCAGGGTGGTGGGGACACAGGTGGGACTGAACATCCCATGTGCAGTAAGAGATGTCATAGGGTGGGGTTGGTTCTGGAAGGATTCCCTTCTCCATCCCTCGCTGCAGAAATGGGGCTCTGCAGTGCCCAGGAAAAGAAAGGAAAGATAGGGGGTGGCCATGGAGCCTTTGAAGAGGGGTAAGGATGCTTCAAGGATTGTTGCAATATCTTTATGAGTGTATGGAATGGAAATTGGAGCGATTTCCAGGAGTGAGATTGTTCCTTACTGTGTGAGTTCTCACTCAGGAAGAAGATGTTGCTGTGGCCATGGTGTGGGGATGGCCAGATGTCGGTGAGCTTTGGGGTCTGGGTGCCCCCACCTTCAACAAAGCCACCAAAAAGAGCCTTTAGATGACAGCAGGAGGGGAAACACAGGATGCAGTCTTGTAAATTTGATGCTGCCATCCCATCTAGGCAGGGCAACATACTAGCCCTTTCTTATCCCCAAGGGCAAGGAAAGAAGAGGGCTGTGCTGCAGTATCATACAATGCACAGCTGCATCTCTGCCATGCATTTCTTGATCCATCATAGTTTCCATAATCGATACCCATGTGGAAGAGAACCCGCATCGTTCCACGTGTCTCAGGGGCAGAGCTGGCTGAGTGGACTCCTGCCCACGGCTGCAAGCTGTGCCCCTACCAATGCATTCAGGAGCTGTGTTCATGCAGAGGTGAGAATTCAGGGGATACTCAGCCTATCCATTTGTGCCAACAGGCCACGTGTCCGGCTCCACGGAAGGGACAGCAACTGCTGGTGAGGCTTTCCCCTTTACTCCTGCAGTCCCCATGCATCCCAATCTTCCCTCTCGCTCTCCTTTGTCCCCATTTTGTCACTGCGTCCCCAACACACCCCAGTGTCCACATCACTCCCTTCGGACTCAACCGCACTCCATCAACCCCAAGCTCTCTGTCCCCACGCCTCCAATCTGTTCCCAGACCCCAACAACCAGCAGGCCTCCGCAGTCACTGCGGTGGCATCGGTGACTGTCATCCTCCTCCTGTCTGCAGCGACCTTCTGGACCGTCAAGAAAGGTGAGGGCTTGTGGGAACTGTGAGGGATCCATGAGGCTGTCACAGCTCTGATGTGGGACATTTCTTCTTGCAGCTACCTGCAGGGAGAGGTGCCGAAGGTGAGCAGTAATGGCCTGGTCAGGGCTGGGGGATTCAGGTGCAGCTGGGACCCTGTGCAGGGCAGCATGATCTGCGGGTTCCCCCAAGATAAGATGGGATTTCCATCCTGTTGGGGAAGAGAGCATTTCCTCATGGGAATATTTCCAGCAGAACATGGGCACCTGGTGGATGAGAGATTGCCGTGGGTTTGGATCGAACGCAGTGCCCAATGCAAGGAGGCATCATTTAGTGAATATCCCCAGCAAACACACAGCCCAAATCCATTTCCCTTTCCTCTCCAGGCAGCAGCACGTTCCCAGCCAGCAGATGGAAGCCACCGACTATGGAGAACTACACTGTGAGTGCTGGGCACCTCTTTTCCATGGGGATCCCCTTCCCATGAGCTCCCATTCGCAATCCCACCAGTTCCTTTCATGATGGGACTCGCAAAACTATTCATCAAGGGAGAATTTCTCCGTGCTGCTTTCATCCCAGTGCTTGTGGTGACAAATCCCACATCCATGGTGGATCTCTCAGTTCAGACTCTGATGTTCACCTTCTTCATTTTCTCCTCCCTGTGGTGTTTGTTTCAAGCCCAGCCCAAGGCTCAGCCCCACACTGGAGGATGCTTACAGAGACAGGGGTGGGGAAATATCTCAGAGGTGGCTCTGTAAGTGCAGGCAGCAGCAAAAGGGAGGATGCTGTGGTTGGGGGCAGGGGATGTAACCCCACCACGCGTGCACGTTGCTCTGCATGCAGCTCGAATTTCATTGCAGAGCAGCAGGCTGAGATGTAAAGAGAGAAAATGCCTCCACCAATGGGAAAATACCCCAAAGCCCATCATCTCTGCTCCTGCGTATCTTCCTGCACAGAGTGGGCAAACGGGGTTGGGCAGTCAGAGCAGAACCCATCATCTGCTGCCCAAACCAATGGTGGTTCTCCCCTGTTCCCATATTGGTACTGAGCACTCACGGTGTATTTGTTCCCCCACAGATGCCACCATTGTCCACTATCAAAGGGACAAGGTGAGTTGGAGTCCTTCCCCCTGGAATTGAAGTGATACGCTCCTCAGACACGTCATGGTATTGTTTGTACACCTCCTCATGCATCTCCTGGTCTTACGTTCCTTCTGCTTGCAGAAAAATGGCAAATCACGAGATACTTTTTCCAGCCACACATCACACTCTCCTCTCTGACTTCTGCAAACACCTCCCCCCGTTGTGCAGAACTGCAGCCCCTTGTTGCTGCTGCCAGAATTGTGCGGTTCCTCCTCGGAAGCTCCAGAAATGGTTCTATTTGAGGAGTTGGAAGAACATTTCTGAGAGTTGGAAAGAAAGCGAAGGGGGAAAATCTTGCCAACAATTATGAAGAAGAGGCTATCTAGCAAGGAAGTGCTGCCCCAGATGTGCTCTTATTTTTGCTAGCTGTCTCCTGCCTGCTTCTTCCTGCGTGCGTGGCTCCTGGTGCACCTGGAGTCTCCTCGTTCAGGGCCTGCAGGCTGTAGCTGCAGTAATTGGGCTTTTCTTTCCCCTCCAGCCTCCTGTGAAGCAGATAAATGACAGCAGAGCCCTGTAGGCTACAGCATGGCAAGGGCCCTGGGACTGGGTCACGGCCACTGTGTTTCCTTGCACAGGGCTCCTGGGGTGTAACGTGGGGCAGAGAGTATTTATGGGGTTTGCTCTCATGTCACATCTGGCAGAATAAGATTTATGACTTGCTTATGTACATAATGCCTGCAATATTAATAAAACATCACAGATACACCAAAGTGGAACATAATGATGTGTCATGCAAATCCACAAGCTGCACTTTGCTGCATCATCGATCTCACCACAGTCTTGAATCAGAGGAATCATGGAGTGATGAGCTGTGGTTATGCATTACTGCTGTGGCTTCAGGTGGAAGAAGCTCTGAAGATGCCCAGGCTGGCTGTGTTTTGGTACCCGCAATGAGCCTGAAGTGCAAGGATTCTGTCACAGCCCTGTGCACAGAATGTCGCTCTCAGGGTGCATTCAGAGAGAATTACACCAGATTCAGCTGGGAAGACTAAGGGAATCTTGTGTGCCTCTGTGTCACAGACTGGCTTTGTTCTGTCACCGTGTCTGTGACTGATTAAACAGCAGAACAGAAGTGAAAATGAAAGCAGAAGCAGCAGCGGGCTGCGCACCCACCTGTGGTCTGATTCTGTACGCTTTGAAGCTGAGTGTTTGTTTGTGAAAGGCTCCGTGTGGTTTTGGGGTTTCCTCATCTCTTGGACAATGTCATGGCAGTTACAGGACTTCTACATGGAGCACACATTACTCAAAACGATGTTGAAATTTGCTCACACGGGGCCAGACGAGCCTTATGTGTTCACAGGTGTGTGCATCAGGGCTCATCAGACTCAAACTCTCCTCATCTAACGAGGAGAAATGAGTACCTCAGAGACCTGAGCTGAGGCAGGTCAGTGAAGGTGCAGCATTGCATCTCAGACAGATGAACGTTTCCAGCATGGGAGGCACAAGGGCAAAAGCCAATGAACACAAAGGCAATGCAGTGGGCAGATGTTTAGAAAAATCTTTACTTCCTGACTGTGAAATGAATGACTTCTTGTTTCCTAATGCACACCCAACCAATGGATTGTTGCTCAGAGATCACACAGCATCACAGAATTGTAGGGGTTGGAAGGGACCTCCAGAGCTCATCGAGTCCAACCCCCTGCCAAAGCAGCTCCTACAGCAGGTCGCACAGGTCGGCATACAGGCAGGTCTTGAACATCTCCAGAGAAGGAGACTCCCCCACCTCCCTTGGCAGCCTGTTCCAGCTCTCCGTCACCTCACTGTACAGCCGTTCCTTCGCACATTGGTGCAGAACTTCCTATGCTGCAGTTTCCAGCCGTTTCCCCTTGTCCTGTCTCCACTCACCACTGAAAAGAGTCCATCCTCGCCATTCTGCCCCCCACACCTCAGATACTGATAGACCTGGATCAGGTCCCCTCTCAGCCTTCTTTTCTCAAGGCTGAACAGACCCAGTTCACTCAGCCTTTCCCCATAGCAGAGATGCTCCAGGCCCTTCACCATCTTCATGGCCCTCTGCTGGACTCTTTCCAAGAGATCCCTGTCTTTTTTGTACTGGGGAGCCCAGAACTGGACGCAGTGCTCCAGATGAGGCCTTACCAGGGCAGAGCAGAGGGGGAGGATCACCTCCCTCGACCTGCTGGCCACGCTCTTTTTAATGCACCCCAGGATGCCATTGGCCTTTTTGGCCACAAGGACACACTGCTGGCTCATGGCTGACCTGTCATCCACCAGGACACCCAGGTCCCTCTGCACAGAGCTCCACTCCAGCAGCTCATCCCCCAACCTGTACTGCTGCATGCAATTATTCCTCCCCAGATGCAAGACTCTACACTTGCTGTTGTTAAACCTCATCCGTTTTTTTTCTGCCCAGCTCTCCAGCCTGTCCAGCTCTCGCTGAATGGCAGCACGGCCTTCAGGCTGTCAGCCAATCCTCCCAACTTTGTATCGTCAGCAAACTTGCTGAGGGTGGCCACCATCCCCTCATCAAGGTCATTGATGAAGATGTTGAACAAGACCAGACCCAGCACAGACCCCTGAGGAACACCACTGGTTACAGGCCTCCAACCAGACTGCACCGCCAACAACGACTCTCTGCGCTCTGCCAGTCAGCCAGTTCTCAACCCACCCCACTGTCCACTCATCGATCCCACACTTCCTCAGCTTTGTTATAAGGATGTCGTGGGGGACAGTATCAAATGCCTTGCTGAAATCAAGGTAGACTACATCCACTGCTCTCCCCCCATCCACCCAGCCAGAGACAACATCATAGAAGGCCACCAGGTTGGTCAGACACGACCTCCCCCTGGTGAACCCATGCTGACTACTCCTGATAACCTCATTTTCTTCCAGTTGTCTGGAGATGACATCCAGCACTGCTGTTCCATCACCTTTCCAGGGACAGCGGTGAGGCTGACTGGCCTGTAATCACCTGGATCTTCCTTCTTGCCCTTTTTGAAGACCGCAGTGACATTGGCTATCCTCCAGTCTTCAGGCACCTCCCCCGTCCTCCAAGACCTCTCAAAAATGATCGAAAGCAGCTCAGCAATCACCTCTGCCAGCTCCCTCAGCTCCCGTGGATGCATCCCATCTGGTCCCATGGATTTATGAACATTGGTGTTGCCTGGGTGCTCTCGGACCACCTCTTGCCTGACTGCAGGGAGGTCTTCCATTCCCCAGACCCTCTCACTCACCTCCAGGGTCTCAGATTCCCGAAGGGGAGCTTTCTCACTGAAGACAGAAGCAAGACGGAATACAAGAAGGTATTGGATACAAAACCATAAAAGGTGTCTGGAGGACCTCCAAACTGGGCAGGCGTGACTTTGATGCCCTGCTCCTGCCCTCTGGCAAGGCAGTTATTATAACCAACCATCTCCATCCTATGTCAGTGTGCTGTTCAGGGGCACCAACATCTCCAGCAGCATCTTCTTCTTTGCGCTGAGCGAGTGACTCACGTTCTTTTAAGTAAAATCCATGTTAAAATTTTGCATTCTGCTGATTAATCAAAATTTGGCCCCATCTGCAGAATCCATCCATGAAAAGACTCAGCAACTGAAATTCTAGACGTTGTGTGAAACTGTAGGCCTTGTTGATAAGTCAGGCAGGTTTGGTAAGGAAGATCTCAAAAGACACAGCAACGCTTGCTACCAATTAACATTCCTTATCTCTGGACTAAGGTTGATAAGGAGATTAATAATTCCTTTCGTCTTGAGATGGAGTCTGGCCAGGCCAGAGAGCGCTAAGAAAGAGGGATGCAAAAATAGCACAGGCTGATTCTGAGCACACAGGAGGTTCATTGCTCAGCACAGAGTGAGTTCTCAGCACACGGCAACGTTTTGTGGATCTACAGATTGCACCTATCCCTCTGTTGGGGGAATCAGCCTCTGCCCAGGACTTAACCTCCTTGTCTCCTCCATGTCTTACCTGCCATAGGAGGGAAGCATCCTTGTGTTGCAATTAGATGCAAAGGGTTCGTTGGTGTTACAGGGAGGAAGAGTTGGATGTCCACTGCCCATAATCAACACTGAGCCTTATTTCAGAATTAAAAATGTATTTCAGCTATTGTCAATTAGGAAAGGACTCCACATCTTAAGTCTGTAGATCAAAGGGAGTGAACTCTGAACAGTGGAACTGAAATGAAGACTGAAGCATTAAAGATTAACTCCTGGTACAGCTCTGCCTGAAGGTCAGCTGCTGTTTTATTGTAATGCCAGCACTTTCTTGTCAAGGTGCATTGTAAATGGGGACTCTTTGTCCTTGGGTCTTGGCAGATATCACCGAGAGAACTTGGTTTGAAATGGGGGTGACTTTGAAGATCATGCCTTTGAATGCAGGTGTTCTTGGATTTTCATTGGACTCACCTCTTAATATTACCTCTCACAACTGTTTCTTCTTTGAAATGTGATGCAGCAAGCACTGTTACATGGGTTGATAGAGACAGGACAAGGGAGAATGACTTTAATGGTTTTAACACAGGGGAGATTTAGGTTAGACATTAGGAGGAAGTTTTTCACACAGAGGGTGGTGATGCACTGGAACAGGTTGCCCAAGGAGGCTGTGGATGCCCCAAAACCTGCAGGCATTCAAGGCCAGGCTGGATGTGGCTCTGGGCAGCCTGGTCTGCTGGTTGGCAACCCTGCACATAGCAGGGGGTTGAAGCTTTTCAACACAGGCCATTCTATGATTTTATGAAGTATTTTTAGCCTGCCTTAGAAACAAAACTGAATTTTCTTCAAGAAAGAGAAGAGAAGAAGGAGGAAGAAAAAGGCTGTCCTTGGTGTCAGGGAGTACTCAAAAGTAATATAACATACACGAATCCATGGAGCCCAACAGGCTGCATCCACCAGGTCTGAGGGAGCTGGCTGATGTCATTGAAAGACCACTCTCAGTTATCTTTGGAAGTTTCATAGCAGTTTGGAGAGAAGGAAGAGAGCAAACATCAACTCCAACTTCAAGGAAGGCAGAAGGAAGACTCAGGTAACTACAGGCCAAACCTTTTCATCACAGACCCTGGAAAGGAGCTGGAGAAACCCCTCCCCCAAACAAAACAAGAATGTAATTGAGTGCAGTCAGCATGGCTCTGTGAAGGGCAAATCATGCCTTATTAATCCGAAAGGCTTCTACAACGAGGTAACAAACTTGGTAGATGATAAGAAAGCAGAGGGAGCTGTTCACCTGCTCTTGGTGATAGGCTTTTGATTCTGTCTCCTGTAATATCCTCGTGGAGATACTGAGTGGAACATTCAGTGAAGTGGAAATCAGTTGAACAGCCAGGCTGTGTTGGATTTTCATGCCCGTATAAAGGGGAGAGGATGACTTTCGTGTGGAGCAGGTTGATCTTAAAGGACTGCAGCCACTGGAAAGGACCCACACTGTGGGGAAAGGTCCCACAGCAGGGAAAAGTGTGAGGAAGAATCATAGAATCACAGAATCACAGAATCACAAGGTTGGAAATGACCTGCAAGAAGGAGCAGAAGATAATTATTTGCTCATTCCCTGTGTCCTGTGCCACTCAGTGAGGAGTGGGGTTGGGAATAAAAGGGTGAAACTGAGTCCAAGAAGGGCAGCAGAAGTAAGAAAAGTGTTGGTTCAATTTTGTCTCTGGTTCTCACCACTTGTATCTATTTTAATTTGTGACAAATTGAATTTTCACCAGAGTGAATCTGCTTTATCTGTTGTGACAACTGCTAAGTGATCTCCTTGCCTTTATCTCAATTCATGACCTTTTTCATCTTCTTTTCTGTGTCTTGAGGAGAGAGGCGTGGAAAACAGCTGGGTGGGCATCTGGCATCTGGACAAGACAACAAACTGGGAAGAATGTCTTCAACATCAGAATTGTCCTGTTGCCACTTAGATATACCTGGAAAGGCAAATGGGAAACTGATAAAGCTCAGAAAGAGGAAGAACAAAGTCCTACCAACGGGGAAGAACGGCCACAGATGCCAGCACCACCTTCTTTCATGTGATCCATAATTGCCTTTCTTTCAGTGCCATGTGCTGTTTATATTTAACTGTGCAGTCAGAGTTCCAGATGAATTTATGAGTTCACCGGTTTCTGTACAGGTAAATTCTCATATATCCATTTCTTTTTTTTTTTTCATTTCCTTCTGATCTGTATCTTCAAATTATGTTTCCATTCGTTGGCTTCTGTGGAATAGACTCCTATTTTAAAAATAGTTATATTTGGTTTAAAGACGGGATTCATCTGTCCGAATGACTCCACCTGTGGTTCAGCTGACATTTGGGATGCTCGGCCTTTGTCTTGAGACCTGGTGCTAAATTCCTTCAGCTGAGGCACCTGGTGACTGTACTGTCACCCCAAAATGCAGCAAATGTCGCATGCACGTCTGTGTAAAAGTCACAGGACGGGGGGGAGGAGGGGAGGGAGGAGAAATACTATGGATAAAGGCTCATTGGATGAGATGAGGACAAGAAATGAATGCGTTAATTATTGTTACTACTGGCACTGGCTCAGTATAGGGGAGGTTAATGCAATTTATTGGTAATTGATAGAAGACTGCAGAAAAGTGAACTAAAGCAAACTAAAACCACCTTCCTCCCATCCACCCAATTCTGCCTCGTCCCCTCAAGCAGCACAGAGGAGTAGGGCAAATATGGTGGTGCAAAACACTTAGAGGAGAAAGCCAAGTGAGCTGACCGAAGGTTTGTCACGTATCTTGTGCACAGCAATAAAAGCTCAGAGAAAGGAGGAAAGTGAAAGAGTTGATGGTTACAGAAAAATAAACATGCGCTCAGCAAGGCGTCAGCTACTCAGGTGCAAACATCCTGCCAGCAGGAAAGATCAAGCAGAAGTATAGGATCAGTGGCTATGTTTTCATCATGTGGTTTTGTTTTGGCCACTGCTTGCTCTAAATTACCTTTCAGGTCAGATTTAAAAGCTCTGCAAGAAACAGCGTGGCAGATGAACAGTCCTGAGATGAGTTGTTTCTTCTTCTGTGTTCTGCTTCTGCTCCAGATGGCTCGTGCAGGTAAATGCCTCCTCCCTGTAATATCTGCGAGCTTCTCGTAAGCAATTAATCAATCAATCAAACAAACAAATACATTTTAAAAAGCAGTGCAGCCTTTTGCATTCCTGTATCCAGGCGCTAGGGGATGCTCTCCATTTCTGGAAGTAGTTCGTGGCTTTCAGCTGCGTTGGAAATATCCAAAGAATTTTCTAGGACGGTTTCTCTGATGAAGCAGATTTTTTATTCGCCGTTGCAAGCAGGAGAGCCCCGAGAAAACAACGGTTCCATCTTGTATCCCTATTGCCTGACGCTGAGCTCTTTCTCCCCTGGTTCCTCACTGGCTGAGTGCTGCAGGTTCACACTCTTTCTCGACTCTTCTCTAATCATACAAACACCGGGTAGATACGGTAGACACAAATCTTTGCTTCTCAAACACACACGTCTTCATTGGTTAATTGACTTCTAACAATTGCAAGCATTTTGGTGATGACTTTTCGGATGACAGCTTTACAACATAAACACAGAGTCTTTTAATTGTTTAACCCTCCCTCTAACATTGGTGCCCCTTCACACTGGGCCGTTGTTCTGGTCGTTCATCTGTCCTTGCATAGAGATAAGGAGGATAGAGGGGAGCATCTTGGAGTCTGTCTATGGCATTCTAGCATTTCCACAAAGCAAGACAGTTCTGCTCTGCGTAAAGGCCCTGACTCTTGAAAGTTTGTTAAATGTGTTGTATTTCTATCAGTCTAATGAGCAGCCTTACAACATGTTTCCTATTTCAGGATGCTATGCTCATATAGTTTAGAACCTTCAAATTATTTGCAGCATCGTGTGAAAGCATCCATCAAGCAATTTAGTAATTACATTTCTAAAATATGTTACTAACATGTATGGTATTCTTATTTTCTACATCAGCTATTTCTAAGGACACGTTATGTCTTAATTCTTTATTATTCTGACGTTACTTACGAGTTCTTGCGTTAATTCTTAATTCTTTAGATCAAAGATTGTCCTTTTTAATGTTTAATGCAGAAACAACACTTTCATTTCCCACAACTGTCATTTCCTTCTCCTGGAAATGGAGTTCAACCCCCCTCTTCTCCTCACTCTACCTCTAGCTGTTTAATTCATTCCAGCTCCACCACTGCGGTAACAACAGTTTCATTTTTGTATAGCAGAGCAAAAGAAAACACAAATTCAAAGGAAGGATTGGATAAATTCCTATCAGCAAAATCTATCAAATGCTTCTGTAGACAAACGTGACTCGGGAGGTCCGTGCATCACTGGAAGACAGGAGAGAACAGTGTGGGAATACAACCAACCACCTCCTTGCTCTGCTCTTATCTCCTTGTGGAGTCATCCTACACTGCCCGCACTGGGAGGCTGAATTTGGTTGCCTAAACCATTTAATGCCATGTGAGGCCCCCTCCTTTTCTGCAGAAGGACGCGGGAGTCCTGTGGGTTTTGACTGAATCCTGCTTTGAAATCACAACTGAATGCTTCAATGTAGGCTTCTAAATTCAAGAGTCTAACTTTTTTTTTTTTTCTTTCCTGCTAGAAACCCTTGATGTATCCAAATTGATTGAAGCAAACCACAACCTCCTCATAGGTGTCACAGCTTTAGTCTCCATTCTCCTTCTCATGGCCATCATCATTGTGTTCTACTATTGCTTCTGTTCAGGTATGGGCATTTTCTCCCAACATCTGCAGCTTGTATGTGCTCCAAGTTCTGCTGCCCTCATTCCATCCTTATTTACACGGCATCCAGGTGGAGATGTGAAGAGTGAAGCACCCAGTCCATACCTTGCCAAAGTGTGAGGAGTAACTGCAGATGTTTGGAACCGATAATCATTCTCCCCGTCCTTTCTTATCACTGTTGGGTTCAGCTCATCCATGTGGTCCAGAGCCATAAAACCTGGCTCTGATCTTGGCAGTGCTGGTCATCTCTGAGGTGCTGACCTTCACGCTCCTCCCTCTGCACCAAAATATGCTTGTTATTTTTTTTTAATGGCTTCAGCTTCCATATGAGAGGGAAAAGGAACAAGAAGAGAGTACAACTACATTGATTTCCATTCAGTAACACCACCTGTTTGATTTGTTTGAATCAAGCTGTCCAAGCCCTAAACGATCCCAAAACTTCCAGACACCAATATTTTATGGGAAGTTTAACATTTAAGCTTTCACATCCACTGTGGAGTTTTCATGCTTTTCTTTTCTTTTTGTTTTTTTTTTCTTCTTCTTTTTTTTCAGTTAATGGTTCAAAGGATCCTGAAGGAGATCCTGAAAGAGGTAAAGTGTAGGTTAGAGTAAATGCTGATGATTACAGATGTCTTCGTTGGTACTTGATTGTGCATCTGTTTGGAGTATGCATTTCAGAGCTGCTCTGGGACCATAGGGTGTGACCCAAATGTGATTCCCAGATGCTGTAAGTAATGAATTAAATTGAGAGTACGAGAGATTTTGCAAGTTTTGAGGTGCCTGCCTTGTCTAATTTCAGACTGAAATGCAATGTCATCACCGATATCCAAGGCTCATTTGCAGAAATGCAAACACAAATGTCATTTCAGGTGTCATAAGATACTGCTTGCCTTTAAGAAGATCTGTGCAGCTGTCTGTGTGCCCCTAGCACACCTGAGCCTCTAAATATCTTTGTAAGGGAAAGTGAATCTAGGCCCACACACCCATTTGCCATCAAAGGGCAGCTCAAGGAGGCAGCTCTTCTCTCCCAGGGCAGATCAAAAGAAAGGGGAAGAGGGAAGATGGATTCTGGGAGCTTTAGTTGGTACTAAGTCGAATTTGAATGAATGCTCTGTCTTAGCAGTCAAAAAGGACTGAACCCCGTGGGTTCCTTCCAGCTCAGGATGTTCTATGATTCTATTAATCACTCGTGGAGCTGAGAATCCGTCCTGGGTGGTCAACTGAAACGAGCACATTAAATTTTTCAACGAATATTTTTTTGTTTGGATGGACACAGGAATAAGAGCACCAACCTCTGCTCTTTATTTCCTCTCTAGGGTCACTCATTCCTGACAATTCTGAAGGTAAGAGTTATGGTGCACAGAGCGGTAAAAAAATAATGTCTATGCCATATTCGACTACACCGTATTGAACTTCTGATGCGGGATCTCAGAAGCCAGTTTGTAAGACTGCATGTGTCTTCCATTCAAGTTAATATTGGCAAGAATCTCCATGGCTCTGTCATCTGCTGGATCTGCTGTGAGAGCAACAACACCACTGTAAAGGTGGTTAAAGAGTGATTTTTGTCAACTACCTCTATTTGCAAGCAGTCACAAAGGAATTTTAGTAAAAGCACTTTTCCTTTTTCCTTTTTCTTTTTTCCTTTTTCATTTTTCATTTTTCTTTTTTCTTTTTTCTTTTTTCTTTTTCCTTTTTTCTTTTTCTTTTTTCTTTTCTCTTTTCTCTTTTTCCTTTTTCCTTTTTTCCTTTT
>NW_024884457.1:28765-58039 GCF_019232065.1 Centrocercus urophasianus | reverse complement strand
TTTCTTTTTTCCTTTTTTTCTTTTTTCTTTTTTTCTATTTCCTTCTTTCTCTTTCCTCTTTCCTTTTTCCTTTTTCCTCTTTTCTCTTTTTTCTTTTTTTCTTTTTTGTTCTTTTTTCTTTCTGTTTTTTTTCTTTTCCCTTCCTTCCTTCCTTCCTTCCTTCCTTCCTTCCTTCCTTCCTTCCTTCCTTCCTTCCTTCCTTCCTTCCTTCCTTCCTTCCTTCCTTCCTTCCTTCTTTTCTCCCTCTCTCCCTCTCTCTTTTTCTTCCATTCTCCCTTTCTCCCTTTCTTCCTTTTTTTTTTTTTTCTTTTTTTCCTAAAAGATTATTAGAAAAACCAGAAGAGCTGTTTGGATCTGTTCTCTGCTTTGCCTTTTAAAGTATCATTTTGCATCCCAAGACCCCTTGGACGAAGGCATGGGTTCGAGCTGGTCGATGATGTTACCAGAAACACTTTGTAACCCAGGGGCTTTGCGCTGTCTGAAAGTGCTTTTGATCTTTTGCAGGAAACACCCCTGCAGAAGAAGGAAAGTTTGTGCAATCTCTGTGCAGATGTGTGCTAACAAAATAATGTGCAGTTACTGCTTCTAATAGTGACACCTCACAGCTCAGAAAGATGTTGGAGGGACAAAAAGGAATCTTGTACAGCACCTAGGCAGACAGGCGCATCAACCAGCCAGACTTTTTTTCCTTTCTTTCTGAGTATTCCTCCCAAGTGCACCTCAACAACTCCCTTCTACCTTTCCCTAAGTATCCTGCAGTAAATTTTGCCCAAAATCTCTTCAAAGCTTCCCATGAGAAGCTTCAAACAACTCCTCCTTCTCACAGTCCTAATTTTGCTCTCTTGTGGGATCCATGAAAATCTTTTTTCCCCCCCTTTCTGAACAATGAAGTCCTGGTTATGAAGGACTGCAAAGGACATTTGCTTCAAAGTCTTGTGGCTAAGCAGGAATTCCTTGCAGCCCGTGGCTCTAAGGCACTAAGGGACACAGTTTAGTGATGAAACAGATTGATGGTTGGACTTGATGATTTTGAAAGCCTTTTCCAGCCTAAATGGACAAATAATTCTATGATTCTATCTTTCAAATAATTAACCCTGAAAGTTGAACGTTACATGTGTTTTTGTTGTTTTGTTTAGTTTCACCTTCAGAAGAAACCATTATCTCAGCTTCAGAAAAACTTGATGAGGAGATAGGTAAGTGAATCTATCCCCCTCCTATTAGTCTTAAAGGAGCTTGCACAAGTGGTAAAAATTAAACAAAAGTGAATGCAACGCAATCAGTTCCATTGCAACACTCTGTTATTCCTTCTGACCCTAAAATGCTCTACTGAATTGCCCCTGATCCCTGCTGCTTGCTGTTTTCCAGGCTGGCCGATGTTCTTGTCCCATTTAATTTCTGTTTCTCCCTCTTGGACGGCAGCTTAACTCACTCTGAGATTCTTCTCCTAACCCTGTCTCCTCAAAAGACTACTTGCACCTCAATCAGCTATGTCTCTTCTTCTTCCTTAATAGAAATGCTGAGATTTAAAAAAAAAATGTTTTAATTTAATTTAATGTGGGTGATTTATATTCTTTTTCAGAGTCCTTAAGGAGAAGAACTGGTAAGCTTTTCTGACCCTTGATTTGGTTTGTTCTTCGCAATTAAACCACAGAGAAAGGGAGATTTTTGGCAGTCAGGAAGTCCCAGACTATTCTCATTGCACTTCAGTGGGAAGGATGTTGAAGGTTATCACCTGTGATACGAAGTGAAATTATGGTGGAAAGTATCTCACTTAAAAGCTGCAGAACGTGTAGTTATGAGGTTGATGTACGCCCTGTTCGTATGAGCAGCTGAGCTGCGTTCTGTTCTGTGCCAGTGCTTTGTATAATTTTTGGTTGACAACCACATCATCTTGCAGATGACAAGGATGCTGAAGGCTCAGTTGGCTTCTCTGTGTATTGAGCTCTTGTGTGGAGCATCTCAGTAATGAGCACTGCCATCAGCTGTGGAGATGCCCACTCTAATCTGGAAGATCATTATTTTTCCATTATGCAAATCATCACCTTCTGAGCTGATCTGACCTACTCACTATTTTCATGTCTTTATCTGCAGAATACCTGGAGAAACTTGTCTTTTTGGGTGAGAGCTCTTGAACTTGTTGGGAGAATCCTGGGTAATGTGTGTTGCATGTGGAACAGCACCCAAAAATGAGTTGTCTCATTTGCTCAAAGTTTTGTCTCTTAAGAAATCTTCTGTGCACCAGTAACAGGGTGCATTCATAGCAGTGTGAATTCATCTTTGGAGCATCCCAGAGTGCCACACGTGCACACTTGAGTGTCTTCATTGGTGACAAATTCACAGTACGAGCCACAGATTTATTCCCTTCCAAAGTTAAGATCCTGTGCAACAAGGGCAAGTGTGTTCAACCTGATAATTACCTGAATGATGGATGGAACAGAAAACGTGGTGTATCTCTGTGACAAAGGCTGCTGATTTCATTTCTGTGTATTTCCACCCATTTCCTCCCTTCAATCCTACTTTCTTGTCATTGCCCCTGCACTAGTGGTTACCACCACCATGAAATCTTTGCCCTGCTGCGATGCACGTCTCTCTTCCCTGCATCAGCACGTCAGATACAGGCAGTGTGGAGGGACTGAAGGTTGTCTCCAATGCACTTGTTTATTTAGAAATAAGGAAATAAGAATAAAGAATAAAATTAGGAAATAAAGGAAATAAGAATATAGTTGGCTGGGTTCTATTTTCTTGCTTTTGGGGTGACGATTCAGATTGCCTGATTGACTGTTATCCAGAGGAGGAAGAGCTAGTAAGATGACTCCTGCTTTTTTTTCAGACAAAAATTCTGTAACCTTCGATGCTGACACAGCTCACCCTAGACTGGAAGTCTTTGATGAAGGAAAGAGTGTAAAGGATACAGGGACTAACAGAGATGTGGCCATGAATAGCAAAAGGTTCGACTCCCACATCTTCATCTTGGCAACCGAGGGTTTCAACACTGGCAAGCACTATTGGGAAGTGGACGTGGGAAAGAAAAACAGCTGGGAACTGGGAGTAGCTTCTGAAGCTGTGACTAGGAAAGGGACAGTGATTCTCTGCCCCAGAAATGGCTTTTGGGTCATGGCTCTGTCTGACGGGGTAGAGTACTGGGCCTGCACTGACCCTTGGACACGTTTGAATGTGAGGTCGAAACCACGAAAGATTGGGATGCTACTGGACATCTCAGCTGGACAGCTGTCATTCTACGATCCCCAAGGTCAAACGACTCTGTATACTTTCAACATTGCTGAGAGTGATAAGAAAGGGAAGTTCTTTCCCTTTTTTTCCATGGGTAACAGCGCTGGAAAGAAAGACCCCGAGCCACTAAAGTTGTGCTCTTAAGGTGAGTAGGCATCTTCATGGAGAAAACTGTCTTGCTGTTTTGCCTCGTTCTCCTCGTATCTTCATGCCACTGCTGATTTGCACAGACCTTGGAACAGATTGTGTGTCCCTTCGTTCAGAGTGCCTCCATCATTTTAGGAACTGTTAAGGTGAATCTTTATTGGCCCTACACTCTCGGGCTCATCAGGACACGTTGGAGCTGCATCGTCATGTAGGTGCTAACCTGTCAAACAACAATCTCCATTTTTTGCTTTTAACGTGAAGAATAAAATCATTGTTTTCCCAGACTGATCTACTGGTGTTTGTTCTTTCCACAGCTTTCTTTCTACACAGCCTCACAGCAGGCCTTTTTAAAAGCCTTCTTGGGTTATGTCCTAGAGTGGGGTGCATCATGCACAAAAGCATGATTTGAAAGCTTTTCTTGTAAAAGTGAGATTCTTCATGTGATTTCATTACTGTATCTCCAGTAAGGATAACGTGGTGGATTCCTGGAGAGGAAGGGAAATCCCTTAGCATAATATTTTGGGTTCTGTAAAGGTTCTGAAAGGATTCTGTAGATCTCTCTACTCTTGTATCATCACTCTTCCTATGTGATCTATCTTCCTAACCTTGCACATTCTTAAGTGAAACCTCCAGCTTTCAAAGGAGTGTACGTCAGCCACTGTCCTTGCATGCAGATCAGATCTTGTCCATGAATGCTTCGTTATCTCTAGATCTTGAGAAGCTGCATGGTCGGAGGCAAAGGCCATCTTTGTCCTCACATGGGCCAAGTTTTGGTGTTGGTCTGGTCTCATCTTGTATGGAATTCCTTCTCCATGCATTTCTTTCCCTTGTCTGCTAATGACTATCTACTCATTAGTTCTATTCTTCGAACATTTTCCCCCTGTTCTTATTGGTCAGCTTCAAGCAGAAGACACCTGATTTGTTGCACACAGGGGGCAATTCTGCTATGCATCACTTATTGCATCATCCAAGGGTTTAGTGCTTGCTCTTGCCCTCTGCAGTGGTAGCTGAAAGCTCCGTGCCAAGGCAGCAATGGGCTCTGTGGGATCCATTTCCATTTCCCCATTACAAACCTTCCAAATGAATTACCTGAACCTTCTATGATTCTGGGTAATGCAGAGTGTGCGTGCAACATCTGTGGCTGTGTGTTCAACATTTGTGGTTGTGGTGAGGCTTGGAAGGATTTTTGTATTCCTGGAAGGTAGAAACAAAAGCAACGATGACAACAAAAACAACAACTCACAAAACCGAACAGCTGGGATTTGAAAAGGCTCATGAATATGCACTTCAAAAAGGAAGCCCACTCCTGTTCCTGACAATGACATTCGGATTACAGGGAAGGAGGTTATGAAATATTTGGGCTCACATATAAACCCTTGGATCCATCTGGCTAAGTGTGGAAAAATAAACGAGAGAAACACGTTCCTGGGCACCTCATCCATGCAGCTCTCGCTCCACAGTATCCATTCACAGACCTGAAGTCACTGATGGTTTGGGAAGGAGTGTTTTATCCTTTCTTTTTGGTGCGTTGTTCTTCTGCTAAGTAAATAGGAAGCCACTGAAAACGTTCTAATTAAAAGAAACACTAAAAATGTTCTAATTAAAAGGAATCAAGATGTGAAATGTAGCTAAAATTATCAGATTTCCCATTCTGCCCAGAGCCTCATCCTGGTGTGAGAAGCAGCATAGCTTCAGGTGTGAAGCTGTTTCAACGTTGTCTCCATCTTCTATGTATAACACATCCTCTCTCTCTCTTCCTACGCTGAAAATCCTTTTTTTTTTTACTGAAGAGAAGATGTTACCTTTCTATTTCCACAAATTTTGCAATGCCATTACAGCTGTACATGACTGGCATACCTCACATTCCCAATTTTCACTTGAAATGTTCTCTCTAACCCCGTTTCGCAGTCAGTGGTTTAATCCTGATAATGTGTTGACTTTGGACTTTGTTGGGCACGATTTCTGCAGTGCTGACACAGTGCTCAAGTCGCTGGTTCTTAAGAAAAGCATTTTCATTGGGAGAAAAGCAGAAAAGAAGGCTGAAAGTTTTCTCTGGATTTGCTGGTCTCATCTGAAGTGGAAATCAACCATTAGTTAAAAGGAGCAAAAACTGAGATTTCTTTTTACAGGAGAACAGGTAAGAACCAACAGGAACACGGCACTAATGGGCATGGCTGTGATGGGAGCTGACAGATCAAGTTGATGGTAGGGCTTGATGATTTGAAGGCCTTTTCTAACCTGATTGATTCTATGATCTTGTTATTGTTTAAAAAAAGAAAAAAGCACGTCTTTTAAAATATGTACTTCAAGTGAAGATACGGAGAAAGACAGAAATGAAGTAATTAATGGGGTAACCTCTTGTTCTTCCATCCTATGAAGACTATTTTTTTAGCTTCAAGTCGCTCGCATGCAGCAAATAATGATGAAAGCAGCTCCACTGCCTCTCTCTTCCCTTTCTCTTGATGTCACTCACTCACAGAATTAAAGTCCTCTGTGTTAATTTGGCTGCTACTGCCATCCCTGCGGTGCGTACGTGATTTCATGATGAATGTTAGATAATCCTCTGAAAGAAAAAGGAAAGAAATTGCTCATAAACCAGTCTATATTTTTGGGAAAGGAAGATTGTTAAAATGTCTGCTTGCCACTGTTGTATTGATGACACGGAGTGCTGGATCATTTCCTCGTGGTGACCACTAATAAGGTCAGTGAGGTTGCATTATTTTGTTTTATTTACTGGCTGATATTTCTATTTCTGGGCTCTACAGTGAAATGTTGTCAGATGTAAATGAATATCTAGAGAGTTGGGAAGTTTAATTTGTAGAGGACAAACGAATCCCTAGGTACAAGACCACAGAAGAAGTAATGGCTTTTAATACACTTTCTTGTTAGATCTCCTTACAAAAAAAAAAGACTGGGGGACTCCAGGAACCTGTTCTTTATTCCCATCTTATTTATATAAAACTCCAGCTCAGGAGTGATAAACAAAAGCAGAGGAATAGAGAACAAAATTAAGAAGTCAAGGATTACAAGGCTGAGCATGGAACAAGGAATGATCTTCGTATGAGGATAAATGATACAAAGGAATTGCAACTCAGAAATGAGCTAGTGAAATGAACAGGGAAATGTTTCTCCCAGCAAAAGTCGTCAAGGGAAAGAATTGCATTGTGGATTCAAAGCCAAATGTTTTCCCTGCGATTGCTGCTGGGTTGTGATTCTCATTTTGGCAGAGTTGCAGGATTGACATTTTCTCAGAAAAGATACGGGGAGCTCAAAAAGCACAAAAGAAAACAAACAAAGCCTTAAAGCATCTACCTAAATCGAATGCAGAAGTGGGATTCATCCAGTGAAATGTCAGTCTGTAGTGGAGGTTTTCACATCTGAATCAGGCGCTCTGACTTCTGTTACTGCACAGAAGCGATCAGCGTTGCAGTGGTAGTCGTATCATCCTGAAGGGTGTATCAAATAGAAATCTCGTGAGCCTTGCCTCCTCCAGTCCCACTTTCAAACAGTACATCACCATCTCACAACAGGGTATTACTTGGGGTGATGATTTTCTTTCATTTCCTTCAAATTATGGCACCTGAACACTTCATGTGGGCTACGGTACAGCCAAGAAGAAACGTTCCAAATGCTGGCTAGTAGTAATTATGAATAATGCTCCAACAGTGCCTGCTTTTCCTTTTCCTTAAAGAGTTTACTTTATTGGTCTCTAAAGTAGGGAGACTTGGAAGGTTGAAACCTTTGTCCCTTCAAATGTTTAGTACTCGTGATAAACGTGACGCTCACCATACGTGAACATGATGGATGTTTAATACTCTGGAGTTGTAACGTGGCAGGCAGATAAGAATCACACAGCTAATTGCTCACTCCCTCACGGTGGGATGAGAGAGGAAAGGCCAGAGTACAAGAACACGCTGGTTAAGGATGATTTAATATGGAACGTGTTCAAAGGAGGGCAACAAAGCTGGTGAGGGGTCTGGAACACAGGGCTGATGAGGAGAGGCTGAAGGAGCTGGGAATGTTCAGCATGGAGAAGAGGAGCTCAGGGGAGACCTCACTGCTCTCTATGGCTGCCTGAAGGGAGGTTGTAGTGAGCTGGGGGTCGGCCTCTGCTCTCGTGTCATCAGTGATAGGACCAGGGGGAATGGTTTCAAGCTACGGCAGGGGAGATTCAGGCTGGACATGAGGAAGTGTTACTGTTCAGAAAGGGTGGTCAGGCACTGGAATGGATGCCCAGGGAGGTGGTGGAGTCGCCGACCCTGGGGGTGTTGAAGGAAAGGCTGGATGTTGTGTTGAGGGACATGGTTTAGTGGGAGCTGTTGGTAAGAGGTGAACGGTTGGACTGGGTGATCTTTTATGTCTTTTCCAACCTTGGTGATTCTATGATTCTATGATTCTATGAATATGAAAGAAAGGGGAAAATAAAAGCAGAAGAAAAACAAGCAATTGCTCATTAGACCAGATGACAACTACAAGTCCCTTCTAACCTTAAGCGTTCCGTGACTCGTCAGTGTTGTGGAAAAGAAGATAAGGAATTGCATTTGTTCTGGATGGATGTTGTAGGAATTCAAAGAGGGACCACAGAAAAAAGTTACCCTGGGGAGCAGCAGAACAAGAGCAAAGCAGAACATGTTGTTTCATCTTTGTGACAAGTGTGCTGGCAATCTGAAACCATGCCAAAATGAGGATGGGTGGTTTGAAACAAACAGAAACGGGAGCTGGTGAGGAGAACACCAGGGAGAGCATTTTGTTTGGGCTGAGTCACATTCTCACTCTGCCTTGGAGAAATTAGTGAAAATGACTGAAAGGATTCGTTACTGCTTAAAACATTCTACCTTTCTGTAGCTCACATTAATTAATTAATTAAAAAAAAATTTAAAAATCATCATCTAAATGAAATAACATTGAAACAGAGTAGAGTTTTACTCAAATAGAATAATGAGGGTTATTTCTGACTTTGAGAGAAGAGTCAAAGAGAAGAATCAAACGTAACGAAAATATAAGAGGAAGAGCATTATTGAAAATCCCATTATTTCTATGGATAAAATTATGCAGCACACAGGGTATGCAAATGTTCACAAGCTGGATTAAGAATGGAGAGAATGGATGGAAGAGAATGCACTGAAGATAGCAATTATTGTTTGGATTTGGCCTGAAGGTAGCTTCCCGGCGTTAGCATCATCAAAAACATGGAATCTCTGTGACTTTCCACACCTAAATGACCAAGGAATCAGAAACCACACGGAGGGACGTAACAATGTGCTGACTTGAACTTTCACTTTCAGTGACAGTCATGGCAGAAAATCACAAGTTCAAATCACAGTGCGTGGCATGGAATGGAATTAAAAAAGCTTGTCCCATCAGGTAATGGACATTCATGGCATTTCATGCTCCTTCAGCATGAAAAAACATGACTGAGAGGAGAGTTTGTGGGGCTTTGCAGTTCTTATCCACTTGATCCATAGTGGGCCTTGTGAATGGCATTCATTTCCTTAAGAGCAATAATAGCATTTTTCTGAATCGTGTGCTCAAGCATGGGTGCACCATAGGATGCAGTCATGGGTACACCACAGGATGCAATTCCTTTGTTTCACCCAGTTCTAATTACATTTTTAGTGAGTGACACGCTGGAGAAGATGAAAACCTCACTGCGCAGAGCACTGCCAATTCTCCGTATCCTGTCAGGTAAGGAGAGTTGGATTTCCAATCCAAGTCTCTTTGGAATACAAAAGACAAGACAGGCAACAGTCTTTGTCAGTAGAGCCATGGTTTGGAGAACGGAGTGGAGGCAGAGTGGGGATGGCAAGAAAAGTACCAGAGCTCACCAGATCTGTGGTGGTTTTCTTCTTTTCTTGTGACCAAGCAAGCATTAACGTGGATGACCTCAAGAGGAGGAAAATCCAGGGAGGTGCTGAGGTGGTTTTGGAGGGGTCAGGATGAATCCCAGCCAAGCACAGGCAATTCCTGCACTGCAAGGGTGCATCAGAGTGATATTTAATACTGAGGGAGGATACTTGGAGATGAGGTGATGTTGCTGGCATGGATGTGTGCCTGAGTGACTGTACAGTGTTCTGGACTTTCTATTATATGCACATTGATATGGGGAGGGAAGGATCTCTGCTTGGTGCTCTGCATTCCCTACAGCTGCAGGTGGGAATCTCCATTCTAAAGACTGATTCTGGCGTAGAAATTGCATGGCGCACAAACCTCTGTTTTAAGTGTAAGGACAGTATAAAGCCCTCTGGTCACAGCCCACGTGCCTAGCTATTGGTGGTAGAGATGAGCCACATGAGTGCTTGTCGGATGTGGAAATGGCTTGCTGTGGGCATTGGCGAGCTTGGGCAGAGAGCTCTTGCTCTTGGTCTTGCATGGGCAATCTTGCTACTGTTAGAATAGGAGGAAGAAAAACAACGTGGAAAACATGACTGTGAGAGTGAAGTGAATGCATGAGAATAGTGCATGGGGCTTTACCATGAGTGTTCCTCAGATTTTGGGGTGCTTTGCAGCATAGGCAGAAAATGCTGCCAACATAGTAGTGCTAAGAATAAGTCAGGAGGTTTCGCTTGTAAGCTGCTTTGACTGCCTATTTCTTTCCATGCCCATGACATGACCAGAGCAGGGAAAGCTACAAGACAGACTTTTCTTTCATGTCCATCATTTCTTGCAGTAAGAGACATGGTGAAGCTGAAGCTCTCATTGCTTTATGATCGACTGTGCAGCATGCTGCCAACTCACTTCTCATCAGGTAAGGATCGTTGGATTGCCAAGCTAATTCTCTTTGGCTAAGCATCATTTATGGGTGTGTGACTGTGGTGAGGGTTTGGTTTTCTCCTATCTGTCTTTTAATTGTTGGGACTTTTCCTGTCTGTGATGTGATCAGGCCCTGAAAAACCTCAAGTTGGTCTTTCAGTTTTGCTCCTTTTCTACATCATTTCCAGTGAATGATCTGGCAGAACGACTCCAGCATTCAATTTCTGACGCATGGAGCTGGGAAGATGGTATTTCTCATTTGGGAGGACAGTTCTGGCAGATGAAGTACATTCTGTGGGCATGCCAAACAGACCTCATCAGCAGTGGAATGTGTTTTCTGTTATATCATAGCTGTAGTCAGTGCCAAGGGAAGAAAGGGGCGAAGAACAGAATGTTGACATGGGAATTAACAAACATTTTCGGTGCTCACTTGCCTAGAAAGGGCTGGAAGGACCAAACAGAAACAACTATCAGCTACTAGTGAAGAATTTTTCATAGGAGTCTGGCACTGGCATGGGTAGAACTGGATCCTTTCTGATACTGTACAAGCTGCAAGAGAGCCAGGAGACATGGAATAAGCATAAGTGTGTGAGAAAGGGGTGGGCATGGGAGAAGGGCAGGAGGCTGACTGATGGCAGATTGCGACGCCAAAAGCTGAGGTGCGTGCTCTGTCTTGGTTTCTTGGACAGAAATTGTGATGCAAGTCTGGTTTAGGTGCAGGGCAAAGGGAATAGTTGTTGCCAGCGTTGCATACAATGTGGTGGAAGGGAGAGATTCTGCTGAACCCCCAGAGAGCACATTTGAATCTCGTTTTGCCTCGCCTGTGATGTGATCAGGCCTGGGAAAGAGGTGGTGTGGTCCTTGACACTTTGATCAGTTCTACTTCACTTTTAGTGACTGATAAAGCAGAAAAGGTCGCAGTTACAACTATTTGTGAACACAACCAAAGGATAACTTCCCATCAAGTAAGCAAAACAATTAGCCTTGGAAATGTCGATGATGTGATCAGCTGTGGCTACTGTTTTAAGTTCTGGTGGGCATATGCTTTGCTAGGAGAAAAGGGAAGTGAAGAAAAAATAGAGGCTAATATTTCCAGGGTTAGTAACAGGTTTTATGAAGACTTTATTTTCACACTTGCCATGAAAGAGCAACTGTGCCCATGCATGAGTGGTTATCATCTGTAGAGAGAGAAAGAATATCATTTGGAGACAATCTAATCTTGGGGAGGAAGCATGACTTCTGTCTGGAGTAAGACAGTGTTTGAGTTGGGAAAGAACTTAAGGACATCTAGTTCAGAGGCAGCAAATTCTTGACACGTGAGAACATCTAGGTGGATTATTTGTAGGTCTTGTGTCTCTCTTGATATTTTTGTATGGATTACATTCACGTGCAGTCACTGCCATTGTAAGTCATGTCAGGAGGCTCTACTTCTGAGTTTGCACTCACATTATACTTCTACTTCCTTCCTTACTTTTCATTCTTTTTTGCTTATCTTTTCAGTGATTGCTGCGTCATGGATGTTCATTTACTCGTGGAAGAACAAACCTGTGCATCAGTTTTCCATTTCAGGTAATCCTAGTTTTAGTGTTAATCACTTTTCCTTGGTTCTTCCAAAGACCTTTTCAGCAGCAGGACCTATTCAGTGCCCTTTTCTGGGAGAGCAGAAAGAGTCCAAAGACAAAGAAGCAAAGGTAGCTTTTAGCAACCAGGCAGTGCTTACAGGCTTGGGGCAGAGTGTCTGGGGGACTGTTAAAGGAAGCAGACGTGGGGGTTCTGGTTGATGCTCAGCTGAACCTGAGCCAGCAATGTGCCCAGGTGGCCAAGAAGGCCAATGGCATCCAGGGTTGTAACAGGAATAGCATTGCCAGCAGGAGCAGGGAGTGATCGTCCTTCTGTACTCAGCTCTGGTGAGGCCACACCTCGAGTGCTGTGTTCAGATCTGGGCACCTCACTGCAAGAAAGAAAGTGAGGCTCTGGAGCGTATCCAGGGAAGGGCAACAAAGCTGTGAGCAGTCTGGAGGGCAAGTCTCATGGGCAGCAGATGGGGGAACTGGGATTGTTCAGTCTGAAGAAGAAGAAGCTCAGGGGTGACTTTATTGCTCTCTAAAACTACCTGCATGGAGCTTATGGTGAGGTGGGGGTTGGCTTCTTCTCCGATGTAAGTAGTGACAGGGTAAGAGGGAATGGCTTCAAGTAGTGCCAGGGGAAATGTAGGCTGGATGTTAGGAAATTTTTCTTCTCTCAAAGCACGGTCAGGGGCTGGAATGGGCTCCCCAGGGCATAGAGTCACCAATCCTGGAAGTGTTCAAGAAATGTTTGGATGTTATGCTATGGGACATGTTTTAGTGGGAGCCATTGCTGATAGTTGAGCAGTTGCACCGGATGAAGATCTTGGAGGTCTTCTCCAAACGTAGTGATTCTGTGATGATTCTCTGCTTCTATTTAAAAGCTGCTGTTAGAGTGGTGCTGGTGAGTGACTGCCTGTGTGCCTGTGAGCTGCACGACGTATCTTCTTGTTTCCTGTATGTGAGCATGAGTGTATTACAGTGAAACGTGTGCCATAGAATCAGCCTAATCAGAGACTCGTGGCCTGATGTCCAGCTGGTGAGACACGCTAGAACTTAAACACTGTGTAGGTTCTAAGTGAAAAGGGTAACAGGAATAAAGGCTCTCAGGAAAGTCACCAGATTCTGAACAAGATTCATTTGACGCTCATCTCTCACAAGGTTTCGGATAAATGTCTGCCATATTTACACAATTATGAACACCTTGTGCGCTGAACAGGTTCTAAAAGGCAGATGTTTAGCACACAGAAGATGAGATAGAATATTTTTGATATTTCCAGCACTCTTCAGGGCTTCTAGTTATTTTGTCACTGACAAAGAAAACTGTGTTTTTACATATTCTTTGAGTTTCATCATTCTCATACATGCAAATGCTTTTACAGTGTCATCCCCTGATGTATTCCTGTTGTAAGAACAATGCTTAGTGTAGATAACTCATGACCATTGCTCAGAACGATCCCTTGCCACTTTCAAATTCTAATGCTCAGAGGTACTGACAAAGGTTAGCAAGTGCTTTCTCTAAGGAAGCCGTGTTTCCTCTTTGGAATGCTTGTTTACATGGATGCTGTGTAGTCTGCTGAGCTCAGTCTTGGCTGTCATGGAAGCAAAGAGCTACACTGAGGTTTCTGAGCACAGTCATGACATTCTTGCTGCATGCCACCAGATTTCCTTACAGCTTGCACTGTATGATACGGATGCATTGGAGATGGCTAAAATATGAGGAGACTCTTTTAAGAAATAGATTTCAAGTGCCTTTTTACCTTATTTGCTCACATGCATTCAGCTGAGACACCAACTGACCATCCTTTTTCTACTCTGTTCTGGCTTTCTACCAGAGTCTGGAAATTAATCCCCTATTGGATTCCCTGAGATTGAGGTGAGCCCTGTGTGCCCCATTCCTGGGAAAAAAGAAAACTGATTGTTTTTTTTTCTCTCTTTCAGATTATGAAAAACTGAGGACTGAATTAGGTAGGAGAAACCAAGTGCTGACTTGTGAAAATGTCACAAAACCCACAGGGAAGACTCACACACATTCAGGAAAATACAAGAAGGCAAAAGCTATGATTGGTCACAGGATTGATTTAATGCACTACAGGAGAAAGATTCCAATGGAAGAAGACCTACAAGCCAGTAGTTGATACTTGGGAAGGGGTTTAACTGTTGGTGATGAAGATTTATCCCTATATTAAAGTGATCTCTGGCAAATACTCCAAGGCCTCAAAGAGCACTGAAGCTCAAGCTTCATTCTCCAATCCAGTAGAAACCAGAGATGCCTCACTCTGGCAAATTATCTTCATGTTCCCCATTCTCTCTCCACTGCCACTGAGATTCCTTCTGTTCAGAAATCTGCTTAGGTTTCAGGTTGGGTTAAAGACCTTTCTAACAGTGGGTTGGTAGACAATGGTGGGCCGTGTTTTAGTGTGACAGATACACTTACTACCTGTGTTACTCATTTTCCTACAGAACTCGTGAAGCGACAACACTACAAAGGTGAGAGCAAAACAAGTCGTGGTCCTGAGCCCTTTGATCATAACAGCAGTTTGGAAAGACAGCATTTTCCTTAGAGAGCAGCTCAGAGGATATTTCTGCCTATGGGATGATGACTTCTTCCCTTTCAGAAGCTGTTAGTGCAGCTAAATGGCATTCTTTCCCCTTAGGAAGAAAGGCCCTTTATATCTTAATTTTTTTAACTATTAGCATGAATGACTTATTTTGAAGATTTTAGTTGGAGCAGTTCCATGGAACCTGTTATGACTTGCAGTTAATTAGCACACATCTGACCATCAGAAAACGGCTCAAGCTGGGTTTCAGCTATGTGTTGCTGCAATGCAGTCCTATGTTTGACTGTGATAATTTGATCACCATAACCAAACAAAAGGTTTTTGAGCTTTTGGCTTTACCAACAGGGGAATGCTTGGCAATGTGCTTTCCCTCATGTCATATCTACTGATCCACATGATGAAGATGCAAGTTTATGAAGATGAAGGGGCAAGTTGATAAATCTCTTGTGCTTCACGTTGGAGCTGTAGCTTGGAAATAGACAGGCATCTGCAAGGTGTTTATTATTTGTTGGATAGCAGCCACCCCAGCACGGGAAACAAGAGGCATGGGAATAATAGGAAGGCAGAACGTGGAGGTCTTTGAGCAGGAGGCTCTTACATCTGACAGGGGAGGTGGAGAGTGAACAAGTAAAACGTGGATGAAGTGACACAACAGAAAGCCTCAGTAAACCAGACCTTGTGTTTTCTGTTCCTTACAACATGACTTGATCATTGCAGTTGATGTCACCCTGAATGCTGACACGGCTCACCCCAGACTGGAAGTGTCTGAAGATGGGAAGAGCGTGAATGATACCGGTGTGATCAGACAGGTGCCCAGCAAGGAGGAGAGATTTGATTCCCACATTTTTGTGTTGGCAAAGGAAGGATACACATCCGGAAGAAAATACTGGGAAGTGGATGTTGGAAAGAGAAGAAACTGGATCTTGGGTGTTGCTTCTGAGTCTGTGGCTCGTAAAGGGACTGTGAACCTGTCCCCAAAGAATGGCTTCTGGGTCATAGGGTTAACAGATGGGGAAGAGTATTGGGCCCACACGGATCCTTGGACTCGTTTGACAGTGAGTGGTAGACCACAGAAGATTGGGATCTTCCTGGACATCTCTGCCAACAAGCTCTCATTTTATGATGCCAAAAAGAAATCAGCTTTGTACACTTTTACCAGTATTGGTGATAGCAGACTGGAAAGGAAATTCATTCCCTTCTTCTCAACAGGTTCTGGCGTCTCAGCGCTTGATACTGAGCCACTGAAAATCGTGCAAGGGTTTGATGATGACTGGTCGTACGACTAAAATGGACACCGTGAGACCAGACTGTAGTCAAAAAAAGCCCCTGATTTTGTATTTTCCAAGAGAAACTGTCTACACATCCCATTATTTTCGTGAGATTGAAAGCAAGTATTTCAGTAACTGTTTCCCTTTATTTCAGAAAGCATTCCAACAATCCTGAGAGGGAACATTTAGAATGAATATAAAGAAGAAATTCTTCACAGTGATCATAGAGAGACAGTGGAAGACATTACCCTGAATAGCTGTGACTGCTCTATCGACAGAATTGTTCTGAGGTTTGATAGGATTTGAGGAACCTGCTCTAGAGGGGAGATGTCCATTTCCATGGCACAAAGGTTAGACGAGATGTTCTTTGAGGGTCCCTTCCGAATCAAATTATTCTAAGCAGGTAAAACTGTAATAACAAGCAGAGCACTGTGTGAAGGAAGATCATGAGGAGCAATTTATAGCAGATTTTTTTGGCAGAAGCCCAGCAGCAGGCATGGAAAGTTAGGAGACAAAGATATTGTGCCAAGCACACAGGATATATTCTTTTGTATAGTGAAAGTTCACGTTCATGTCTATTAGAATTTGAATGAATGCAAGTATGGTAATGTTACTGCATAACTTTATGTAATCACAGTTTAAATAGCAATAAATGATCTCCTTTTTGCAGATATTTGTCCACAGGTCTTACTGTTGTCTGGTTTCATTTGTTAGTATCGTAAACATCCAAGGGGTTTTCAGAATGATTAAGGCTAGAAGGAACCTCTGGAGGTCCTCTGCTGTTCAATCAGGGACACCCAGAATCACAGAATCACAGAATCACCCGGGTTGGAAGGGACCTCAAGGATCATGTAGTTCCAACCCCCCTGCCTAGCAGGGCCACCGAACACACACATTCAGATCAGGTTGCCCAGGACCCTGTCCAACCTGGCCTTAAACACATCCAAGGACGGGGCATCCACAACCTCCCTGGGCAGCCCGTTCCAGGGCCTAACCACTCTCCTTGTAAAGAACTTCCCCCTAACATCCAACTTAAATCTTCCCTCCCTCAACTTCGATCCATTTCCCCTAGTCCTGCTGTTGTCAGCCCTTTTGAAGAGTTTACTCCCCTCGTGGGTGTAGGTTCCCTTCAGGTATTGATAGGCTGCAATGAGGTCACCCCGCAGCCTTCTCTTCTCCAGGCTGAACAAGCCCAACTCCCTCAGCCTGTCCTCATAGGGGAGGTGCTCCAGCCCCCTGATCATCTTAGTCGCCCTCCTCTGGACCCTTTCCAAAATCTCAATGTCTTTCTTGTACTGAGGGCTCCACACCTGGACACAGGACTCCAGATGGGGCCTCACAAGAGCCGAGTAGAGAGGGACGATCACCTCCCTGTCCCTGCTGACCACCCCTCTCCTGATGGAGCCCAGGATCCCATTTGCCTTTCGATTTGGATGATGATTTGATGGAGCCCAGGATCCCATTTGCCACCCAGGGTAGGGGAAGTTGGCGAAAATGCCTTGAGGCCTGCATGAGTTAACAAAGAGATCCTGGCCAAATTCAAACAGGAAAAGAAAGCCTACAGAGTGAAGAAGAAAGGAGAGGTAACTGGGAAAGAACACAGAGACATTGTTCATGCAGCTAAGGATCGTGTTAAGGAAGCTAAAGCCCAGATATTGTTCAAAGCTTGCTGTCTGCACTCTTTGTGTCTTACAGCCTAACAAGGATTTCCCCCCCCTTCTGTTTTTTTTTCCTTCCAGTTATTTGTCTGATATCACTCTCCCTGCTTTGTATCCGCAAACCCTGAGAATCGTGGTCGCGACACGTGGGTCACGACATGAAATGGCCATGAGAGTTGCCCATCTCTCCCCAGTTCAGTTTCTTCACTTCATAGCTGAGAAAAATAATTGTCATGTACAGGAAAGCAGATCAGAGTGATTTCATATTGATAAATATGATCTAGCAATACAAGTGCCAGGACGCTACACAGCCAATCGATACGCAGCCTTGTTGACTGATGAGTGTAATCCCAATTTCACCCAATTTGACCTCACACTCCGTAGTATTGAACACCAGTGCTCTCCATTTTAACTCAAAATTTGTCTGTTTCCTGTCAAAAACTTTTCTCTGGGTCAGGAGATAAAATTGCTGAAGATACATTCTCTAACTTTTCTAACCACACAATTTCCCACAGAAAAGCTTAATTTATAGATAATTTCCAGCACAGGAAATCTCCTTTCCAGGGGACATTTCAGCTGATTCAGCCAATTTCAGCTAGTTCATCTAGTTCGTTTGATTCACTTTCTGCATGCTGTAGAGCAGATTAGATTCAAGCAGTTCTTGCTTTTCAAGTCCATACTCAAGATTTCGTGTGAGGGAAGTCAGAACATTGACAACTGCCTTGATTTGTGTTTCCAACTCTGAAAAAGGATCTGGAGTTCTGATCCAGGGAGATGTTGGATACCTACAAACCTCTGATCCAATAAATTCTTCATGTCCTCATAACTGAATCTAATCCCAACTATCAACCATTTGATCAGAAGCTATTGTGATTACCTAAAGTAGAAGATATTAATGAGTACCAGGCACTGGTAATCCTTTCTAACAGTGATTGGTAAGTAGGATCACATGCAAGACTGGCAGGAAGGGCAAAGTGTTAGCAATCCAATAGGAGGAACCTCTACAAAGGACAAGGATAACACAAAATTACCTACACAGAAATGGGCAGAAGGAGACAAAATGGGGCAAGCCAGACTGAGCTCAGATGGGGAAAAAAAACACGTGGAAGGTAGAACCAGGGACAAACAGCCAGAGGAGATAGCCGAAAATTGTGCATGTTTGCAGGGATAAAAAGAGGAAGAACACAACTTGGCCTGGGTTTAAAGTAGTGTGGGGTGTGAAGGTCATCCTGAAAGCTCAAAGAAATCTTAGTTCTGCTGCCAAAGGGTGAGAGTGAACTAAAGGTGGCTTGCCTGGGCTCTTGTAGAACCAGAAGAGGGCTTACACTGATAGAAGCGGAGCGGTGACATTACGCACCTTCACTTCGGGGAACTCATCCTACACAGCAAGTGGGATAATACGCATCTTGGGAATGACCAAACCAGGCTTTGACCAAGATGCAATCACAAAAGGCAACAATCCACTAAAGCAACCCCCAACAAAATAACTTCTACAATTTATAAGACTTCCACTCATTCTTGGTATGGGAAAATGGTATTCACTTCTTGGGGTGTTTGGTCAGAGACATACAAAGAACGATTGCTCGCTAGTTTTTAATTTCATTCTTTAGATTTTAACTGATTAATGATTTCTGATTCTTTATCTTTCTATTTCACAGGCAAAACACTTGCAGAAAGGATGTTCTGACTGCCTAATGTTACTTTGTCAAGTGTGGTGCAAGCTTCAAGCGCAGGACATTCAGGTCTCTCCTACTGCAGATGAAAACAGCAAAAGAATAGATGCAAAAAATGTTACACTTCTTAAAGATACCTGGCCATCATTTTCTTTCTTCTTTCTTCATTTTCTCATCTTTTCTTCTAACACAGGTTAGGGCACAGCAATAGAGAAAATTTATAGAGATGTTTTTTTTGCTGACAGTTCAAATGCAACTGGGAAAAGACTTGGATTTCCTAAGACTGGTTCTATTCACCTTGGAGCAAACCTGAAAACTGCGTTTCTCTGGTCCCACCTCACCAGTAGACGTGTAGAACATACAGTCAGCAGTATGCAAAGAGTGCTTTGATGTCATCTTAGAACTGATGTACATCTGGGTAGAGAAATCACACCCTGAACTCAGAGCTCACCCATTCCCTTTGTCATGGTCCTTCTCCTGGTGTAGAAAATGCTGTCAGAGATTGATAAGCCTCATTACTTCCAGGCACTTCTTTTCAGCATAGAGTGAGCTAGCTGAATAAAGCTTTCTACACCCACTGTCCTGCAGCCTAGCTGAACTCAAAGGCCAACTCAGTCCAAACACAGAGACCTCTTGAGATTTCTGGAAATGTTTTCAATGATGTTTGGGTGACCAGTGGCACGTAACTCACTGTCAGAGTCAGTACTTCAAATGAAGCAAGCTGCCCTGTCCACCAGCTCCCACATAAGTTACACTGCCAGGCTGTTTCTTCACCCCCTGAGCACAGTCAGCTGCTTGCCATTTCTTTAAATCAAACACCCAGTCATTATTTCTTGCCAGACAAAACTCACCAACGTTGCTTAATTAAATGAGTAGAAAGAAAACATACAGAAGTAAACCTGTCCCTGCAGTGATCATGTGCCAGCTTCAGTTTTGCTTCTTGGTTTCAGATTTCTCTTCCCAATATACACAGATTACTAAATAATGCAGGCAGCATTAAGTACTGCGGACTTTGGCCTTAATTACTAGTGGTGAGGCTCATAAAAATGTTCCCATATAGGATGAAGGGCAACTGCTCAAGTACACACTGCAGGAAACATCTGGAGTGTGTGAAGGAAGTTTTCTGGTCTACTACTTCACCATTTGACCAGAGGAGGATCTCTGTGGATTCTGGAATTAAGGGTATTTCTGTGATTGCATCTAGACTGCAAGAGCAAATCTGGGACGTTCCTGAAGGCCCTACTCACCACTGCTTTTGGAGAAGACAGAAGGGAGGATGCACTGCGATGAACAACTTGCAGACTTATCATTACTAAAGGTACAGAGCTGCTGTGAGCCCTGATGAGGATGCTTATGTGGGGAATGGAAGACCTCCCTTCAGTCAGGGAAGAGGTGGTCTGGGAGCGCCCAGGCAACACCAATGTTCACAAATCCATGGGACCCGATGGGATGCATCCACGGGAGCTGAGGGAACTGGCAGAGGTGATTGCTGAGCTGCTTTTGGTCATCTTTGAGAAGTCTTGGAGGACGGGGGAGGTGCCGGAAGAGTGGAGGAGAGCCACTGTCACTGCGGTCTTCAAAAAGGGCAAGAAGGAAGATCCAGGTGATTACAGGCCAGTCAGCCTCACCTCTGTCCCTGGAAAGGTGATGGAACAGCAGTGCTGGATGTCATCTCCAGACAACTGGAAGAAAATGAGGTTATCAGGAGTAGTCAGCATGGGTTCACCAGGGGGAGGTCGTGCTTGAGCAACCTGGTGGCCTTCTATGATGTTGTCTCTGGCTGGGTGGATGGGGGGAGAGCAGTGGATGTAGTCTACCTTGATTTCAGCAAGGCGTTTGATACTGTCCCCCACGACATCCTTATAATAAAGCTGAGGAAGTGTGGGATAGATGAGTGGACAGTGAGGTGGGCTGAGCACTGGCTGAGTGGCAGAGGGTCGTCACTGGTGGTGCAGAGTCTGGTTGGAGGCCTGTAAGCAGCGGTGTTCCTCAGGGGTCTGTGCTGGGTCCGGTCTTGTTCAACATCTTCATCAATGACCTTGATGAGGGGATGGTGGCCACCCTCAGCAAGTTTGCTGATGATACAAAGTTGGGAGGATTGGCTGACAGCCTGAAGGCCGTTGTATGGGAACTGCTGAGTCATGGCCTGAACCTCTGATTGATCACCTGAGGCGAGCCATGAGTCAGCCAGAGGAGCAGAGGTGAAGGCAATTCACCTGTGCTGCCGGAAGGGGTGGAGCCAGGCTGCACCCCTCCTAGACCTATTTAAGAGCTGGCTAGCAGTGGGGAAGGATCTTTTCTGGAGATTGCCTCTTCTGGTGTTTTGTAGGTGAGCCCAGCATAAGGGTAAGCCTTCCATTTATTCTCTTTTATTATCATTCTCTACTTTGCCTAACTCTCCTGATTTTATTGTGATTGTAACATCTTGATATCCATTGATTATACAGCCGTGCTGCCATTCAGCGAGACCTGGAAAGGCTGGAGAGCTGGGCAGTAAAAAACCGGATGAGGTTTAACAACAGCAAGTGTAGAGTCTTGCATCTGGGGAGGAAGAATGGCATGCACCAGTACAGGTTGGGGGATGAGCTGCTGGAGGGGAGCTCTGTGGAGAGGGACCTGGGTGTCCTGGTGGACGACAGATCGGCCATGAGCCAGCAGTGTGCCCTTGTGGCTAAGAGGGCCAATGGCATCCTGGGGTGCATTAAAAAGAGCGTGGCCAGCAGGTCGAGGCGATCCTCCCCCTCTGCTCTGCCCTGGTGAGGCCTCATCTGGAGCACCGCATCCAGTTCTGGGCTCCCCGGTACAAAAAAGACAGGGATCTCTTGGAAAGAGTCCAGCAGAGGGCCACCAAGATGGTGAGGGCCTGGAGCATCTCTGCTATGAGGAAAGGCTGAGTGAACTGGGTCTGTTCAGCCTTGGGAAAAGAAGGCTGAGAGGGGACCTGATCCAGGTCTATCAGTATCTGAGGTGTGGGGGGCAGAATGGCGAGGCCGGACTCTGTTCAGTGGTGAGTGGAGACAGGACAAGGGGAAACGGCCGGAAACTGCAGCATAGGAAGTTCTGCACCAATGTGCACAAGAACTTCTTTACAGTGAGGTGACGGAGCACTGGAACAGGCTGCCCAGGGAGGTGGTGGAGTCTCCTTCTCTGGAGATGTTCAAGACCTGCCTGGACACCTGCTTATGCAACCTGGTGTAGGGAACTGCTTTGGCAGGGGGTTGGACTCGATGAGCTCTGGAGGCCTCTTCCAACCCCCACAATTCTGTGATTCTGTGATACTTGACCCTGCAGCCCCCAACAGGACCTCCCTCCCATCCCCAATAGCATTATGCTGCAGATACTTTGTATGAAACTGTAGTTTCAAGACTTCATTATTTCTAACCACGACCATTCAAAAGGCACGTGTACAGGATTGTGCTGTACTCTCTTTGCAGAACTGAGAAAACAAACACCTCCTGAGCATATAGAGTCAGACTGCCCTGTTTTATAGCAGGTACTCTGTAATACTAAACCACAAATGCTTTTGCTTTTTGCCCTACACACATCTGTTTAGCGAGTGAAGTGTTTGTACGGGGTAGAGTACAGCTAGGAATGCAGAATTATTGTGACCCCAAGGAATTGTGAAATAAATTCTCTTAGCTTCTGTGGCAGACATTCCAATTAAAATGGAATGGGCTGCCCACAAAGGTGGCAGTCACCATCCAGGGAAGCATTCAAGAAATGCTTAGCATTCAAGAAATGCTTAGATGTTCCGTGAAGGGACAGAACATGGGGGAATATTGGCGGTAGGTGGAAGTTTGGAGCGGATGATCTTGGAGGTCCTTACCATCTTTGGTGGTTCAGTGATTCTACGCTATGAAAAGGGAATAAACGATGGATTTTTCTCCTTCTGCTAAGCTCGTTTGTGCGTTTTTCAGTGTCTGCTCAAGGACTTTCCAAGTGTGAGAATCCTTCTTTGGTTGTTTTTTTTTTTTTTTTTTTTGGCTGAAAGCTTGCTTCCTGAGGTTTTTCTTGTGATAAGACTCGGAGTGACTTGTCAAGGAGGCAACTGATGGGTGCTAACTGTGTGACAATCGATATCGCTTTGGGAACATTTGCAAGCCCCTTCCCCCAGAGCTGCTTGCTCTGTAGAAGAGCGGAAGAGAGTGCTCAGCAGTGTTCACTGGAGGAAGATCTGGCCTGTGGCCAAACAGCTCCAGCTAAGAATGGAAGGCTGGGGGATGATGCCATTGCATCCTGCGAAGGCAAGATGCAAGTTGGTGCCTCCCTTCTTCCTCTTATCTGCTGGCAAGGCCAGAAAGATAAGAACAAAGGAGGTTCCTGCTGAGATCCCAGAGCCAGAAGCTGCCACCGCAAGGAGAACTGACTCAACCACCTTGGGTTTGAGCTGTCACTCAAAGGAGAGCTGATTCGACCACTTTGGATTTGAGCTGTCACTCCAAAAAACAGCTGACTCAACCACTTTGAAGCATTGAAAAAAGGACCATCATCACCATGGTCGTCGTCGTTGGCAACAGGACAACTCTGCCTGACGACCCACCGCTACTGAAGATCAAAGACTGAACTACGAACCTCGCTGGATCCATGGTGGTGACTGTGTCCCTCTTGCTGCCTATAATAACCCCTTGCTTCTTCTTTCCTATCTTTTCTATCGCCCTCCTTCCCTTCCCCATTACCCTAATTCATAATAGTGTCCGTCCTCCCCTTCCCCATTTCCCTGATTAAGATTTGTAATAAACTGGTTGGACCAACATTTGAACCGTTGCTTCTTAATCTCATGCCGGGTACATCGATAATAAAAGAACCTCCTCTCCCTCCTAGAAATTGGAGCGAGACACCAAGGAAGTGACCTCTGTGTGATATCAGTGGAGTGAACTATTCCTGAAATTACAGCTGTTTTTCTCTTAGGGATCAACACGCACTGTGTAGGAGCCATTCATATGTTATCCATGCCAGAAGCAAATCCGTGATAACTCCACCTGCACATCCTGTATGTCCTGCAAATGTTCTTCCTCACAGTACAAGCAGGCATTCCTTAAAAAGAGGCACACCACTCAAGCAAGAATTACATTTGCAGCAATGCTTGCCCAGTGTGATAAAAATTTTTCTGCCAGGCAGTGAAAGGGTCGAGGGCTGACATCTGAGCAGCTTTAATGAGTTTCCTGTAACTGCACAAAGTCCAATGGCACCATATGCTTCCTGTAACTGCATTGTTTCAGTTCAAGTGAAAGCCAGCTCAGCCGAGAAGAAACACCACTGAGGTGAGAACTCTTTCAAGGTGAGTTGCTGTATCTTTATATAAATTCAGCATTATTCTTTAAGAATGCATCACTGTGTCTAAAGGAATGCAGCTTTCTTTAATTGTGTTAAACTCCTGCGGAGAAGGATTTAGGGGTCCTGGTGGATGAGAAGCTGGACATAAACCAGAGAGCCAGCAGTGTGTGCTTGCAGCCCAGAAGTCCAACCGTGTTCTGAGCTACATTACAAAAAGGGTGGCCAGAAGGGAGAGGAAGGTGATTTTCTCCCTCTACTCAGGTCTTGTGAGGCCCCATCTGGAGTTCTGCAACCTGGCCTGGGGCCCCAAGCACAAGAAAGATATTGGAATGGGTCGAGAGGAGGTCAACTAAGATGATGGAAGGATAGAAGAAAGCACTACCTGTGCCTCAGATACACTAACCAATCGCCCCAGTAGTCCAAAGTCTCTCTCGCCTGCTCTTGGGCTTTTCTTCTAAACCGAATCTGTATTGCCCACGATGTGAATTGAAAAGTAATTTTCCTTTCTTTGTGTCGATGAGGAACTTTGTTGTCCTTTTTTCCTTTCTGATTAGCAGAGGAGGGGAAACTGGATAGATTGGCTTGGTGATGCCAGTCCAGGCCTACAAGCTACAGTCCTTTGAAAATAGCTTGCTCAGGATCACTTCCAGAACTGGAATTAGTTTGAAGGGAAAGGCAGAAATATGACTTCATTCTCTGCCTCGGTGGAAAAGAATGGCAGGTGTCAGGCACCTCCTGCTGCATCCTGCAGATGCCGGAAGTGTTTGGCAGTTTGACCATTTATGTGAGTGTAAGGATAATCAGACAGCTGCACTGCCCCCAAAGTGTGGTAGTGACCAGAATCTGGTCATCCCACTGACTCTGCCTGCTGCTCTCCCGGCCCGTGGCAACCACAAGGTTCAGAAAGATATTTCTCTTTTGTCTTCAGACTGGCCTTTTAGGAAAGGATTGGAGAAAGCAGAAAGCAGGAGATGTCTTGGGAGCCAGGTAAGAGTGGAGTTTCTTGTGTGTTTAGATGCGATGTAAGAGAAAGAGAACCTGGGATACTATGAAAAGTCCATGACTTCAGGGGAGCATCTAAGGCCTTCCTCTCACCTCTTGCCCCTCTTCTGCTCACAGAAGCATCATCCCAGGTCACTTCAGCTACGGGGGATGTGACTGCCCTCCCCTGGGTGTACAGCAGGACTCCTGTGTCCCAAGAGAGTAAGGCAGAAGCACAGAGAGCAACAGCCAAGCAAAATCATGCTAAGAAAATCACAGGGAAGGGCAGCACAGAGGATGGATCTCCCAGTCCTAGCAATGCCGTGTCTTAATTTCACCCAATTAGAAGGAAGTAATTAGCACTGCAATTAATTTCAATAGGTTTCAGTGTGAGTGGGTGACTACGTTAAAGATGCTACGATGGCATTGGCAAGAATTCTACGTACAGCATGGGAAAAATGCCCCTGGAAATTCTCTGACGTATTCAACGCGCTGTCTGCAAGATGGTTTTTCTACTAATATTTTTTCTTGTTTCCATATTTCTTAATTTATTCATTTTTGCATTGCAGAACTTCCTCTCTCTGCGTCTGCTATAACGATACATGAGAGTGGTAAGGTCAACATGGAGAGTCGGTATAATTCTTATGGATAATGACAGTATAGAAAGAGTGCTTGTTGCCAAACATAGTTTTGGTAGTCTATGTCACAAATACACATGTTTGAAGTAATCTTTTGTCTTTGCAATGTGGAGACCAGGAACCAGACATTTACAAGCTAAAGATGCATAAATAAGAAGAGTCTCATGAGGAAAAGAGGCTTCTAAGATCACACTGTACAATCTAAACTCTTTCATTGCATAAGAAGCCTGAAGCTTTAAAAAAGGCATTCATTCTGTCACTGGAACTGTTAATACGCCTTAAAACGACATGTTCTGTATTTCACACCAAAGCAGTGACACAAAGGGGTCTGCTCTCAATTCAGTGAGACCAGACCAACATCGGACTTTCACAGAATGTATTTGCTGTGTTCCCTACTGGAAAGCAAATGAAGCCTTAGGAAGAGTTCATGATCCCCTTGGAGGCATCCCTGATCCAATAGCTATGGGTACAAACTGCTTTTCCTATGACTGTTGATTAAAACCCTGATTGCCTTTCCCAGCTTTCGGCAACGTACCAGAGCGTGGCGCTCAGAACAAAAGTAGAGTGGATTCACATAACAGAAACGAGGGAAGATTCTCTAAACTGAGAAACGGAAAAGGAATACCAGAAACTCAGGAAAGAGGTAATTATAGCTGAGAGAGGACTTCTGCCCACCATGCAGGACACTCAGCCCAGGGTTGGCCCTTCTCCTCACCACACAGCCGCATCCCGTCTCTGTGGAGCTTTCTCTGCAGTTTGAGATGTGGATCACACCCTCTGCCCAGAGTCTGACGTATCCCATTATCCTCTCCCCACTGGAAAAACTGTAGTGGCAGTGAAGAGCAAACCACCTTCCCCCTGGGCTGCCTACATGACGCGTTATTTCACAAAAGCTGCTCAGTATGTTCGTGTGGTTCTTCACTGAGAAAAGCTTTCTTACATTTCCTCTTTTCTGCATCTTTCATCTGAACATAAAGATCCAGAATCCCAGCAAAATTCTTGCAGTGTGGAAGAACTAAGGAAGAAATTTGAGCCTCCGGGTAAGTATGTTGGATCGTATTTATGTAGCCTATTATCGTATCACAGATCATGTTGGGTGTTACATGTGAGAGTGCAGGGAAATGTGCCCTGCGGGGTCTGTCCCTCTGAGCATGACTTAACTGTACACTACGTCCTGCAGCTCTGCGGGACCAAAGATCTCAGGCATCCTCAGTCCTGTACAGTGTGTGTTTATGAACTGGCTTAACTCAGTTCTGGGAGCTGGAGCAGGGCCCTGCAAAGCAAGCCAGGAGGGGGGCTGTGCATAAGGGCTGCTTTCAATGCCGTGAAGCAACTGTTCTTGGACAGACCAGGCTGATCCATCCCTAATATCAGGTCTCAGCTCATATTGCTCCCCCATCCTGGAGTTCTGAACAGTCAACTCCATGTGGGCAGTAGAGTGAGCGACGTGTTCCTCCCCTCTGCTCTGCTCTGCTCTGGTGAGGCCACATTTGGAATTCTGTGTCCAGTTCTTATCAGAAAAGGAGAAATTAAAAAAAGGAATATAGGAAGTTCCACAAAAATATACAGAGGACAAACTTTATAGTGAGAACTTCTTTACAGTGTTCCAGCAAACAGAGAGGTGGTGGAGTCTTTGGAGATGTTCAAAACCAATTGGACACCGACATGTGTGGCCTACTGTAGGGAATCTGATTTAGCAGGGAGGCTGGACTCCACAAGCTATAGATGTCCCTTCCAACCCTTGCAATTCTGTGACTCTGTGGTCCATAAGAGGTTGAGGGATCCTCAGGAAAGGAGCATTAAGTAATAGGGAATGCCCAGGAGGGAAGGACGAGCTCTACGTCCAGGAGATGTGGCCTATGGGAAATAATGACTTTCCTTTGTTCTCATTGCCCCCTACACTGCTTCTTGCAAAGGCTTCCTTGCAGGTCTTTGTCCTGCAGAACAATTAAGTGTAGATGTCCCAGAGGGCACATCGTGACCTGGAGAAGGGTGAATCATACAGGTATTTGCCAGGCCAGACCAGTAGTGATCTGTGCCTGGACAGAACTGAGTCTGTGCAGAATCCCATCCTTCCTGGCACGTAGGACGTGCTCTTTTCCTGCCCCTGCTCTTTCCAGGTGGCCTGTTGTTGTGGTTTAACTACAGCCACAGATTAGAATTGGAGCACACCACAGATGCTTGCTCACTCTCAAACCTGCTTCAAGGAAAATGAGTGCAGGTAGAGAAACGGAATGGACTAAGTCAGAAAACTCAGGCATGGTTGTTGTAAAATGGTTGCCTTGTTGCTCATGTTTTCAGCCTTAACCCACGGGCCAGAGAAACCCCCACAGAAGGGAAGCAGAGTGGATTCACCAAAGAGAGTCCAAGCAAACTTCTCCAAGCAGAGCAAGGGGAATGAAGATCCAGTAATTCTGGAAAGAGGTAACCGGGGCTGGGAGAAGAACTCTGCACACAATGTTGGACCCTCAGGGTTGGCCCTACTACTCAACTCGCTGCCACATTCCCCCTCTGTGGGGCACTCTTTGCAGTTTGGGAATTGTCTCACCTCCTGCCATCAGAGTCTGGCAGTCCCTCACTGTACACACTGCAGTTGGGCTGATGTATCACCACCTCCTGGCTGCATTGCCATCACGTGCACATGTAATTTCCTCATCTGGGTTGGAGTTCTCCTCATTCTCCTTCCATCAGGAATTGGAATTGGTGCTGGCTTAGCACTTGGATGGCTGTGGACTTTCTCCTCTGCAATAGGACTGTGTGATAGAGACCTGAACTCTTCTCACTTAGAATCCTCAGAGTAGGAAGGGACCGCTGAAGGCCAACTAGTCCAATTCCCCTGCAATGAAGAGGGGCACCACAGCTGGATCAGGTTATGGAGGGCCCTACCCAGCCTCACTGTAAAAGATTTTTTTCCTTCTATCCAACCTAAATCTACCCTCTTTGAGCTTGAAACCATTTCTCCTTGTTCTATTACCACAGGGCATTGATAAAAAGTCTGTCCCCTTCTTTCCTGTAGCTCCCCTTTAGATACTGAAAAGCCACTATCTGGTCACCTCGCAGTGCTCTCTTCTTCAGGCTGCACAGCCCCAGCTCTTTCAGCCTGCCCTCTAGATGTCTTCTACTCCATTCCACTCAACCATTTTTATGTCTCTTCCCTGATTGCACTCCAAAAGATCTATGCCTCTCCTGTACTGAGGACAAGCTTGCTGAGATGCACAGGACCTCACCATCAATGTCACTGATGAAAATATTAAAGAGTATCAGCCCCCAGCACCGACTTCTGGGGGCATCTTGTATCACCCCACATCCATCCAGACACTGAGCCACTGACCACCACTCTCTCGACTTGATCCTGCACCCAGTTCTTTCTCTATCAAACAGCCCACCCTTCAAATTCAAGGAATGGACCAAGTTGGGAAAGTCAGGCACTGTTGTTGTTAAATGTTGACCATGCTGCTGTCGTTTTCTTTTTCAGCCTTAAACCACGTGCCAGAGAAATCATCCCAGAAGGAAAGCAGCGTGGATACA
>NW_024884457.1:0-28755 GCF_019232065.1 Centrocercus urophasianus | reverse complement strand
GGGAAACACTTGTGGTCAGAGGAACGCAGCTCTCTGGTGTCAGACACATTGCTCTCTAGCAGTGTATTTCTTGTTGTTGGGAGCCAAAGGCACCCCAGAGTCTGGCAGATCCCATTTTCTCTTCTGCACAGTACACACTGCAGATGGGGTGATGTTCCACCCCCTCCCCACTCCTTTACGAGGGTCACAGCTCACTGGTGTCAGATGCAACCTACTCTATGTATGGATGGATTCTGGTTTGCACAAGAAGGCAGGGAAGACATGATCATTACTTCTAAAAATCCTCGAGCTGGTGGTAGACCTACAGGTCCTCAGCTGACAAGAAGGAAAAAGAGCAGACTTTTCATGCTGTTAACAGTCTGGCTTTACCACTGTTGTCTGGTGGAAAAACAATGGCAAGAGGCTGGGAGCTGTAAGTTAGGGAGAGCAATGCTGGGAAATTAGCAAGGGAGAATAAAAGATGTAGAGGGAGAGGTGAAGGGAGGGAACTTCAGGTCAGGAACTTGGTTTCCCCACTTCCATGCGGGAGACAAGACTGCAGGTGGTAACAATTCTTCATCTCTCCCCCTCTTGGAAGGCAGAGAGTCTTTGAGGAGCTCTCAATGCTCCTTACACACTGTGAAGGACCCTGCTGGGGCTCTCGCTTCTCCAGCCTATGGAACCTGCTACAATCTCTCCCTTTCACCACTCATATTTGCTAACCAACAAAGAGCCTTCTATGCCACAGTGATATGAGATTATGACTTGTGGACATGGAACAGATTATGGCTTGTAGACATGGCACAGGACAATTCCTGCCCTCTGTTCGGCCCTGACCGACTCTGCAAAATTTTGAGGCAGAATCTGAGGGCTTTTCCTGATCCCTCTGGCACTCAATCAATTCAAATCAATACAGTGGAGGTGGAATTTTGTTCTCACTTCTGTCCTCTTCCATCCAGAGCTGGTGTGCCTTGGACTGCAAGGAAGGATTCAGTTCCATGGAGCAATAAACACAAGAGACAGATCGGTCTAGATGGAGAGGGAGAGAAGGAAGCTTCAGAAGCTTCCCCTCTTCCACTAGAGAAGGAACAGAGCAGAGAATAGGAATACTAATGGATTCCTGCCTTTCTACACATTCTTTCCCTCTACAGAGTTTCCTTTCTGTGAAAAGAGCATCTGAAGGCCATGTTTGCTCTTAAACATACTGTAGGGAATGTCTGCCAAGGAACTAAAACTGAAAGATTTCTTCCCCTGACATGAAATGCACTACCTTCTCTGAGAGACAAGGCCTCAAATGGCAGGAGGCAGTGTCAGCTTCCAGTCTCTCTGCTCTTTTTTAAAAGGAAGGACAAACACCTCATGGGGCCAAGAATCCACGAGGGCAGAGATGGAGAAGATTCTGAGCAAGAAACTGGCCTAACAGGTGAAGTGAACAGAGGGCACACACGACAATGAAAATCAGGAATTCTTTGTCTACTTCACATTGGCAAGCAGATTTCAGGTGTTTCCACGAAGGCAGAGCTAAATTGTGCATAGTTTTAATGCAGGGAGGCAAACACCATAGGATCATCATGCCACCAGAAGGGCTGTTGCATATGTGTAAGCACTGCTCAGAACTTAAACATCTCTTTGCATCACAGACTTCATACTTAGAACCATTAAAATCTCTTTGAGGAACATGAGTGATGCATCCATCATAACATGGACAATCTCCCTAAACTCAAACAGTTTGAGACAGTGAGTGAGCCCAAAGCATTTTCTCTGTGATAGCAGAGGGCTGCCAGCTCTTTTCCTGTGTGCTTTTTCTCTGAGAAATCTCCATGCAGGTGACAAGTCTGCGGGTGGTAACAATCCTTCATCTCTCCTTCTGGAAGACAGAGAGTGTTTGAGGAGCTCTCAGTGCTCCTTACACACTGTGAAGGACCCTGATGGGGCTCTCACATCTGCAGCCTATTTAACTTGCTACAATCTCTCCCTTTCAAAACTCATACTGCTAATCAGTAAAGAGCCTTCTATCCCACAGTACACTGTGGCTTGAGGAGATGGCATAGGGCAACTCTTAGCATCTGTTCTGCCTGGACAGACTCTGTAAAGTCTTCAGACAGAATCTCAAGGCCCGTGCCCTTTTCTCATCTCTCTGGCACTAAATCAATCAAAATCAATGCAGCAGAGGAGGAATTTTGTTCTCACTTCTGTCCTCTTCCATCCAGAGTTGCCTAGGTACAGGCAAGTGTGCCTAGGACCATGTGATAGGATTTCCTTCCTTTAGCAGTATGCATGAGAGACAGATTGGTCTTGATGGAGAGGGAGAGAAGGAACTCTGGCTCAGGCACTTGCTTTCCCCTCATCTCCTCCACTGGATAAGGAACAGAAGACCTGAAATGGATTCCTCTCCCTCTACACATTCTTGCAATCTACAGTGTCCCCATACTGCTGAAAAGAGCTTCTGAAGGCCATATTTTGGGCTTCAGCATATTCTCGTGAATGTCCACTTAGGAACTAAAACAGAAAGATTGCTTTCCTTGACATTTCTTACAGGAAAAGTACTTCCTGCTTGTACAGAATATTCCTCAGATGACAAGAGGCAGTGTTAGTTTCCAGTGATTCGTTTCTTTCTTCACAGGAAGGACAGTGGAGATGAGCACCTCAGAGGTCGTGGAATCCATGAGGAAGGAAATGGAGAAGATTCTGAGCAAGAAACTGGCTGTGTTGCAGAGAGAACTGGTAACGACCCAGCATGCAATCCCACCCATGAAGGAACCGACCAACACCTGGACTACCCTTCAGAGTATCTCTGAGAATGTGCAAGCCCTGCAGAAAGATTTGGAGAACATGCATGTGTCCACAAAGGAGAGCCTTCAGATGCTCAGAGCAGACCTGGAGGAAAGAGTACCAAAAGCATGGAATACACCCAAAAGGTCTGAGTCTGAAGAGAATCTGTTGGATGTGGAGAACCATGGAGGTGAGCATGGCTACCCCCAAGCGGGCTTTCATCTCCCTGTGTTGGAACTCCTATGAGCACATAAACCTTCAGTCAGTCTCCTCTAAAGAGATGGGAGGGAGAACTGGAGTGGTAAAGAAGAGGAAACATCATGTTTGAGAGAAGGGAATTTAACAGGTGAACAGTGGGCACACACAACAAAGAAAATCAGGAATTCATTGTCTACTTCCCACTGGCAGACAGATTTCAGGCATTTCCAGGAAAAAAAAAAAGGCCTGAATTCCTTATTAATTTAATGTGGGCAGGCAAAGATCGTAAGCAGGAACATGGAATCTGCCATTCCTCCTCCATTCATTCATAAGCAGGAACATCTGCCATTCCTCCTTCTTTACCTTAGCTGAGCAAGATGCCATCTGGTATAGAATGTCCTTTTTTCCTATTGGGGTCTGCTATCCTTCAGATGCTGAAATGTCCTCAGATGCTACCTAGAGGGCAGAAGAGTGAAAGGTCTAAGGGTTCTGGGTCTGAGGAAACACTGTTCTTTCTGAAGTACCAGTCCAATGAGCACGGCCATCCTTAAGCAGGCTTTCATCTCCACAGATGGTAAAACTGTTCAACAGGACTGAATCTACTGTGCACTCTGAGTTTTTATCATGCTTTTTCTGTGTGCTATATATTTTATGTAGCCTCTTACAACAACCCAAGGCGATGACATAGCACTCCTTTTGCTCTTTGCTGAAGACTCTGAGATTCCCTTGCTAGCAGGAGCTCAGTTAGAGACTATAGGAGTGACTGGCAAAGCGCTTGACAGCTTTGTCATAGGACAAGTATTCCCTCGGGAAGCCTTTCTACCCTGGGAGGTTCATCACTGTAAGAGGAGTGCCCCCTTTCTGTCCATGGTCTTGCCAAGATGATAAAAGGCCTGGAGCATCTCCACTTTGAAGAACACCACACTCAACTGGTGAAGAACACCAGGGTCTGTTCAGCCTGGGGAAAAAAAGACTTAGAGGGGATCTGATAAATGTTTATAAATATCAGAAGGGATGGTGGAGGTAAATGGATGAGGCCAGGCTCTTCTTGATGGTGTGTAATGACAGCACGAGAAGTAACAGCCTAAAACTTGAACATATGAAGTTCCCTACTAACATGCAGAAGAACTTCTTTATGGTTAGGATGATGGAGCACTGGAACAGGATGCCCAGTGAGGTTATGGAGTCTCCTTCTGCAGAGATATTCAAGACCCTTCTGGTGACCTACCTCTGCAACCTGCTGTAGGTTACCTGCTTTGGCAGGGGGTGGTCTTGATAACCTCTAGAGGTTCTTTCCAAACCCTGTGATTCTGGTATTCATTCCTTTGAGATGTATTTCTCCTTTCTGAACTTAAGTTCATTCAGTAATGAATGAGAGCTCACAAAATGGTGTCCTACATTTCACACAGCCCAGTAGTGATTGGACAAGGAGGTTGGTTTAAATTAAAGGAGGGGAGATCTAGATTTGGTGTTAGGTGGAAAATTGTTACTCACAAGATAGTGAGGCACTGGCACAGGCTGTCCAGAGAAACTCTGGATAACTCACCCAGGAAGGCTCTGCAAAGAGGAAGAATACCTCCTACTCCATCAGATTGCTCAGTGCTCAGTAAAGCCTGATTTTGAATGTCCACAAAAAATGCCACCTCTCTTTGCAACCTGTTCCTGTTTTTCATTACCCTTATTGCAGAATAACTTCTGTTTTATATCCAATCTAAATCGTTAATTGCAATTAGAAACTGCCTGTCTCAGCTGCCTGTCACCTCCAACAGAAACAACACTTTGAGAGAACTGTGTGTGCTAGGAGATGTGATGGGGAGGAGAAGGGATGATGAACATTGCCTGGGTCAGAATAATGGATAACTGTTCCTCTATTATGGTACACATCCTTAGAAGAATCAGAAGCCGGAATTGAGTGTGGACAACAAGCAGATTTTAGGGCATTCTAAGACAAGTGTTACACTGATAAAATTTCCTTTGCCATGAGGAGGCACAAATCCCTACTGATGGCTAGAGAATAACACTACCTGCAGATGGCCCAGGGTGGTCCATCATCAGGAAGAGCATTTCAGCAAGAACTCCTCTGCTCCTGTTGTGTGAGAAACCTGAGAGGCTGCCCTCTAAAAACTTCATCTCCTTGTTCCCTATCCCTTCTTCCCTGCTGTGAACTTCTTGTCTTCTTTCTTCTATTCAAAAATTCCTCCCTTAAAAGATCACAAGAAGACTGACAAAAGAAAATAGTGCAGGGGTTTGACGATGATGAGTAGCATACTCTGTATAGTGAAGTTCTATTACATGTAGTCAGAGTTCAGACCAAGTTGCTATCGGGTCGCCATCTAGATGGTTTATCTTGAACAAATCTGGAAAATCTGATGCTGGAGAGTCACCTTTCTTTCCTGGCAGACTCTCCATTGCGAAATGGAGTCTGCAAAAATCAGTGGTCTGACCAATCCTTCATTCCTTCAGCAAGTACTTCTTAAGGGAAAAAGAATGAGAGCCTCAGCCAATCTCACAGCAGCTTTTTATCCTCCAGAGACTTCCCAGGAATCTAATGCGAGCACTCTGTGCCAAGTGTCAAGAAGCAAAAATACACACATAAGGAATTATTCTTGTCTCTCCAGAAATGGTTACTGGTCCTGCCTGTGGTCAATGAATGTGTGTCTACAGTTATCTTTCAGGCCTCTTGGTCTAGAAGCGTAAGATCTAAATATGAATGAGGTTTCTCACCCTGAGTCACACTGAGACCTGAGAGTTGATAAAAGCATGTGTGTGTGGCAGGTGGAGTGGGTCTGGGTGCCACATAAGGCAGGTAATTAGAAAATGGTGTTTAGATTTTATTCCTCTTTTCTTCTGCGTGGGAGCACGTTCTGAGAGGAATCAAAAGCCAGAAGCAGCAATGGACAAGCAGCAGATTTTAAGGGATGGTAGGATAAGTGTTTCATTGAGGAAGCTTCAGCTGCAAGTATGATTTAGTTAGGAAGAGTCTGTGCTCCCGGCATTCCTAAATGTGATCATCTGCATTCAGGACAAATTGAGATAACTCTGCAAATTCATGTCCCTTGTTCTCTACCCTTTCCTTCCATGCCACAAGTAAGACCTTGTTTTTCTTACCTTTAATTATTCCTACCTTGAATTTAAGCTTGGTTACAGTTTTGCTGCTGGAAGACCAAGTCCTCCCAATGGCCTGAGACTTCACCTTCTATGGTGGATTGACACACTTACCAACTACAGAACTAACATGTCATGTAGGAGAACACTGCGCTTTCAGTCAGCAGCGCAGACTGTGTCTCATTATACTTGAGGCCATCATGCCTTGAGAAATCCACTAACTGTCTGCTTTAATTTTTTCTCACAGGTTTTTTCAAAATGCAGCGCTACAAAGGTAAGCAGAAAGGAAATGATGGACACGAATTCTCAGAGCCTGGCTGCACCTCTGAAATACAAACCCAGCCCAGGTGCAGAGTTGTATGGAAGACAACGTGCTCAGAGGAAGGAATGTCTGATAACTTCTTTCTTGTGCACTGCCAAAGACCTTATGTATGCTTGGCAGGAGGCATTTTAGCTGTGTGTAGCCAATAGTGGCTGCTTGCATTGGCCACTTCAGCCTCTGTAACACACTCCTCTCTTTGCCCTCTTTGGAGTGAGAGGGGATTATTTCACAGTATTGCACCTTGCTAGAGGCCTGTCCAGTGATCATAATGTGCAGAGGTTAGCTGGGTGAGAGGAGGGAAGAAATATTTCCTTGTTATTGCACCAGTGAAAATCACTCTTAAATTCTAACCCACAAATCATCTGAGTGTGGTCAAGAGAAATTCAAAGACATGTTTGAGCCCACAAAGTCTTTCTTGATGCTGAATGCCTTCTTCAGATGATCCCTGTTAGAGTGCCTTGCAGTTCATGCACCCTGGGTGGGCATCATGGTTTCAATAGCAGGCCAAGTATCATAGAATCATCAAATTGTAGAATCACCAAGGTTGGAAAACTCTTCTAAGATCATCCAGTCCATCCATCCACCTATCACCAATTGCTTCCACTGAACCATGTCCTTCAGTAGAACGTCTAAACACTTGAGTGCTTCCACGATTGGTGACTCTACCACATCCCTGGGCAGCCTGTTTCAAGCACCTGACCACTCTTTCAGAGGAGATGTTCACAGAGTCAAACCTGAATCTCTCCTGACACAGCATTAGGCCATTCCCTCTAGTCCTATTGCTAGTTATATGGGAGAAGAGCTCAACCCCCACCTCACCGCAACCTCCCTTTCAGGTAGTTGTAGAGAGAGATAAGGTCTTCCCTGAGCCTCCTCTTCTTCAGAACAAATAATTCCACTTCCCTCAGCCACTCCTCTTAGGACTTGTGCTCCAGACCCCATAGAAAAGCTTCATTGTTTTTCTATGGATATGCCACAGGGCTTTGATGTCTCTCTCACAGTGAGAGGCCCAAAACTCAACACAGTCCATAAGGTAGAGCTTCACCAGCTCTGAGTACAGAGGGATGATCACTCCTTGCTCTTGCTGGTAACACTTTTTCTGATGTAAGTCAGGATGCCATTGGCCTTCTTGGCCACCTGGGCACAGTGCTGGCTCACGTTCAGCTGACTGTCAAAAAATACCCCCATTCTGTTTCCTCTACACAGTCTTCCATACGCTTTGCTTCAAGCCTGTAGTGTTGCCTAGGATTGTTGTGGCCCAAGTGCAGAAGCTGGCACTCGGGGTTGTTGAACTTCATCCTATTCGCCTCAGCCCAGCAATCAGCTGGTCCAGATACCTCTGTAGAGTCTTCTGTCCTCCAGGCACTTCATCACATACTTCAATTGTGGGAATGAAGGGTCCTGGGAGAATGAGAGGGGAGAAGCTAGGGTACCCTGAGGCAATTAGCTACTGACTGCACCCTGAGTAGAGGGAAAGTAAGATGTGAGTAAGGACTAAGTAAAGAAAGCCTTAGTAAACCAGACCTTGTGTTTTCTGTTCCTTACAACATGACTTGATCACTGCAGTTGATGTCACCCTGAATGCTGACACGGCTCACCCCAGACTGGAAGTGTCTGAAGATGGGAAGAGCATGAATGATACCGGTGTGATCAGACAGGTGCCCAGCAAGGAGGAGAGATTTGATTCCCACATTTTTGTGTTGGCAAAGGAAGGATACACATCCGGAAGAAAATACTGGGAAGTGGATGTTGGAAAGAGAAGAAACTGGATCTTGGGTGTTGCTTCTGAGTCTGTGGCTCGTAAAGGGACTGTGAACCTGTCCCCAAAGAATGGCTTCTGGGTCATAGGGTTAACAGATGGGGAAGAGTATTGGGCGCACACGGATCCTTGGACTCGTTTGACAGCGAGTGGTAGACCACAGAAGATTGGGGTCTTCCTGGACATCTCTGCCAACAAGCTCTCATTTTACGATGCCAAAAAGAAATCAGCTTTGTACACTTTTACCAGTATTGGTGATAGCAGACTGGAAAGGAAATTCATTCCCTTCTTCTCAACAGGTTCTGGTGTCTCAGCACTTGATACTGAGCCATTGAAAATCGTGCAAGGGTTTGATGATGATGATTGAATGTGTGATTAAATACAGATTGTGAAATGAGACTGATATGTTGTCAAAAAATCCCCAACTTTGTGTTTCCCAGTGGAGTCTGGCTAGGTTGTTGGTACCAGAATTTTTCAGCACTGCTTGCTATTCCTGCTGTGAGGCAGCAGAAACAAGCACTAGAAATCACATTGATAAATGGAATATAGCACTCAGCATCCTTATGAACTCCTTATAAAACATGAGTTTTATTAAAGACTCGTGTGCGGAACTGAAATGTCTTTTCAGAGCAGGAGGTGCAAGATGTACCTTTCAATTTGATAGCCCCTGGCTGTTTTTTTCCCACCTCAGTCACGTGGAACTAAATTCAGTATCCAGGAGATGTCCAAAAGCAGATCACATCAGACTCATATAGTCAAATCTGCATCAGTCACATCGTGCTTCTTCTCTTCAGTTCAATTCATATGTATCTTCCATGCCATTTTTGTAGGTGTGAAGATCAGTTTGTGGTTGAAGTTCCTGTTCCTCTCCAGAGGCATCAAAGCATAGCAAGGGTTGGTCTGTCATTCCTAAGGGTCTAAAAGGTCTGATAAATTTTATCCACAGATATCAAATAGAGAATTATTAGGATTTTGCTATTTTTCCTACTAAAGCCTCAACTGTCTAGTCCAACAATCCTTTAAAAATGGTATGGAAGTCGTTCCTATCCCCTTATTCCAGTAGAAAACCTGAAGCATGGATGAGGGGCTTTGTAGTGTTTCAATGTCCTTCAATTCCCAACCAGTGATGATTGACATCTTCCACTTACCAGAATCAAGGTGCCAAAACTTCCTGCTTCAATCTGGGCATTGTAGACCATTCCAGACTTCCTTCTAATTGCAATTACTCACAATCAGTCAGTTAAGGGTCTGAATTTTCATGGAGTGTCTTTCTCAAAAGGGATTCTCAAAAAGTCCCAGCAGTTCCATGAAATTGGAAGCTTGTATTTCAGTAATTATTTACCTATTTTATACAGTAGTCTAAATTCTGTCAATGGAATTGTTCTAAATCATGTTTGATGAGACTGAACAACCTGCTTTAAGGTAAAGATGCCCTTTCCCATGACACAGAGTTTAGAGGACAGTCTTTAAAGGTCTTTTCCTACTCAGACCATCCCAAGTATGAAATGAAATGAAAACATGTAAAATCATAAGCAAGTGGAGAACCAAACAGTATGCGAAGGAAGATCACAAGAAGCATTCAGTGAAAGTTTTTGACAAATGAATAGCACAACTTTTGGAAGAATTAGGAGATATATTACATCAAACAGAAAAAAAAATGTTCTTCTTTCATATTGTAAGTTCTGGTTAGTGCCTATGAGTATCTACATAAATCCAAGTGTGAAAAATCCTGCCCTGTAATTCAGTGTAACCACAGTTTAAATAGAAATAAATAATTTCCTTTCTGTTATTTGCCCACGTCTTACTATTTTCCACTTACGTTTGCTCATGTCTCAAACTTCCAAGGGGTTTACAGACTGACTGAAGTTGGGGAGATACCCAGAGCAGGGAAGTCCACAAGCCCTGCATGGGTGAACAAGAATATCCCAGAAAAACTCAAACACACACAAAAAAGGGTTTTTAAATAGGTAGGGCATAATGTGGTTACTTGTCATACAGTATGGATCTGGGGTTAGATAGGGGCAGTAAACCCTTAGAGTTGAAACAGTTTATGGATTTCTTTCATAATCAAATCACTGATGGATCACATAGGAGGCTGCTGTATTTTATCACCTACACAACTTGATGCCCTTGAAGACGAACACAATCATAAGCTTCAGCAAAGTGAGCTTTTTATTTGTCTTGTTGGCATACATTCTGAGGATGCTATTCAAAGCCTGATCATGAAATTCATACCAGGATACAGAGCGATAGAAAGACACAGATGTACCTTGATTGCTGAGGTTTGCTGCTTCAGAACTGTCCTGGCCAGGACAGCAGTGACTGATCATGAGGTACAGAGGGGTTTGGTCGGCTCCTTCATCCAGGGAACCCTGAGATAACAGAGCAGCCCAGCAGCTCTCACCAGAGTGGCTGACGTGAGATGAGCATTGCCAGGGCAATTAGCCCTGCTAGTGAGTCTGCTGGTTTGCTGAGGCTGCACCCTGGTGGAAGGCTATTGCCAGGAAAAATGTGGAGACCAAGACCTCAGTCTAGGTCCTATGCACACATGGGAAGGCTGCTGCTAAGAAAAATGTGGGAACTCAGACTGAGGTACTGAAACAACACCCTAATGCACAGGTCTCTGGCTGCAGTGAAGTGCCAGAACCTGGCCTTTGCAGTGTTAGACAATGGAGACAGCACTTGTGTTAGATACAACCAAGTAAATGACTCACTCAGCCTTGTGGTTGACCTGAAGGAGAAGGTGGGGAGGCTGAGGAGGGAAATGTGAGAGGGAGATTGATTGGTGGCCCCAGTTCCTATCGGCCCTGAGATCTAGGCAGCCAGTTTAGGCTCCACATGGATCACATCACCCCACCCTGCAAACAGGTGGTGGAGGGGAGCTGGCAGGCAGGCAGTGTTCCTACTACTGTGAACCCTATGTCCTCTCCTCCTCCTAACAACAGTGATGAAGAATAGAGTCTCCAGTCCATTCAGGTCCTCTTGAATGGTAGCACAGCATTCAGGTGTGTCAGCCACTCCTCTCAGCTTTGTGTCATCAGCAAGCTTGCTCTATCCGTTCATCCAGGCCATTGATGAAGATACTGAAGAAGACCAGATCCAGCACTTACCCCTGGAGAACTGCTAGTTACAGGCTTCCAACAATACTCTGTGCCACTGATCACAGCCCTCTGAACTCTGCCCTCAGCCAGTTCTCAGTCCACCTCACCATCTACTCATCTATTCCATGCTACCTTCATTACAGCTGTGTGACACAATGTCACTTGCTGAAGTCAAGGTACACAACACTTACTGTTCTTCTCCCATCTATCATCCAGTGATGGCATCACAGAAGGCCACCAGGTTGGTGGAACACGATTTCCCCTTGGTGAATCCATGTTGGCTTCTCCTGATAACCTTCTTATCTTCCAATTACTTGTAGATGACATTCAAAACAAGTTGTTCGATCCCTTTTTCAGGGATGGAGGTGAAGTTGGCTGCCCTGTAGTATCTTAGATAATTTTTCTTGCACTTTTTGAAGACTGCAGTGACATTGGCTATCTTCCAGTCTTCTATTTTCTTTGCCTGGACAGACTTGCCATAGTGCTTTGTTTTGTTTTTTTTTTTTTTTGTGGTGGTTTATACATGACTTGGAATTCACACCCAATCTCAAGAATACTTTCAACCAAAGTCAGAAACTGTTCGTATTCTCTTAGTTGAGAAGAAGTAAGATAAAAGCTATTTTACTTCAAACTGTTTTTTTTTCTACTTTTTTTCCCATGTTTTCTTTTTTTTCTTCTTGAATCCTACTTTCCTTGTTTTATGACATCCTAAGATGATGTTACCTCTCCTCCCCTCTGCCCTGACCACTTAAAATACAAAACAAATAAACAACAAAAAAAATTTGCAGTTAAAAAAAAACACAAAAACAGCAACAAAAAACTCCACTTTGATTCTATAAGACACTTTATTCAAAATCTCATTTTACAGTGGCTCCAAAGGGACAGGGGTTAATACTGGGTGGATAACAGGTGTGTCTGCCTCTCCTCCTTTGGATAAAAATGGGAAAAACATTTCTGTAGGTTCCTTTCCAAGATTTATAGGGATTTTTACCATGGTGGACATCTGATGAGCTTCGTAAAAGTTTATTTGTGCTTCCTCCAAGTCCAGAAGCACACCAATCACTGAGTCATTCATCTCCTTCTTCTCAAAACTGATGTTTCCCTTGATAGAGAAAATGTCTCCCTTGGATTTCTGCAGAGCCCAGAAGTCCTCTCTAGCAAGTGTCTCTTGCTCCTCTTGTTTTCCTTTCTGCCTTATGACCCCCAGCACCCAGTCCTGCTGCTGGCCCACATCCACTTCCCAGTAGTGTTTCCCAGATGCAAACCCTTCCTTTGCCACCAGGACAGGGATTGTGGAGGGGCTGCTCAGGTCAGCAGGTTCAGTTGCATTGCTTTCAACATCTGGAGCTCCTGGCACTTGGATCTCAAGGAGTTGGCATTCAGGGTTCACAGTAATGGGAACTGGAGGGGAAAATGAGATAACAGTGCTTCAGGGACCTCTATGTTCAGGGTGAGATGGGTTGAAGCATTTGAGGATCCGGGCAGTCCTGGCATGATTTGACAAGGAATTGAAACATTTCCCCCTAACAGGGCAGGAATCAATCACATACGAACTAACAGGACCTTGTCATAGCCATAGTGTTCTCCCTTGTGGGCAATTCCAGGTGATTCTCTCCCTCTCCATACAATATAAAATTAAATAATACAACAGCCACAAGCCTCATTCCCTTCTAACCAAGCCAGGTGAAGGCTTACTCCTATGACTCCAGCTCAGATGTTCAATTTCTAAGATCACAGCATTGTCATTTCAAGGGAACTTGGTCAAAGAATTTTTTTGTACACTCCTTCCCTTCAGTTTTACCTGCATAGCTCTGGGCTTCCCAGAAATCTGCAGAAAGGAAAAAGATGATAGGGTTTTATTATTCCATTGGCAATTGCAGACTTCTGAAACTAATGTACCGAAAAAATTACCCCCATACAATTCTTGTCACCTCTGATTCTCTATCAGTTTTGGCTTAGGTCCTCTTAACTCCACAATTCTTCTTGTTATCATTTTTAACGACTTACCCAGCTCAGCTTTCAGTTTACCTGCAAGGGAAAGATATTTCAGTCAATAACACTTGGTTCTTTTTATATTCTCATTATGGTTTTATAAAACAGAACAACCCTAGGGCATGAAATAGGAGAGAATTCTGGAAGCCGTAGTGAGGAACATTTTTATTCATGCTATTTAAATATCAGCATCAGTGCTCCAAAGGGAGGGGCACAAAGTTGTCCTCCAGACTCCATCAGGTCTGCATTTACACAGCATTACCTCAGATATGTCTTGAAAAACCCTTTAGTAAAGCAGGTGAGGGACATCTGAAGGACAGCTTAGATGGGATTATTCGAGGAAAATTCTAGTTTTATCTCTGGGCTTCTTTTTGCTCTCAGAAAGATATATTCTTGTGCTCTGTCTGGTCTGGATGTGTCTTTTAACTGCTCTCATGATAAGGATGCCTGACTTTCTGAGAAGATAAGACAGGTCTGGGTCATCCTTAGAAGGGTTCTTCTACTTTGTGCTGAGCGGCCAGGTTATTTCTGTGGGCGTTCTGGAAGCAGTTGAATCCAAAACAAGCTCCCTAATAGGCTCTGGATTTTCACACAATCCTGAAATACATTCTCCAGAAGAGAGAAGGCCAAAATTATATCAGAATAAATCTGATTCTACCTAAAAGCCTGGTGGTGGGAGCCTTTCATAAAAAGAGATTTGGGCAAGATTTCTTGACTGCTGCTTCACCAGAAGAGTTTGGAACTGACTTTTTTTCTCTCCAGGAAATGCATTAATGCTACAGTGCTGAAGAGTGCTTCATCTACTTGTCTTCATGAGCTTTCTGGAGCAGATTCAAGTCAGAGGGCTGTTCTAGCTGACTGGAAGAAACTGTTGTCTATCTTGCAGCACTCCCTGCTACCAAAACCTTGGCATGTCATTCCAGTGCAGTTTCTAACTGTAATGTCACCAATTTGACTGAAGCAGCTCTAAATAATTTTCGTGGCAAATGGTTCAGAGACTGAATAAAAGACCTGCTGTCCCCTAAGCCTGTGGAGTCAGGTGCAAAAAGATGAAATAAAGTGAAAAACAAGTGCATGTAGTATGAAGATAAGTTTATATATAATATGTATTTTGTGAGGATTGCTCTGAAGGTAATGTCTACTATTTTATTCTGTTGGCCGACCATGTCAGAGGCGTGTGTTGGTGAGATGGCAATGGAAGTAGAACCTTCTTGCCAATAATTCATTACATTTTGTTGCCATGTGACAGATGGCAGCAGAGGGGCACTCTGACAAATTGGCATCTGACACAGAAACGCATATGAAGCAAAGGTGTGTAATTGAATTCCTCCATGAAGAAATAACTGCACCCTGTTGACATTCATTGATGCTTCCTGAATGTTTATGGAGACCAAACAGTGTATGTGAGCACAGTGAGGTGGTGGGTGTTGAGTTTCAGCAGTAGTAACAGTGAGAGAGGCTCACCTCCATAAGTGCAGCTCTTTTATAGGATAAAATCCATTAGAAATCCATGGTATCCAGATCTTTATTGTGAAGTTAGGCCTGGAAAAATTGTGGCCAAGAAAAGGTAGTCTAGGCTGGTCATACAGTAAAGCAGCAGGACAGCAACCATGGTGAGATTATTTTTTTTTAAGAAAAAACCAGAACCTTGTAGATGGATGTTTCACCATATTTGTTCCATTTCACCATCTGGGATGGCACTGACAAACTCATCTGAAGAATTTTATTATTGTTTCTATGCTTGACGGGATTGTAAGGTGTATATAAAGTGTGTTTTCTTACCAAAGCGGCCTTTGAGTTTGGATTTTTCTGAAAAATAAGAACATAAATAAGTGATACAAGAACTCCAGGAAAACAACAGCAACAACAAGAAGCATTTGTGAAAATAACATAACAGTTACATGCCTATTCTTTCCTTCTGATAAGCATACACTTATATACATACAGCAGAGCATACACTCCAGTTGAAGGTAGAGAGGTAAATATCAATTTTCTACCATCTAATCATCTCTACTAACATATCCAAGAAGTCATTTAAACTAAAACCGAGCTAAATAAATAAAGCAATTTATTCCATTGTGTCTAAACCGCATCCATCCTCAATTATTGAAGAAAATGAGATTTACCTCTTCGATTTGTGGCTTTCTCTTGTTCTAATCAGTTCAGCAGACAGAATGAAAGGAAAAAAACACACATAAATGTGATAGTTATTGGATATAAACTTACTAAGTGGACTATTATGTTTTATATGTATGGACTTTCCATAAATTTTCACTGTTAAAGTTGAGTAAATATTCTGAAGAAAGTCTTAATGTTATTCTGCTTTACAACTAGGACACATGCACACACACAGAATCTACAGTGCTTAGCCTTTCCTTATTACCTTTGGATATTTCCACACGAGAATAATGCAATTCATTGAAATCCCTTGTTCAAATTAAAAAGCACTATCAAGACTAGTAATCACATCAAAACCAACTGGCAAACAAACAAACAAAAAGAAAATCAGACAATTCTCCATCTTCAGAGCAAAGGCATCATATTTAATGAACAGCAAAAACATCTTACCTAACATCAACTTCAGTTGTTCATTTTCTGGAAGAGACAATACACAGACACCAATGCATCCCGTGGCAGAAATACCAATAATACTCAAAAATATCAATATGCAAACTGCAAAATCACATAGCATGGTGTCCTTGTGCGTCCTTGGAGCTTGGCTACTTTCACTGCACTGTCAACTGCTTCAAGCAGGTGTAAATCCAGAGGAAACCAAATAATTCACCCGCGAATGGATCACAATATTTTAACTGTATTAGATGTAGGTAACTGATAAAACTTGAGCAAGGTGGAAAGACAGTTTATTTGTACTGCTGGTACATTGAACACCTCCCTACAAGGACAGACTGAGAGCTGGAGCTGTGCAGCCTGGAGAAGAGAAGGCTCCTAGGAGAGCTGAGGGTGGCATGTCAGCATCTAAAGGAGGCTGTCAAAAAGACCTGGACAGATTCTTTAGCATGATCTGCTGTGACAGAACAAGGAAAAATCATTTCAAGCCTGAAGAGAGATATTTAGGCTGGATGTAGGGAAGTAGTTTTTTATAGTAGATTGGTTGAGGCACTGGAACAACTTAACGTCATCACAAATGCAAAGGGATTTTACCTTCTTCCATCGTTTTCTTCAATTTTACTAAAAAACAGAGAAAAGCAGATCATCGTGTTAGCTACTCTTGTGTACGCCGCTTATTCTGCAATAGTGAATTTTAAGTGTAAATAGAAACAAGTGGGGTTAAAAGTTAAATTTAATTTAACCTGGTATATTTTCTAAGGCTCCTGGTTAGCTCTACTTTTCCAGACCAAGGGGGATATCATTTCTAATAGAGTTACACACACAAAAGGGAAGATTTATGAAGAGCTGCTGAAGTCACTTTGTTTATTTAAAGAGGAGCCTGAGGAAAGACCTCATCACTGTCTAGTTATTAAAGAATCTGAGGAATGCTTCTGATGCTTTAATTAGGCATGATTAGACAGGAAGTTTAACTAGGAATGATGGAAAATGTTAGTCAAATGTCAGTCCACATATAGTAATGACTAGGGCTTAATGAAAGCAGGAGCAGACTATTTATAAAATACATATGGAAAAAAGCTCATGCAAGATGTTTTTACACTGAATGGTGCAGAACTAAAATGAAAAACTAAGACATTTGTCTATAACAATTACTAAATAGTCCATAAATATTTCCTTTATTTAAATATAAATAATCCATATGCTTTACAAAGTGTCATATTCTTCATCTTCATCGTCTCTTACCTGAATTAATTGTTCTCTTGTGGTTACCTGGTTTACAACAACAAAACAAACAAAAAAGAACAAAATGACTTTTGAAGAGTAATACTGAGAGCGATCATTTATCTGGTTTCTCTCTACTGTCATGGGTAACTCTCTGGAATTGTGTCCCTAATGAATACAGAGAGGGTCTTAGGCATGTAGTTGAGCTCATAGAGCAATCCTTGTCAGATCTAACGTTGTCTGAGGTAAGGACAAGCAATGTGTCTTACCCCTTGTTCAGCCCATGTACTTCCCCGCTCTTTTATTGTTCAATTTCCTGAATTCACTCATGAAATAATCACTGGTCGATTTGATTGTAAGCTTTTGTTGCAATCACGAATTTCAATATGATACTTCTGTACACTATTTGAAAGAATATATGAAGAAATACTTACTTTTTAGCTTAAAAAATACAACACAAATTAGGACTGCGATAGCACATAAAATTACCAGGTAGGCAGCCGGCCATTTTGAAATGGAGGGGAAGAAAATATCTGCAAAAATGAACAAAAAGGTGTTGTATTATATTAATGAGTTAAATAAAAACAACTGTAACTCAGGATGTAATCAAGGAGATGGTGAGCTTGTATTTTTCTTTGATTTTCCTAATAAAATTGCTGAAGAAGATACCTGGTACAAAGGGAGCAGTAATTCAGGGAGAGTCTTTCTGTGGGTACCAAATTTGAGATATGGAGAAAGCTTTGAGAAGTTCATAAATCTGAAGGAATTCTTTTTTCCCCACAAGTGTGTTGCATTTCATACTCAACTGACCACAAAGCAGGAGATTTAAAGAAGGAAGAAGTCATCAGTACTGAGCAAGACTCAGTATTTCCTTCCTTCCTTCCTTCCTTCCTTCCTTCCTTCCTTTCTTTTTCTTTCCTTCTTTCTTTCTTTCTTTCTTTCTTTCTTTCTTTCTTTCTTTCTTTCATTTTAATTCAGCTCTGTCCACTGACATCTCTAAATGTGAACCAGGGAACACGAAGTTTTGTTAATATCTGAGTCTTCTTTTTTTTGAAGGAGAAAATTGGATGCCACAAAGACTGTGTAATAAACTAGAAAAAAAGGTTGCAGAAGATTGCAGCTCTCGAGACCTTTTGTCCAACAGTGGTTCTGGGACTATATTTTTGGGCCAGCTCGTGACATAAAAATGGGACCCACACCATTTTTCCTATCTTTTTGATCTTACAAGTAGATGACTCTGCTCACTCACCTGAAATCAGCACTCGGGATTCGCTCATTGTCTTCAGGAGATTGTTAACTATCCTGCAGGAGACTTCCATGTCAGATCCTGGTATTAGGTTCATGGAACTTAGGACACTGTACAGGCCTGAAGGCATCATCATAACTTTTGTGGTTGATAGTTCCTTCCTGATCTGTCCTTGGCCATCCAACCAAATCACTTCAGGTTTAGGAAACCACCCATCTGCATGGCAGGTGAGGCCAATGCCCTCTTTCCTGGGACTCCTCAGGAAAATGGAAGGCACACTACCTTTAGCTAAGGAGAAAACATACTTGTAAGTTTATATTCTTATAATGTTGCCAGTGGAATCTCCCTGTATTTGGTGAAAAATATAAAAACCTCATAAAATGAAGAAAATTGGTGAATTACAGGAAGCCTGTGAACAACTAGTGCAATCTGTTCATGAAAACAGAATTTATTAGAGTCTCAGGTTAGGTATTTCAAGTAAAATTCGTGCTGACATAGTGAAAAAAATAAAAATAACATCATATTGTTTATATTCACGGACTCAGATGACTAAATTACAGTGTTACATAGATATTAAATCTTTGCCTCCTCTGGAATTAACTATGAAAACATCTTCAGGAGAATCTGGCTGTAATTTTTAGAAGCCACTATGCCCATTTTCCACCTACAAACAGGAGGGGAATCAGCTCTTTGAAAGGGTAGACAGCAGCAGGACAAGGGGAAATGGTTTTAAGTTGAGGGAGGGAAGACCTAGGTTGGATTTCAGGGAGAAGTTCTTTACAGAGAAAGCAGTGAGGTGCTGGAACAGCTGCCCAGAGAGGCTGTGGATGCCTCATTTCTAGAGGTATTCGAGGGCAGATTGGATGGGGCCCTGGGCAGCCTGGTCTAGTATTAAATGGGGAAGTTGGTGGGTCTGCATGTGGCAGGGGGGTTGGAGATTCATGATCCATCAAGTCTCTTCCAACCCCGGCCATTCTGCTATTCTGTGATTTAAGGAAAATTGGATCCAGCGCAGCAGAGAAAGAAAGGAAAAATGTGCTCAATTCTAAGCCAGCCACATTAATAAGAGCTACCTATGAAGATGGTATCTATTAATATACTGAAATAAAAATAGGAGCATTGTCCACTGCTTTGTTTTCCTGATACGGGCAAGGGAAGCAGTGAGGTACTGGGATGAAACGAATTGATTGTACCTATCCCAATTGATATCATCATAGAGAGAGACTGGACAATAGGTTCAATAATGGCTGATTGCAGAGTAGAAACCTAGATTTAGCTGAATAATAACAGAGCTTTCTAAACTTGCTGTCTAGGCTTCCGTTGAACCTGAAAGGAGATTGTACCACCAGGTCACATAAAGATGCTTGGTATCTCAAGATAAATCTGTCCTCACATAGTCAGAGACAGGCATTTATTTAGAGAAAGCAAACACAAGTCAAACATTCTTCCATGGAGAAAATTTATCAATCAAATTACATTAAAATTACATTTCTCTCAGTCAGTGGTGGACATACATGCTTCTGTTCATCTCCATTTTTGAATAATGCATGAGAAGAGCCACTAACCTGCTACTTGCAGTTCAATCAGCACATCACGGTGCTCATCATTGAAAGAGACCACACAGGTATACAATCCTTTGTCAGAACTTCTGATATTCTTCAAATGCAGAGACATGTTTCCAGTTTTAAATTCACTGTGGAATAGTTCTATTCTGCCTTGATATCTCTCATCTTGCTTTTCATTTTTATTTTTTCCATGGTATGTGCTCACCGTTATTTTTTCAGTCTGTCCGTTAAATATCCACTGGACAGAGAATATCTCAGGAATGTTCTCTGCTACCACATAACAAGGCAAAATGACCTCTTCTCCAATGACTCCAGTGATGGAACTACGAGGCGAAGAGCTAATAAACTGACCTGTGGAGAGTAAAAATGACAGCTGTTTTCATTTGTCCATATCATATTTTACTTGGAACTACATCAGTCAGTAAATTGAACTAATATCACTATCAACAGAAGAGCAACCTAGAACAAAAGTAGAAAACAGCATGGCAGGGTGCTTAGATGAACAATATTCCCATTCCTCAATTTTCTGAAGATGAGCTTAAGAAAGTTCAAGACCGTTAAGTGGAAACTGAGAAATCGTGAAAAAAAAGATGAAAACTGACAAAGTCTGTCAAAGATCCAACATAGGATGCAGGATCTATAGGACAGAAAAAATGAAGGTGGGATACAGTTTTTCAGATGGTGGTACCTGGTATCATTTAGAAAGTGATAGTGTGTGCATCTGATCTGCCACCTCCATGTCAATCATTTAATTAAATACCTTGTCAATTAAGCTCTAGCTAATTGTTCCATTCATTCTACAGTCAAGAGTGAAGTTTGTTCACTGAACGCAGTAGAGTTTCTTGAACACTTGCATTTCATGACCTCAGACATCAGGACTGGTAGAAGTGACTTCAGGATACATGCTGGCTATGTATAAAAACACAGATCACAGCCTGAATTGGTGACTAGCCCAGAGAAAGATCTTGTGTTAGCTTGGGAACACAAGTAAAGTGCCTCAGCCTGCACTTCAGTCCATCCCAGGATGGACACTGTACCAGCCAGCCATCCCCAGTGATAAGAGCTTGCTAGTGATTGTACCAGCTGGCTCACCCCAATATGAGTACCTCTCTATTTAATAGATGAATATCAACTTTCTCCTGTGTACTTTCTTCAGGATCAATAAACTTTACACAGAAGCTGGCATTATTCCATTACATTGAATCTGTTCTCTTTTGGAGCACCCATGCTCAAAGAAGAAAAGCCTGCAGTACGCAGAATTTGGGTAATTGAGTGGAATCCTATACACTGAGCTTGTTTGTAGACATCTGCCTCTAGAGAGCTAAAGATAAACAGCTAAATCTCTGAGCTGAGCCCATACTCTCAGGCATGACATGGTTGGCTACATCTAGAAGTCTAGAGCTGAATTCCACCTGGCTTCCATTCCCTGATGGAAAGTCTGTAAGTCCCCTTCTGGCTGATGTTATCTTCCAGTCTTGATATCAGATTGTACAAGGGGTATTCTTGGTGTTTTTAGTTAGAAGTTAACCAAGTAAAAAAGAAATAAATTGTGTGCTCATTATTTATTTCTTTTATGTGAACCTAGGCATAATTAAAATGAAATATATTTAAAATTGAACTATTTTACCTGTAATCAAGCATGATAAGTGTTGAAAAGCCAGAACTTGAAAAGGTGTCAACATCCAAGACGGGAAACCCAACATTATCCAGGTTTCTTAATCATCAACACGACTGAAAGTAAATCTTCCAGGTGAAATTCCTGTGGGACTCCTTTGGTCTCTTCGTGTGTTCAGTGTAAAATAACAGGCATAAATGCACATGTAATATAATGAGGAAAAGTATGAACAAAGATGAAGACATTGTGTTGCATGCAGTCAAAGGCAATGACATTTGCAGAGCATCTGTCTTAACAGATCTATCAAATTTAGCTACCTATTGTAAATCATTCAAAAGCAATATGATCTTTGTCTGCTCTGTTCAGTTGTCCATGCTTACCTTTGTCTTCCAGAAACTCCATTACCTTCCTTGGCAATATTTTCGTTCAGTGAGAAGTTAACATTATTGTATCTTTTGTTTGTAGCAAAAAGCTCTTTCTCTTCTTTCTCTCTTAATGAAAAACAAAACAAAACGGAACCACCTTCATGGATAAATTCCTAAGCAAAGTGTTCCTTTACCAATCTCCCTGTTGACTTCCATGAGCATTTTAAGGAGAAACTTGTGATTTAACAAAGGTAACTCTTTCCAACTTCCTGCAAAGAACTTGGTTTTCAAAGTCATTGCTGAACTAATCCATACTCATCATGTACTCAGTAAAAATTAAGTGGTGTCATGTCTTTAAATCTCACTAATTGGAGACAAAACATTTCCTGCTCTCCTCCACCTTTCTGTGTGGTTTTCTTTTTCTCACATTTCCAGTAACTGATAAAAATCAAGTCAGAGGGAGGCATTCCCACCCGAATAACAATGCAACTACAGCAAGCAGGTTCATGTCCGTCAGTGCATTCCATTAAATCTACAGCAATTAATTCCAGTATCATTATAAATGCAGGGGATTTTCCTTATGATTGCAGAAAAAATATAATTTCTTACCTGAATAGAACGAACCTTAAGACTTATGTAAAGGATATGGTAGTTTTGAACCTTTGTCCTCATATCTTTATTACCAGGGAAACTTGTGATTGCATTTTTAACATCCAATAGGATAGAGAGGCTTGACCAGACTGATTGGGAAAAATGTAAATGTCAAAATTCATGCTGAAAGACAAAAATATCATCTTGCCTCCCGATCCATTTCCATACACTAGGGCAAACAAGGTAGAGATATTCCTCCTCATTCCCCTGTGCAAACCAGCTCCCTCTTCAACCAGCATTTAGCCAGAAAGCGCTGCAATAAGACTTACAAGTGTATAATGAACAGATTGTTAGGTATATTGTTATTAGTATGTTTTATTTTGTTTTTCCTATCACATGCTTGAATGTTGAGCTCTCTTTGTTGACATGCCTAGATCCTGGAAGTGTGTTTTCTCATGTAATACTTTTTATGTTCCATTCAAGATCTGAAAACAATCACATTGGAAGTTTACTCATTTTTGGACTTCAGTGATTCTGATTTTGCTGCTTTTTTTTTGTTTTGTTTTCTTTTTTCTGTTGGTTTGTTTGTTTCCATTTATTTATTTATGTATTTATTCCTTAAGCAAAAGCACGGCTGTGGAAATCAGGATTCTGAACATAAAGCGTTCCAGTCTCCTTCATCTTTCTGGCTTTTTAAGCTACTCTGATTGTTTTTAACCAAATCAGATCTAGCGGTAGAGTTTTTCAGAAACAAAAAATCTCTCTAAGGTCTATGAAAAGAGTTGTTCCCAGGGAAGGTAAATGATTAGGTTTAGGATTAGGATTAGGCTACAATCAAGATTTGAATAAAGCTGGTGTAATTAAATCACTGCATTTCTAGCTTACTTCAATTTCCTACTTGGCCTCTGACTTCTATATTCATATTTCTGATTACAAATCATTCTAAAGGATAACGGACTTAGGCAACTACTGATTCTGGTTTCTCTGTCTCCTGTTGATGCTGTTTTCCATTTTAATGTCGTAATTGTCAGAAAATCTTAATAGCATATGAATTGTTCTGCAAAGGTATGAAAGTGGTTGAAACACAAACCTGTTGCTGCACGTTGGACCTAGGTGTGTAGGAAAATCAAACCTTCAGGTATCTCCTGCAATCCTTTGGACCAAAGGGCAGTAATTTCCTAGGGTTGAAGTTCAGTCTTTCATATTTGTCAACTTCAGTGAGCAAACCACTGAAGTCCACTATCTGTATAAGTAGGGAAAATGGAAGTACTTGTGTTCAGGGAATGCAAGATAACTGCAAAGTGACAAAGATTCCTCAATTCTGCAATACAAGCTGTATTTAAAATGGATCGTTTGGTTCATGCCATTCAGGTAAGGAATGAAAGTCTGGCTGAAACAATGCTGTGCACTCACAAATGTGAGGTTTGCATGAGTATCGAGGTGGCTGTTTGCCCTTTACATTCCCCAGGGAATGGTTTCAGCCCTGGATTAAAATGGCTTCTTTCTCGTCTAGATAAGTGGGAGTACATTTTGGAGTTCTGTGTGCAGCATTTTAAACAATTTGCTAAAGGTTGTTTAAGGTTCTATCTTTCTAATACTTTAATGTATGCATGAATACAATCTTCTTTCTAAAGAATGGACGAGGCATAACTCTAATCTATGATTATAGTTCTACATCAGAAGCTACCAGCTAGCAGAGTCTTTCTTAAAGTCTCTGAAATGCTCATTTATTTGCTGAAAATTTGCTTGAAAGAGAGTTTCCTGAAACTTTTCTCATGATTGGGCTTGTGTTGAGGGCTTGTGTTGAGGTCTGGGTTTGTGCAGAGTCGAAAAGTAAAACTGAGAAGACTCTCTAAAACGATTACTGGTGTTAGTAATTAGAATTTGTTCCAAAATAATGACAATATCTTCTTCTTTCAGATGCACTAGAAACTGAGTTGGGTAAGTGGTTTAAAATCTTTGTTTTCTTGGAATACGTACTGCTGCTTTAGGTAACGTCAGGCCATGGATAAAATCGCAGTGATGGCAATAACTGCACATCAGAAGGAAGCAGAAGACAGGCTTACAATTACCCAACTGTGCATGAGATTCACAAAACCCTTCTGTCTCTTTTCCTTCTGCAGCTTCCTGGAGAGCTCAGGACAAAGCAGGTAAGCAGACAGGAGAAAAGACAGGAAAATGGTGCACTTCTCTGTCCAAATTCTCCTGAAATGGCAATGCCATGATCTTAGAGATCAGGCAGCTGAGCTGGAGTCACAGGAATAAGCCTGAATGAGCTGAAGTCAATAGCATAAGCCTTCACTGGATAAAATGAAACAAGGTTTGGATGAGACAATTGGAAATACTGAGAAAAGGAGTTGCAGAACTGTGTTGTTGTAAGGTATTACAACTATTAAGAGAATGGATGGAGAAATGGAAAATTAAAAGAAACCATGTGAAGGGTGAGAGAGTCACCTGGATTTGCCCACGAGAGACTTCATGTCCATGACAGCTCCAAGGGCCTGTACCTGTGGGCTCCTACGTGTCTGTTGCTTGCCTTCTTTGGGGGAAATGTTAAAAACTTTGAAACCCTGAAGTAATCTGACCAATCTTCCCCTGAAGATGGAGGTCCCAGAGGCTCACTGGATCATTTTTGTTTTCTCCTCCAGTTCCCCCTACTGCAAACAATGAATGCTGACTCCTCAATCTCCAAGAGTCAGGCGCTCCAGATGTTGAGGACAATGCATGAGAACCTGATTGCTTAGCAGCCCCTTCATAGTCCCATCCTTGTGGGGAAGGAAGGGTTTGCAGCTGGAAAATAATTCTGGCGAGTCATTATCATGTCCAGATTACTTGGATATTCTTCCTGGTCTTTGACTTGTTTATTCAGACTTTTAATTAAAACCATTCAACTGTGTAATGGACTCAGGCAACCCAGTTTTGCATTAAGGGGTAGTTATTCAAGACTGTGCTGTAAGTCCAGTCGTGTCTGAGTGGACTCACATGGCCACTCTTAAGGAGCCTTGTTCTATTCCATGAGAGCTCTCATGGCTAGTATAATGAATCATGCTGTTTATTTCAGCAACAGATCACAGATTCGTTTGGATCACCTGTGATAATTACAGTGTCAGCAGCACATGTGCAGGAACCAAGAATGTGAAAGGAAAAAAAAAAAGGGAATAACTCTATAGGGATTTCTAAGTTTCATGGGGAAGTACTCTGTACAGCCAAGTGCTGTCTCACCCGAGATGTGTCCCTAAAGGGGAGAAAGGGAAGATTCTGCAGCCAGCAATGTCCTCCTAAGTTGTCTACAATGGTATTTTGTCTGAATTCCTCCTCTTCTAGGACATTTTAATAGGATTTTTTTCCCTTTCATGTAGGCTTGTTTAGCAAAAAAGAAAACCAACCAAACTACACACATTAGTTTAAGAACAGATAGATTAGTTTACCAAAAGGACTTCATGTGTGCTTGTTCTAAGATTTTCCAGTTTAGCGTTGCTTGGTATGTGAACAGCCTTGTTTTGCGTGATCCTTGCTTCACTGAAGCCACAACGACCACTTTTTATCTATCCCAATAGTATGCACTGGGAGCTCCCTTGTATCCACCGGGTGTTTCATATAAATTGTTTTGAGTTATGGTGTAGCAAGATAAAAAGTTGTTCATTATGGCGCAACAAACAGGAAATTTGCCAAATGGGGGAAAAAAGCTGAAGGTAGTCCAAAAGTCACTGTGAAGAATCTAAAGCTGAAATAAGGAAGTAGGTGCTCATACAGATGCACCACGTATGCCCAAAGAGACACCAGCATACATTAAAAAGCTCTTGAAAAAATAATGAATATGTACATCATTTCTGGTAAAAATGTTGCATGTGTATGTCTTTACTGCTTAAAAGTTGAACCTGAACTCCAAGGGTTTCAAGCATGCTTTATCTGCCAAGTTGCCTGGTATGTGTCCTGAATTAAAAGGAATGCCTGCTTTTTGACACCACATTTGAGTTAGAGTGTTTTCTTCCCAGACTTTCTGATGATCCTTTCAGGTACCTTATTGTTACTTTGTGCCTTCAGGACCTTGTTGTAGCATCCTGCCCATAAAGAGTGAGAAGGGCTGACTAGATTCACAAATACCAGCAGACATCACAGTCTTGAACTGACAAACAGCAATGAAGACTGCAGAGAAAATGATGACCTGAGGCCTCTTTCAAGCATTCTTTTATGCATGCTAGGTTTACAGGTGCACCATCCCAAGGTTGTAAGCAAATAAGTCTGCAATATCAGATTTCTCAAAAGTGACTCGTCATCCATATCTTTGTTGTGATTGATTAAATGGAAAGCTGCTGGCTCAGGGTGACAACCCTGCAGGCTCCCAGTTCCATGGTACCACCAAATTCCCATCTCTACATGTTTATCTCAGTTTGGCTGAGTGGTTTTCACTCTGCTCTACAATTGTAACACTTACAGTCAGCACATCACATTCTCCTGGTGTTAGTAACATCGAAATTTGCCAGTTTATGTTGTTTAGAACAGACTCCCTGCATGTTCACCTCATTCCACCATGCAAGTTTTCTCCACTCTGTACTTTCTCTTAAGAGAAGAATGACTGCAGTCACTCTTCATAACATTTATAAGCAACTGGGGAGGTCGAATGCAGTCTTATGAAGATCACAGCTCAACAGGTTCTTGGGCTGCTCACTTTTGATAGAGTAAGATGATTGCATCAGACTCACAGCACTGCCCAAGCTGCAGAAAGCAAAGATAAGAAATGGGAGAAGAATGTTCTGCCTGCTGTAAGTGAAGGTCAGGTTCGAGGCCATCAAAAGGACCGGAAGGTACACAAATTGAATGGATGAAGCAAGGTCTGTGGGTACTGAGTACTAGCAGGTAAAGTTGTCAAGCCACTATCCATCGTATTTGAAAGGTCATGGCAGACTGATGAAGTTCTCATTGACTGGAAAAGGGGAAACATAACCTCCATTTTCAAGAAGGAAATAAAAAAGAAGATCCAGGGAACAGCAGGCCAGTCAGTGTCACCTCTGTGCCTGGAAGCATCATGGAGGAGATGCTCTTGAAGGCCCTACTAAAGCACACAAGAAATAAAGATGAAGTGATTGGTGGTATCCATGGCTTCATCAAGGGTAAGTCATGCCTGACAAATTTAGTGGCCTTTTAGGATGGAGTTACAGCATCAGTGGATAAAAGGACAACAGACATCATCTACCTGTACTTGTGTAAAGCGTTTGGCACTGTCCCACATGACATCCTGGTTGCAGATGATACCAAGCTGAGTGGTGCAGCTGACATGGTAAGAGGGAAGGGATGCCATCCAGAGGGACCTGGGCAGGATGGACAGGTGAGCCCATGTCAACCTCATAAAGCACAACAAGGTCAAATGCAAGGTCCTGCACCTGCTTTGAAGCAATCCCAAGCACAGATACAGACTAGGAGGAGGATGGCTTGAGAGCAGCCATGAGGAGAAGGATTTGGGGATGTCACATAAGCCAGCAATGTGCACTTTCAGCCCAGAAGGCCAAAATTTATCCTGGGTTACACCAAGAGAAGCTTTGGTGACTCAGCATATTGAGGTAGGTGATTCTGCCCTCTACTCTGCTCTCATGAGAGCACACTGTCACAACTCCTTAGATTGGTCTCTCTGTCCTTGATGGGGATTTCTGTTTAATGTAGTAACTGTCAAGAAGTCAGACAAAAATATGAGCTTGTGAAGTGGGCTCACATGAACCTTATGAGATTCAACAAGATCAAGTGCAAGGTGTTGCAACCTGCTCACAGCCATCCCAGAATTGTGTACAGACCGGACAAAGAACTCACTGAGAGCAGCCCTGCACAGAGACAGCCAAGGAAAGCTTGGATGGGCCTTGGGCAACCTGATCCAGTTTCTGATTTAGTGGGATGCAAAACTGCCCACACTGGGGAGCTGGAGCTCAACGAGCTTTAAGGCCCCTTCCAACCTAAGACATGTTTCAGTGAGATGTAATGCACACATGAGGAAGTGTTTGAAACAGAAACCTGTTGCTGCACTTTGGATCTAGGTGGGTAGGGAAATCAAACCTTCAGGTATCTCCTACAATCTGTTGGACCCAAGGGCAATGATTTGCTATGGGTGAAAGTTCAGTCTTTCATACTAAACAACTTCAGTGAGCAAATTACTGAAGTCTACTCTCTATACAGCTATGGAAAATGGAAATATTTGCATTCACATGAGAACAGCAAAGTGACAGAGACCCCTCAGTTCTGCAATACGCACTGAATTTAAAATGGATCATTTGGATCTTGGTATCCAGGTAAGGAATGAAGGCCTGGCTGAATCAGCGTGGGACATGTCTTATATTTCCCAGGGAATGATCTCAGCCCTGGATTAAAAC
>NW_024884456.1:7105-11437 GCF_019232065.1 Centrocercus urophasianus | reverse complement strand
TCCCTGCAGAGATGTAGTGACAGTGTCCCCAATGTTCTCCTTTAATCTATCCGTTGTCTCCTGTAATCTTATCAATATCAATCTGTCTATGTCTGTCTCTCCCCAGTGGCTCTATTCTGGCCTCGCTGGATACTTTTAAGAAAATATGGGTTTCAAAAAAGGAATATGAAGAAGATGGAGCTTGTGCCATCCACCGAAAAACCTTCTAGCCCTGGGACCTATCCTCAGTCTCCTCTGAAGACTCACTTCAGTTCTAAACTCGCGTTTCTGAGTCCGAGGGTCTGAGAGCTGCCTGTATGTGTGTGTGCGCGCCAGCATGCCCCGACATCACTGAGCAAAGACAACAGCAGCAGGAGGGTTGGATTAGTACTAACTACTTATTTTTTTTATTTTTGTTGTTATTTTTTTAATGGAAAGGATGAAATACCAGTCTGCTTTTCTTCAGAATGGCCCCTTCCTTTTTCATTCCAGTTCCTTAGTTTCTGTGTTACGATCACGTTTGCCACTGTAAAACAAGCAAGGAAAAAGAAGGGAACAGCTTAGAATCTGCCTAGCAAGTCAGAGAGGAGCTAACCACTGCAAACTGCTCACGCAGGCTTTAGTCAGCCTGACTGCAATGCCTGGATTGTCTGGAAATGCATAGCTGAAGCCCCATAGCTACTTTCTTCCTCAGCAGCGTCTCCACCATCAGCAGACTTTTGAAGTTGTTTTTAACGTCTTTTGTTTTTTCTTAAATTGAAATAAAGCACGTTCTGAGCAGTTAAGCCCATTTGCCCCCACTATTTTGTGTGTGTGTGTGTGTGTGTGTGTGTGTGTAACTTATCAGACTGATGTGGGGTGTGTGTGTAACTTATCAGACTGATGTGGGGTTCTGTGCCACAGCTGGAGAAGATGGTGATAGCACTTAGTTTGTATTGCATGGAGTAGAACAAAGCAATCTCTAATCGGCTTTCATTATGCTAGACGGTTATTCTCTTGTTCCTTCTTTTAAATACCTTTTCTCCTCTGGAAGCAAGTGCCCCAGAGTGGGAGTGAAGGCACTTGAGTGTCCTCCCTCAACCTGCCAAGACTTACAGCTTTCATGTTCTTTCTCTGCAGGAGTTGGGGCTGCTTCCCTCCTCCTCTGCCACATCAGGGCAACGGAATCATGTATTTTCAGCCAGGCATAACTCTTGTGTACTTCATCCATTTGGGGGCAAAATAATAGTTGGAAAGGTGCATTGTAATGTAAGAATTGTTTTATTTATTGAAATCTCTGAGGATATCTCAAGTACTGACCATAGCACCTGGGACTTGTTCTTTGGGTCTTCTTTGAATACCTGCTATCCAGCTCTCCATTGTTTTATGTTAACACTGTTTACAGCTGTCAACGGTTTATGAGCTGGTCCGGCCCAGTTCCGTGACCAGCAGGGCGGAGGGATCTGCGGATCCGCGCCTCTGGGAAAGGGGAAGCAGGGGACCCCAAAATACTTGAAAACAACAGCACTGATCTGAGGTGGAACAAATGATTTTACTAAATATAGTATTAGTAAAATACAATGAGAGAGAGAGAGAGTCTGTTTGAATTGTATAGACCTCACCACAATGCTGGGGTGAGAAGTGCAGTCCAGTTGAGTGACTGAAGTACAGACAGCGAAGTGCAGGCGGCGAAGCGCAGACAGCGAAGAGCAGGCGAAGAAGACGGCTCAGGTGACCTTGCTTGGAGTTATATCCCCTTGCTGACCGCAAAGCCTCCTGGGGAAATGTAGTTCTTCTCCGACGGACGAACATTCGGCAGATGTCAAACCCCACCCCCAGTGCATTACATGATGTTATGGTGTGGAATACTGATGCCCAAAAATCATAAAACCGTGACAACAGCACACATGCTTAGCATAATAACTAGTCAGCCCTGCTACAGCACTCAATAACTTTTTTTTAGGAAGTTTTGCTGTTCTCTATGAATACACTACATGAGAGGACAATAACTTGTATCAGTATGTGTACAGTGATGTGAGCAGCTGGGTTGTGAGCAGCAAGCTGTTGCAGGGGCTGTGTTCTGCCGTCCCACTGAGCTGCTTATGCCTTTCTGCTCATCTACTGGCTGCTCTTCTGTAGCTGCTGTTTCTACAGAGATTGGAAGGCCTCCAGAGCAGCTTGTGTTGGGTTGCGGCACTGTTAGTCGTGAGTGTTCTTATGCATTACTTGGTGCTCATTTGCTTCACCACTGATTTTCTGCAGTACCTGGCATTAGCAGCGGGCCTGGAGTTGCTTGTTGGCAGTTCCTCTGTGTTCCCCTCCTTTCTCTTCATTTCCACACATCACCCTGGGGTCGCTCTCCAGAGCCAAGACAGGGAAAGAGCTGGAAGGCTGCAGCAGCCCTGCTCCAGAGGCCTGGCAGAAGCCTGTGCACTGCCCCATCAGACATGAATGTAAGCAGGTAGCGTGCTGCTCCAGCTGGAAGCACATTCTCAGGGCTCACTGCTGGGCTGGGAGAAGTTGGAGGGAGGTAGGCAGATTTGGTGGTCTGTTCCCAGCTGAGGCCACACTGCTCGCTCTCCTACTCCTGTCAGAACAGACTGTATTTAAGTAAGAACAAGTCAGATAGAGAAGAGCTGTCAATGCTCAGCCTTGTTCCGACAGAAGATCGTGGCAGTCTTGCTGATTAGCTGCAGCATGCAGAGAGAAAAAAATCCTCTCTATTCACCTATCACATGCCCCAGGCAGTGCCAGTGATCTCTTCTTCCCGCTCCCCAGCTCCTCTGCTGGCCTTGCAGAAGCAGCAGTGCTCCATTCTGTAAACTGCAGTGACCGGACAGAAAGGTGCCGTCTCCAATCTAGCGTTCATTTGATCTGCCTGACTGTTCCCTCGCGCACTGTCCAAACCATGTTGCCTGGTGGTACCCAGCATACTTAAATAAAGTCATTCATATACAAACCTCAAGCCTCCTGGCCTCATCTTCCCCCATTTGCATTTTTAATGAGGTAACAGTGCGTATTTCTCTTGCCTGTACAGAACTTGCTGCCTAATCCCTCCATGAAAATACACCTATGGTCCAAAACTGCCTTCCTGATCAGTCTGTTGTGCTGAGGTAGGACATTCCTGGCCTGTAACTGGTCTCCCTCTTAGGGTCCAAAGCTGCTCTCCTTAACGACCATTATTCTCAAAGTCTTTGTCACTGCAGACAGGTACAGAACAGTTGAAGGGTAGAGAAACTGTAAGAGAGTAGGGAGGGCTGCCCTTAGTGAGCACAGATCAACAGGAGTGATGCTGCTGGCATGGACAGAGGTGGCTAACCTATGTGCTTGCTGAGAACTCATCAGCAAGCTTTGCTCCCAGGACAGGCCTGAGGGAATGGGTATGTGGTTCAGTGTGCAGGTCTGCACCCCCCCCCAACCTTTGTCACCCAGGGTCTTCAAGAGCAGCAGGGACAAGTGACTTACCTTCCTCCAAAGGCAGTAACTGATTTAGCCCCAGCACCCAGTCTCACCGGAAAGGGATGCCTACTTCACCCTCCACTCCTTTGATTAATCTCATTTTCTCCCATGCACTATAGATTGCACCCCTCTACCACTGCATGAACCCAGAAATGTCAGATCCACCTGCTAGAAAGTCACTGAGCAGGAACATATTAGACCTGGTCCTCAGCCACGGACTGGCAAAGGCCAGAGTAAAACTGCCGTGCATTGCTGTCTTAAGACTTACATTGGGCACTTACATGAGGGCATTGAGCTCACAAGTCTGCCCTCTCCTACCGCAATGCTTTCTCAAGGGCACTTACCTGTGTACACAGAGAGCAGCCAGGTGCCTATCAGGGGGGCCAAGGTCTGTCCTGGCTTGCTGACCAGAGCAACCATCCCAAAAAGCGGTGCTGAAGCTGCCTGCTTTCTGCGGTTCAGTACAAGATCCTCATCCACCAAGTCAGTCACCACCAGGTTGAGCAACTTACAGGTCCCTTCTGTGAACATCCGGTTGCTGCAGGACAACAGGCAAAGCACTGAATAGAGAGGCACCAAGAAGTTAGAGGAGTAAGTAGGAGATCAGAGAAAGTGGAGAGAGAGATTAGAAAGGTTCCCTAACACTTAAAATAACACTTTCAGAAATCCTGGTTACTGGAGAGGAACGCTTCTAGCAATAACAGCCTTGTGTGCCTTCCAGTGATGCCTTGGACCTGCCATACGGAGAGGCCTGGGGATGAGACACTGGGCTGGGACTAAGAGGCAGCTGCAGCACATCCTGAGGGCAATCACTCCATGCAGGATGCAGAAAAAAAAAACAGGAGCTCAGCTCAGCAGCTGGCATGGGCTGCTACCAGGCAGCCACCAGCCCTGCCAAGTCTTTGTCCTCTCACA
>NW_024884456.1:4798-7095 GCF_019232065.1 Centrocercus urophasianus | reverse complement strand
GCACTCCATATGCCATAGAGAGGCACTAAATTAGGAGCTGTGCTCCCTGCTCATCTTTGAGCTGTATCTGCAGACATGTCGTACTGAGAACAAAATCTATGTAGAGTTGCAGAGTCTAGGCAGGATCCAGCACCTCACGCTCTCCACCACTAGAAAAAGACTCCACATTAGTTTCATTGTGCCTAGGAAAGAAGACTAAAAAGTGCCAAGGAAGCTTATGAGGTGTATGCATGTGTGAATCTTACAGCCCAAATACCTGTTTGTGAGCACGCTTCTCCCCAGCTGAATTTTACAAAGAGACAATCCAGACTCAGGCCAGACCCTAACTCAGCTGTTCCCTCCAGTCCCTTCTGAGACTCACCAAGGAGGAAGGATCCAGTAGATACAGAGATCTGGTCTGACAGCAGGTGCTCCAGGAACAGGGGGAAGAAGTTGCTGTTAAAGTGGCAATGAAAAACCTGTGAAAGCAGTGCACAAACAAACTGATAAGCAGCAACAGTAGTAAGATTGAACAAAAGAAGCTAACAGCCTCCTAGACTCTCATCTTAAGAGATGAGCCTTATGCCAAAGTATCACGCAGGATGGGCCGCAAGTACTTCAGCAGAGCAAGAGCTTGGCTACGGAGGTTATGGCATGGTAGGCTTTGAGACCACAGGGCTGCCTGGGGTCAATACCACATCCCAGCTGCTGAAGCATTCCTCACTGGCAAGCTCACAGAGCACACGTGCAGTACACAGCACTGCTGGGGCAAGGAACAGCAAGGAGGCGACGACGCGTCTGGATGAGCGCATGCGCAGTTTTCCGCTCTCTGGGCTGCCCTCTTGTGGCCAATATGCGGAACTGCAACGAAGTGTTTTCCACTCTCTGTGCTGCGCTCGCCCGCAGTGCGGAGAAACAGGCGCACGCGCCGTGCGAACTCGGCCGAAAACGCATGCGCAGTGCAGCGCCGGGACTGGCCCGTGCTCAGTGCGCTGCGAAACTACTGCGCGTACGTCTGGATGAGCGCATGCGCAGTGCCGCTGCGAGAGCGGCGCATGCGCCGCACCACATGAAGTGAGGCGCACGCGCAGTGCTGTGACCAAGTGGGCACATGCACAGTGCGGAGAAATTGGTGCATGCGCCGTGCGAACTCGGCCGACAACGCATGCGCAGTGCAGCGTGACGAATTCTTTTCCGCTGTCTCGGCTGCCCTCCTGTGGCCGATATGAGAAACTGCGACGAAGTCTTTTTCCGCTGTCTCTGCACTGCCCCCGTGTGGCCGATATGCGGAACTGCAACGAAGTTTTCTCCGCCGTCTGTGCTGCCCTCCTGTGGCCGATATGAGAAACTGCAACGAAGTTTTTTCCGCTGTCTCTGCACTGCCCCCATGTGGCCGATATGAGGAACTGCAACGAAGTTTTTACCTCTCTCTGCACTGCCCTCGTGTGACGGATATGCGGAACTGCAACATTTTTTCCCGGTCTCTGCACTGCCCCCGTGTGGCCGATAAGCGGAACTGCAACGAAGTGTTCTCCGCTGTCTCTGCACTGCCCTCGGGTGGCCGATATGCGGAACTGCAACGAAGTTTTTTCCGCTGTCTCTGCACTGCCCCCGTGTTGCCAATATGCGGAACTGTAACGAAGTTTTTCCGCACTCTGTGCTGCCCTCCTGTGGCCAATATGCGGAACTGCAACGAAGTGCTTTCCGCTCTCTGGGCTGCCCCCGTGTGGCCGACATGTGGAACTGCAACGGGACTGAAGCATGCGCACTGCGCTGCGAATCGACTGTGCGTGCGTCTGGACGAGCGCATGAGCAGTGCCGCTGCGAGAGCGGCGCATGTGCCGTACTGCATGAAGTGAGGCGCACGCGCTGTGCAGTGACCAAGTTGGCACATGCGCAGTGCAGCGTGACGAAGTGTTCTTCGCTCTCTCGGCTGCCCTCGTGTGGCCAATATGTGGAACTGCAGCGAAGTCTTTTCCCGGTCTCTGCACTGCCCTCGTGTGGTCGATATGATGAACTGCAACGAAGTTTTCTCCGCTGTCTGTGCTGCCCCCATGTGGCCGATATGCGGAACTGCAGCGAAGTGCTTTCCGCTCTCTGCGCTGCCCTCGTGTGGCCGATATGCGGAACTGCAGCGAAGTCTTTTCCGCTGTTTCTGCACTGCCCCCATGTGGCCGATATGCGGAACTGCAGCGAAGTGTTTTCCGCTCTCTGCACTTCCCCCGTGTGGCCGGTATGCGGAACTGCAACGAAGTTTTTTCCTGGTCTCGGCACTGCCCTGTGTGGCCGGTATGCGGAACTGCAACGAAGTTTTTTCC
>NW_024884456.1:3541-4788 GCF_019232065.1 Centrocercus urophasianus | reverse complement strand
CACTGCCCTGTGTGGCCGGTATGCGGAACTGCAACGAAGTTTTTTCCCGGTCTCTGCACTGCCCCCGTGTGGCCGATATGAGGAACTGCAACGAAGTTTTTTCCCGGTCTCTGCACTGCCCCCGTGTGGCCGGTATGCTGAACTGCAACGAAGTTTTTTCCCGGTCTCTCTGCTGCCCCCGTGTGCTCGATATCCGGAACTGCAACGAAGTTTTCTCCGCTGTCTGTGCTGCCCTCCTGTGGCCGATATGCGGAACTGCAACGATGTTATTCCGTTCTCTGGGCTGCCCTCGTGTGGCCGATATGCGGAACTGCAACGAAGTTTTTTCCCGGTCTCTGCACTGCCCTCGTGTGGCCGGTATGCGGAACTGCAGCGAAGTCTTTTCCGCTGTTTCTGCACTGCCCCCATGTGGCCGATATGCGGAACTGCAGCGAAGTGTTTTCCGCTCTCTGCGCTGCTCCTGTGTGGCCGGTGTGCGGAACTGCGTTCAATTTTTTTCCGCGCTTCTGGTGTCCCCTCGTAACCAATCCGTGCCCAACAACGCGCATGGAAAAGCAGATATGAATTTTGCGCGAAAGAGTCCTGTCCGGTCTCGCCTCATGTGCGCTGCAGCGAGGAGAATTGCGCATGCGCTCTGCGGTGAGGAAACTGACGCATGCGCAGTGCGATGTCCAGGAAGGCGCAGGGGTACTGCCTGCATGAAGTCGGCGCATGCGGGCTGCACGCAATGACCGACGCATGCGCAGTGCTGTGTCAAGAAGTCGCATACGCTGTTCGGTGCTGAGCTGGCGCATGCGTATTACCGTGCCGCGGCTGGCGTATGCGTCTCGCGTGGCAGAAACCGGCGCGTATATATAGCGCGTTACAGAGCCCGGATTTGCTCAGATGTATTGCTTTCCCGAGACATGCTCGTGTCGGTGCTGCTGCACACCGGTAACGCGATCGAGAATCTCCGAGCCGCTGCGAGTCGCTCCGAGCCCCTCCGAGCAACTCCAAGCCGCTCCGAGCTGCTCCGAGTCCTTCCGAGCTGCTCCGAGTCTTTCCGAGTAGCTCCGAGCTGCTGCGAGTCGTTCCGAGCCCCTCGGAGAAGCTCCGAGCCGCTTTCTCGCCGCTCCGAGTCCCTCCGAGTAGCTCCGAGCCGCTGCGAGTCGTTCCGAGCCCCTCCGAGGAGCTCCGAGCCCCACCGAGCCGCTCCGAGAACCTCGGAGAAGCTCCGCGCCGCTTTCGTGCCGCTCCGAGTCCTTCCA
>NW_024884456.1:0-3441 GCF_019232065.1 Centrocercus urophasianus | reverse complement strand
TTCCGAGCAGCTCCGAGCCGCTCGCTCCGAGCCGCTTTCGTGCCGTTCCGAGCCGCTCCGAGTTCTTCCGAGCAGCTCCGAGCCTTTCCGAGTCCCTCCGAGCAGCTCCGAGCCCCTCGGAGAAGTTCCGAGCCGCTAAGGACTATTTCAGGTACTGCAGTGGATGTCGCCTACCTTGACTTCAGCAATGTTTTGTTACAGTCTCCCACGTCATCCTGGTAATGAAGCTGAGAAAGTGTGGGATAGATGAGTGGATGATGAGGTGGGCTGAGAACTGGTTTACTGGCTGAGCTCAGTGGTGGTGATCGGCGGCGCAGAGTGCGGCTGGAGAGCTGTGAGTGGCGGTGCTCCCGGGGGTTGGTGCTGGGTCTGGTTGTGAAAGGTAGATTGTGTTTTTGCTGTAGAAGCTTTGAGTATTTTCTGTATGTAGTACTGGCTTTACTGAACTTACAGCCCTCTTGTGAAAGAGCTGTTTGCCTTCTGCTAAGAAAGTTGCTGAGCAGAGTTAAAAAGTTAAAGATTCGGGGTGTTCTGATTGGGGTGGAATTGAGGTGGGAAAGAAAGACCATATAAAGGGAAATTGCATGTACCCGCTCTCTGTTTCACGCTTTCCACGAGGTTCGTGAATGCAGAATGAAGCTGTACTTGCTAAACGTTGTGCTGTTTTTTTGCTGTTGCCGAAGTGGGGCAGTGACCTGGGAGTACTACATCGGGATTATAGAGACAGCATGGGACTGTGCTCCTGGTAGTACTGATATCATATCTGGACAACGTTTTGCAGAAGAAGAGTAAGTAATGTAGTTCGTACTGATGGAGTTTTACTTAATAGCATTGTCTGCTTTAGATGCTAGGACCAGGACCTGGTGAAGTCGGTGAAATGAATTGTGCTAGTGTCAGTGAACCTGGTGGCTGGCATATAAGGGAGTATTTACTTTTTCCTGACTTGCTTAAGAACTAAGTTGCGACTCTCTGCTGATGAAAAATGTTGTACAATGTAATGTTCTTTTTGTGACTTTATCGTAATGAAACGTTTATTAACTAGAGGTAGGGAAATGACCATGTGAATGCCTACTGTTATTTTGAATTAGCCAAGTGGCAGTGATGAAGGGAAGGCTTCTGCTTTTACATTTTTAAACTCAGAAGTTTAACATGTTTTTTCTGTTCTGATTTTTCTGTTGGGCACAATTTTCCTTTTTAAATGTTTGTTGTGGGCAGTGGTCTCTTTCTTGTGGAGATGCAGCAGCTGGAGTGTTTCATGCAAGAAAGGCTTTGTGCAGTTTGAGAAATAGAGGATAAGTGTGGTGAGGAGAAAGGTGATACCCTGAAGACATAAATAATAAATAAAGAAAACTCAGATATCAGAGGCACCAAAGAAAGTATTGGACAGGAAAAAAAAATAGTCATCCTCTCTATTTTTTCAGTGCTTTTAAAATGAAGTAGAACTATACTAAATGAAGAGTGAAGAAGTATATCACTAATAAGAAGAGTCTTCTCCTTGCTGACTGTGAAGTCAACGTAACATGATACTTGTTGGTTTTAACTGGCTTTGGAAGATTATGCAGAACTTGAAGCACGTACAAAAATGTTGAGCAGGAAGACCTGTTGTTTGACTTATAAGCAGCAGAAAATTGTGTCAAGTATCCTTATCTTCAGTCTACAAAATAGGTAGAAAAAATTCATAGTTGGTGTGTAGCATTTAGTCTCTATCTGAGTGCCTGTACTCTTCAGAAATGTGAATGTATTTGCCTCTAAAGGCAGATTGTGCACAGTGCTACGGAGGCTTGGCTTTTGTTTGAGATCTGCTAATTAGCACTTTTCAAGTATAAAGTGAATATCTGATATTGTGTATTTTCTTTACAGGCAAGCTGAAGTCTTCCTTAAAAGAGGACCGCAAAGGATAGGAAGCATTTCTAAGAAGGCTGTCTACCCTCAGTACACTGATGTTTTATATGATGTGATAGTTGAGAAACCTTCCTGGCTGGGTGTTTTAGGCCCTATCATTAAAGGAGAAGTTGGTGATTCCATTGTTGTTCACTTGAAAAACTTTGCTTCCAGAAACTACACACTGCATCCACATGGTGTAAAATATACAAAGGAAAACGAAGGTAAGCTTGAGTCCACTGCTTGAGTCCAAGTCAGAATTTAACAAAAGCTTTTGTCATCAAAGATACAACTGCCTAAGCGAATTATCTTCTGAAACAAGACACACTCAGTTTAAAATAGGAGCTGATTAAGAACTTCTGGTATTTGTTCAAGAGTGAAATACTGAGCCAAAAGTGGGGTTCGTGTAGAAGGCAATTTTAGATCAACGTTCCATCTGAAATAAGGGTGATGTAGGGATGTCTGAAGGAAAAAAAACCGATGCTGTTGTTAAGAAAATACTGTTTGTATAAGTTATAACTCTTAACGGTATTAAGAATTCTGAATTATACACAAGATATAAGATACACAAGTTCCTTAAAACAGGCAAATGCCTTCAGCTTAGATAAATTAGCCATCACGCTTTCAGATGTACTGTAACAATGCTACTGGTATTAGTGAAGACAATAGTTGTTGGCAATAGGGGAGACTTTCAAGCTGTGAAACACTGCTGCAGTTTCACTTAAATTAGTGGAGTCCTTGCATATTGACAGGCAGAAGAGTCGCCTTCTCTTCTGGACAATCTATGGAGTGTTTTTGTAGCATCTTTTATGCATACAGCAACCCATGAATGTGCCATCTGTCAGAAAGAGCAGTGTGTCCCTCCTGAGGAAATACTGTGATTCCAGTTTCCTCCTTGAAAACTACTGAATGTAGTATGATGACATCTAAACCTGAGGCTGTAGCCTGACAATTCACTCTGCCAGATGCACCTCACTGGGTAGTTTTCCATACTATTATCTGCAAGAAAGACTGCACTGGAATATAGCCACTGGAAGTTTTATTAAGATGCCTTAAAAACTGTGTGAATTATTGAGTAGATACTGTCAAAAGTAGTCTTTGAAAATTTTTCAGTGGGGAAAAAAATTGTGAAATATTAGTTTAACATCTAATATTTTTAAAGGGTTTTCATTACATCAAATATGTGACTTGGCATTGACGCCCTATGGGAGCAGAACAGCATGTTGTATGGTAATATATAGAACAATATTTGCAATTTTACCACTGTTGCTCTTATCTGAGGCACACCTGTGTTCCTTGGAGAGGAATGCAATGTTTTAGAATAGATTCCAAGATCAATATTTAACAAATGTTTTACAGATATTTTAGCTGTTGTCTCTTTAGCAGAAGTACACTGTGCCCTCTTAATAAAGAACTCCATTTAAAGTTATTTGTCAAAGCGCACCTGCAGAACTCAAAGTCGAGTAAAGGAATTCTAGCAGAAGGGAAAGCTCTATCCATCTGAATTAAAATTTGTTTTACCTCTATTCGAGTATTCAATCCCTGTTATTGCAGCATGTA
>NW_024884455.1:24586-25005 GCF_019232065.1 Centrocercus urophasianus | reverse complement strand
CTATTCTATTCTATTGTATGCTATGCTATTCTATTCTATTCTATTCTGTTCTATTCTATGCTACTCTATTCCATTCTATTCTATTCTGTTCTATTCTATTCTATTCTATTCTATTCTTTGCTATTCTATTCTATTCTATTCCATTCCATTCTATTCTATTCTGCTCTATGCTATTCTATTCTATGCTATTCTATTCTATTCTATTCTATTCTATTCTATTCTATTCTATTCTACTCTATTCTTTTCAATTCTATCCTATTCTATTCTATTCTATGCTATGCTATGCTATTCTATGCTATTCTATTCTATTCTATTCTGTGGTATTCTATGCTATGCTATTCTGTTCTATGGTATGCTATTGTATTCTATGCTATTCTATACTTTACTATTCTATTCTATTCTATTCTATTCTATTCTAT
>NW_024884455.1:22941-24486 GCF_019232065.1 Centrocercus urophasianus | reverse complement strand
TCTATTCTATTCTATTCCATTCTATTCTATGCTATTCTATTCTATTCAATTCTATTCCATTCTACTCTATTCTATTCTATTCTATGCTATTCTATTCTATTCTATTCTATTCTATGCTATGCTATTCTATTCTATGCTATGCTCTGCTATTCTATTCTATTCTATTCTATTCTATGCTATGCTGTGCTATTCTATTCTATTCTATTCTATGCTATTCTCTTCTATTCTATTCTATTCTATTCCATTCTATTCTATGCTATTCTATTCTACTCTATTCTATTCTATTTTATTCTACTCTAATCTGTGCTATTCTATTCTATGCTATTCTATGCTATTCTATGCTATTCTATTACATTCTATTCCATGCTATGCTATTCTTTTCTATTCTATGCTATTCTATTCTATTCTATTCTATTCTATTCTATTCTATTCTATTCTATTCTATTGTATTCTATTCTATGCTATTCTATTCTATTCTATGCTATGCTACGCCATTCTATTCTATTCCATGCTATTCCATTCTATTCTATTCTATTCTATTCTATTGTGTTTTATTTTATGCTATGCTATGCTTTTCTATTCTATTCTATTCTATGCCATTCTATTCTATTCTATTCTATTCTATTCTATGCTATTCTATGCTATTCTATTCTATTCTATGCTATTCTATGCTATTCTATGCTATGCTATGCTATGCTATTCTATTCTATTCTATGGTATTCTGAGGTATTCCATTCTATTATATTCTATGCTATGCTATGCTATTCTATGCTGTGCTGTGCTATTCTATTCTATTCTATTTAATTCTGTTCTACTCTATTATACTCTATTCTATTCTATTCTTTTGTATTCTATGCTATTCTATTCTATTCTATTCTATTCTACTCTATTCTATTCTATTCTATTCTTTTCTATGCTATGCTATGCTATGCTATGCTATGCTGTGCTATTCGATACTATGCTATTTTATTCCTTTCTATTCTATGCTATTCTATTCTGTTCTATGCTATTCTATTCTACTCCATTCTATTCTATTCTATTCTATTCTATTCTATTCTGTGCTATTCTATTCTATGCTATTTAATGCTATTCTATGGCATGCTATTCTGTTCTATGGCATGGTATTGTATTCTATGGTATTCTATGCTATTCTATTCTATTCTATTCTATTCTATTCTATTCTATTCTATTCTTTGCTCTTCGATTCTATGCTATGCTATGCTATTCTATTCCATTCTATTCCATGCTATTCTATTCTATTCTATTCTATTCTATTCTATTCTATTCTATTCTATTCTATTCTATGGTATTCTATTCTATTCTATGCTATGCTATGCCATTCTATTCTATTCTATGCTATTCTATTCCATGCTATTCTATTCTATTCTATTCTATTCTATTCTATTCTATTCTATTCTATTCTATGCTATTCTATTCTATTCTATTCTTTTCTATTCTATTTTATTCCATTCTATGCTATTATATTCCACTGTATTCAATGCCATGCTATTCTATTCTATTCTATTCTATTCTATTCTATTCTAT
>NW_024884455.1:22017-22841 GCF_019232065.1 Centrocercus urophasianus | reverse complement strand
CTATGCTATTCTATTCTATTCTATTCTATGCTATTCTATTATATTCTATTCTATTCTGTTCTATTTTATGCTATGCTATTCTTTTCTATTCTATTCTATTCTATTCTATTCTATTCTATTCTATGCTATGCTATGCTATTCTATGCTATTCTATTCTATTCTATTCTGTGCTATTCTATGCTATGCTATTCTGTGCTATTCTATGCTATTCTATTCTGTTCTATGGTATGCTGTTGTATTCTATGCTATTCTATTCTATTCTATTCTATTCTATTCTATTCTATTCTATTCTATGCTATGCCATTCTATTCTATTCCATTCTATTCTATTCTATGCTATGCTATGCTCTACTATGCTATTCTATGCTATGTTATTCTATGCTATTCTATGGTATTCTATTCTATTCTATTCTATTCTATTCTATGCTATTCTATTCTATGCTATTCTATGCTATTCTATGCTATTCTATTCTATTCTATGCTTTGCTATGCTATTCTATTCTATTCTATTCTATTCTATTCTATTCTATTCTATGCTATTCTATGCTATTCTATTCTATGCAATTCTATGCTATTCTATTCTTTTCTATTCTATGCTATGCTATGCTATGCTATTCTATTCTATGCTAATCTATTCTATGCTATTCTATGCTATTCTCTGCTATTCTATTCTATGCTTTGCTTTTCTATTCTCTTCTCTTCTATTCTATTCTATTCTATTCTATTCTATTCTATTCTATTCTATTCTATTCTATGCTTTGCTATGCTATTCCATTCCATTCTATTCTATTCTATTCTATTCTATTCTATTCTATTCTATTCTAT
>NW_024884455.1:0-22007 GCF_019232065.1 Centrocercus urophasianus | reverse complement strand
TTCTATTCTATTCTATTCTATTCTATTCTATTCTATTCTATTCTATTGTATGCTTTGCCATGCTATTCCATTCCATTTCGTTCCATTCCATTCCGTTCCATTCCATTCCATTCCATTCCACTCTCAGTATTTTCTTTTTTTCTCATTGTTGTTTTATTTTATTTCTCTGAAAGTCTTTGCTTCCATTAGTATTAAGAAAAATTCTTTATTGCCTCACTGTACTGCCATCACAATACAATGCAACTGCCACTGATAACTGTTATTTTATACAAAGCCATATTGTCCCTCTTCTGTGATATCCAGATTTCTTTTCTGTTGTTTCAAATGAAGGCAGTTGCAGTACTGACTTGTGCTTTTAAGTCAGCTCCATCAGTCTCCAACTATAACAATAACAGCACCTTTAAATTAGCCCAAAAGTTTGGCTTTCAAAATGGCTTTTACAGGCATCTCTCCTCTCTGTACTGCACTGCTTGCATGTTTATGACAACCTGACTGTAATTGCAGCTGTGAAAGAATTTTGGTTTAAAAGCTATTAGTCCCAGATGTACAACTGAATTCTAGTCTTCATTACAGAAAACACAGCAGACTGAAAAAAAACAGACAAGGTCGGAGTTGCCCAACGAGCTGGGAGGAAAAGGTGATTATCCTGGCAAAAGCCCACAAGTACCTTGCCTTGTTGAGCCATCTCTGACTGGGGAAAAGCTGCATCTGGGAGGAATGCTGCTGTCCTTTTAGAGGTATTGTGCTAAGGGAGATTTATGTGGTTCATTCTCTGACCTGTGATAATGCATCATTAGAGCCTTCCATGTTTTCCACCTTTCTGAACAAAGGCTCAATTATGGAAAAAAATCAGAAGAGATGCAGCAGCAGTGGCAGCAGGGGGAGGCGTGGCTCAGGCACTCAGAACTTCACCCAGGAGTTGATCAGTGATCTTTTCCTTTTTTTTTCTTTTTTTTTTCTTCGCGTTGTGCATTCACATCACTTTAAGGTCTCCATCCCTCCTTGCTTATGTGTCTAAGGCTCAGGCTTATTGACAGAATCAGAACATAACATGAAGCCCAAACAACCCCCATCGTTATCCTCCTTGTTTAACCCTTTGCTTCCTTGGTGAAATCAATCGAGAGGCATAAGACACTTATAGGAAGAGCTGAGGTCACTCATGTTCCCCTGAGAGAGCTCTGCTGGGTCCTCTGAAGTGAAATGGTAACAGTGAAAACTATTTCATGGCCCTGCATACCTTTGCTTTTATCCTGACCCCAGGCAATCTTTTTATTTAGCTCACTGAAATGCAGGGCTGCTGCTCTAGCTGACTGACTGGGGAATAAGTTTATATCTATTTAACCAAACCAGACTAGCATCCCCTCTTCTCTGGCCATGGATGGATATGGATTCAAGCAGTTGTAATGCTTTTTTGAGAACATTACCGAGACATTTTAATCACGGCTTGCTGCACTGGTAGATTAGTACCCAAATGCAATGACCTTCTTTTTGCTGTGGACATGAACATGCCAGAAAACCAAACCGTACTACCCTTTGTCTTGATCCAATAAATTAGGATTAAGTAAACAGGAGAGACAAGTGCGATGTACTTTGAAAATCTGAGTGCACCTGTTTTTGTAGTGGAAAATTGAATGTTCTTTCTTTACTGCCATAGAAGTGCTCCTGCCTGTGTTCGTCTCTTAGGGAACAACACTATAACCAGAGTTTACGTGTGGCTTCCTACATATTTTGTGCTAGTTTATTAAGAAAGAAAAACCACATACAAAAATTGGTGTGTGTTAGGATACATTAATCTGTCTGTCTGTTTCCTCCACTGTGCTGAAGTTCAGTACCGCAGATGTGCACGAGAAAATGCATTGTGGGGAGACAGAAACATGGAGGAAAGATGTATGTGAAAGTCTTTTAGCCACATGTAAAATTAACCATCAATCTAAAGTGCTGGGGCCAAATGCTTCATTCCTTTGCCTCATTGTTTTGGCACTTCCAATGAGGAAAAATAAACATGAAGTACTTATACACCAAGAAACCTGTTATCTACTTTGCATCTTGTGGTTACACAGAAAGAAAGGGCTGATCTTGAAAAAAAGGCCCTCGAGACCACAGTGTTTCAGAATACTCCATCACAGAGTTTTTTCAACTTTTCTCCATGGAAAATGCAGAATGAAATGTGTTTTACAACATGGTGGAGGTGGTAGCAGCATGTACCAAGAGACTGACAAGTTAGCACTCCTCTGACAGTTATTTCTTCTTGGAAATGGTCAGAGTAGCATCTTGTAGCTCTGTACATCGGTACATTAGTTGTTCTAAAAAAAAGTCTCTATTTTATTTCCATGGAAATGACAATAGATACAAAAAAGCACAATAATTCTATTTGATAGAACAAATTCTCAGCTGCAAAACACTACTTTTCAGCATGGTCACCTCCATTAGCTACTATGCTTTTTTTTCATGTTTTCACCAGAGATGAACAAGAGCATGCTTTCCACACTAGTAAAAATCTTCATGGCAGTCTAGAACATGGCTTGTCGTTTACACTGCCATCATCGCTGCTGAAATGATCCACCTACTGCCTCACCGTGCTCATACCCACTGTTCAGTCTCCATAAACATTAAAAAAAGTCTACGAATGCCAATGGGTGGCATTTTATCTGCATAGAGGAATTAAGTGATTCCTTGCTTCATGAAGGATCATGAAGTATGAAGCATCCTTGCTTCATACACACTTCCATGTCAGACACCATTCTGTCAGACTGCCCCTCCGCTGCCATCTGTCACACAGCAACAACATGGAGTGGAATATTGGTGGGAAAGTTCAGCCTCTACTGTCCTACCACCAACATTTGCCTCTGTTGTTGTGTGCCAATGTAATAAAACAAGAGGTATTACTTTCATGGCAGCCCTTGCAGAGGGCTGCAATAGGCTCTGCTCTTCACTGCAAAGAAAAGATGGTGAGTTGAATAGATTTTGTCTTATTTCACACTTAGGCGTCCAGTGTACCATCAGCAGAATCATACTACAGTTCAAAAATTGCTACCTTGAATATCTAACATCAGCCTCCAGGCGAAAAACAGAAACACAATGCTAACTCTTCACATAGATCAGAGTATGTTTTCATGTGTGCAATGGCTTATTCTGTTCTGCATTCGTATTCCCAAATAGGGACCAGTGTATCCCAAAAGAATGTGTCTGCCTGGTAAGCAAGCAAGCAAGCCTCTGTCTATTTGAGCACTTAGAAGGCTTGCTAGGCTGATCTCAACTTCTGGTTACTCTGTATGCTTCTGATGGTACAGACAAGAAAGAAATAACAAAACAAACAAAGAAGAAAAACAACCAATCAACATAAAATGTGGCAATTTGATTTCGGTGAGGCATAACAGATGTTTTGCTTAAGCACAGTTGTATAATACTTGCATAAAAAAGCAAATGTTTTATTTCTCTTATCTCTCTCTGAAAGGCACACAGTAAAAATAATTTTATTACTGCCAGGTGTCTTTCTCAGGTGGTCAGGTAAAAAGTAAAAATATTTTTATAATGCCTATAAACAATTTTACAATGTCTTAGTCACTCATGGTTAAGATTGAGATAGTACAAAGATTTTTGATGCATAAGAGCAATGCAAAGCAAAATGGATTGTATTTCACAGTTTTGTTCTTTGCATTAAATTCCATAGAAGCTGTTCTGTAAGTCATAGAGTTGTAGCTACTTCCAAAAACATATATATTTATATGGTTCTTTTTACGAGAACACATAAGTATTTCCAGCACTTTGCTCATTATAGCCTTGACTCAGCTAAGTATTTAAGTGTCAGGCTAAATGTGAGTCTCAAGAGATAACTGGCTCTGTGAAGTTGGATGCAATTGGATCTGTGGTTCAGTACAGGTCTGCTCTGATAACTGACACTTCTGTTGAGTGAGTGTCTGCTTGAGTTCTGTCTGTGCAGTCAGGAACACCTGTGGAGAAGGTGCAATTGGTCATTGAGGTTTTAGACACCCTGGCATACAGGAGCGTATCTGAAAAATATTACATGACATGGCCAGGATTTTACGAAGTTAGTGCTCCTATTGCTTTTTATCTTCTGCTACTGGACCTACAGCAATGGTGAAAAATATCTTCATGGGGTTGCTAGCCAAGGATGCAGAATTACTGGACACTTTTCAACAACATGAAGAGCCTGTTGTTTGTTCTGATGTGCTGTTAGTCAAGGTTCAAGATCATTTGAGCCTTAGATGAAGCCTCACAGAATTGTAGGGGTTCAAAGGGACCTCTAAAAATCATCTATTTCTCCCACAAAGTTAATTGATTTGGAGTGCTTTCCCATTCCTGTTGAGGACTATGACTGTGATAGATGGTGAGTTTTCCTCTCTCTGAAAATGGTTGCCAGAGAGCAAGCAGCTGCAGAAGTGGATAGCAAATAAAGACAAAATACTGTGTTTTTGTAGAAATTAGACACAACTCTTTGGTGCCATCCAGATTCAGTTGATAGGAATGATAATATAAATAAAGAATATTTGGCTGTCAATCTGCATTTCAGCTGAATACCTAGAAGACTGATTTTTAAGTGGTCCTGTGTGGAGCCAGGGGTTGGACTTGATGATCCTTATGGGCTTTTTCAAAATCGGGATATTCTTTCATTCTGTTAAGTCCACTAAATGTGCTGCATTCTCTCTCCTTTTATAAACATGAAGCCAAAGTAAGACTGCAGCCTTGTGATAACTGCATCCCTTGATATATTTCCAAATAGAATTACATTATAGCAACAAAACAACAAAAAAGCAAACAACTTCTGACCAGATCTTCTATTGTAGGGCATCATAAGAAAAAAAGAGCAGAGATTGCTCAGAACCAGAAGCAGAAGAGATGCCTGTCCTGCAGTTCACACTCAGGAGCTGCTCACTCTCATAGCAGTACTTTAATTCTCGCTATTCATTGCTGTGGTGCAGATAGGCAAGGATGTGTGGCTCACCTGCTGTTTTCCCTCACAAGGCATTTGGATGCAAGGGGCTTCTGTGGCCATGCTGCTGCCAGTGAAGTGAGCTGGCCAGGAGTAGGCCAACGATTTGGAAGAGAGGTATGAGTTCATCCATGCGTTCTTGACCAAGAATTATAACCTTCAAGGTAAAGCAACTTTAGCATTTACACTAATCTCAAACTATGGTGTCAGGAATAAATTACACTCACTCTTTAACATTACATTTCATTTACTTCATTTACTTGTTTATCATGGAGATACGGCATGCATGGATGAACTCCCACCACTCTTCCAAACCCTTTTGCTGAGCTTTCCAAAGTGACAACATGGAATAAGAGGAGAGGAACTTTACCCACTTACTTCATGGTGATATGGTATTTTTTAAACAAAGAAGTGCAGAATGTGTTAAAAATCACCTATGCAACCAAGCTGCAAGATATTCTCAAGTTCTGTTAAGTCACAACCATTCTCTTCTTATACACAGAAATCAAATGGGTTTTTAATGTCATACACTAGGATGATACCAGATCCAGGCATTTGGATTCACGGATGTAACAGAAGCAAAACTTTCCACTCATGCAGTGCTGGTAAGTCATGCAACACAAGAATATATATTTAAACTCCCGCAGATGATGTGAAATCTGCTTCACTGTTCACACGATTTTAGAATTAAAAAACCCTATTTAAGTAGTCAGAGCTCAGAAATAATGCTCCCAGAATTCTTCGTGTAAATCTTGACATTAAACCAATAAACCAAAACCATTAAACATAAACCAATACCCTCGTCTTGCCACTTGAATCATTTATTTAAGCAGTGATAATAAAAGGTGTCAGCAATTCAGTTGTAAGCTCTTGAAGATTTCTGTGCGCATTGACCTTTAAGTGTTTGCATCTTGACAGGTGAGCCGTTCTTAACGTCTCCTATGAGATACGGTGGGGGCAAGGGGTCAGGCACGCTAATGATAAAATTACCATTTACCTTTTACCTCACCAGTCTCAGTGCCTGACATTATAAATGTAGGTAACCTTTCACCTGAAGGCTCTCTTTCTTCTGCACTGCTAGAGATTATGGAGAAATGAATGTGCTTGCAGCTGCAGAAGAGGCATCAGTCATGAAAAAAAGTGCTTTCTGTGATCCTTTCCCTTTAATTTTCATTTTTGTTATTTTAAACCAGAACCATATTTTTAGAAAAAGTATGAAGAAGCCTACCCTGTTTTACTTTAACAAAGAGATGGTTATCTGGCTATTTCTATCTCAGCATGCTATTTCTACTCAAGCCTATTCTGTTCCTGCTGATTAAGATGAAAACTCTACTTGTTAATTGATTAATGCAATTGATATTGCATCAGTCAGTAAGGTTTCTTTCAAGGATAAGTGGTCACATTAATAAGACTGTATTGATGAACTCTGTTATTTGCTGTAATCTAGCAGAGTCAGCTGTTCACACTCACATCCTGATACAAGTACTCCTGAGCTTCAGTAAAGACTGCTCTTCCAAAGGCAGTACTTTTCAATCAGTGGTAATGGGAACACAATTAGGGCTTTGAGGTATTTATATGAGTCTGAAAACTAAAGAATGATTACTGATCTCCCACCCACTAACGAAGTATCTGATTCCTCAGAAGTAAAAATTTTGATGGTATATATATATATATCCTCAGGAGCTTTACTGACTTGCAGGGATACCTGTTCTCATCCATTATTCAGGTGCTTTTGAAAACCAGATAGCAGTATTTCATGTACGACTAATCCACAACATGTTTCAGAATTATGAACGTCAATTTTGTTCCCCTACCACATACATGACATCTTCTTTTATGTAGCACATTCACATCTGAGAAATGGGAATAGGTACTACTATGCCCATTTTCACAGATGAAGAGTTAAGGCAGAGATGGAATAAGAACTATGATATACAGTGATGGTGTACTGCTGAGGAACATTTGAAGACACCAAAATTTTCCACATTTTGGGTGTAACTGATCTCTTCCACAGAGTTTATTACTGATGGCAGTTGCTGCTAAAAGTGTCCCTGCATTCAGATACGCTTTACTGAACCCCTCTCTACCACTTTTGGTTCCTATCAGCACAGGGACTGAGACAAGCAAACTGACTTTCTCAGGTCAACTAGCAGCAAACTCCAGAAGTGCAACCCATCTCTTCAGAGCATCAACCCTCACAGCCAAAGTTCTTTTCTTAAAGGGCACCTGCTACAGAAATAATACGATCTGATATGCTAGGAAGCTTAAGGAATGTGAGTGGGGTGTATTTACTTATCCATCTAAGATTTCTAAAGGACATCCATATTGTGGATTGTACAATGATAATTTCTACAAGTATTAGAGATGGCACTCAGCACAAAGACTGTATTTGGTTGATTCATGGGCAGATGCTTTATATCCTGATTTGAAATGTGTGTTCTTCTTGGTAGAGTTAAAGCACACGAGGGTGGAAAACATATGAAGAGACAGAAACAGAAAATGAGACACAGTTCACTTTCAGTGATCAAGAGCCAAATGATCTCAAGCTTTAGTAAAATTACTTCTCAAGAAGAACAGTTCCTTTATGATAAATACAGTCTGGCAACTGCCAGGGCATAAATCATGCAAATTTAAGACTGCGTAGTTCAAATATAGGTAGTATATATAGATATCTTAGTGAAATTTGTTATACCTTTGAATCTCTCGGCACAAATCTTGTTGCGTTTGTGTTCATGTAGTAAGGACATACATTTTGCAAAAGTTTCATTCAGTGGATATCAGCCTTAATGAAATTGTACTCTGGGAAGAACAATAAAAATTATTCCACCTTCTTCATATCAGAAGACCCAAGGGGATTGATTTCTAGTTTTACTCAATCATATAGAGGCATGGAGTACATATACAGAGTTAAAGCATCTGATAAATGAAATGCAGAATGCGATCACTATCCTAAGCTGGCAAAGTAAGAAATAGACTCTGTACCAAATTGAAAGGGCAGCCCAGTTAAAAAGCTGAAAAGAAAAAAATAATCCCAGAAGAAATACTGTCCCTCCAAGAGGAATACATAGCTCAGCTCTCACATAAACCCACGCTGCTTCTCCCGTCAAGGAGTTTGTGAAGTAGGACAGAAAGAACAGGAAAAGACTTCCTTTGGGAAGCTTGTGTTCAAATCAAATGTGTTGAAAGGACACAGATGAGGATGTCACTCAGGCTGGATAACCTGGCAGAGTCATTTCCAGGCTTATCAGATCATGTTCCACTTGTCTGAATACTCCTGTTTTACTCCTATGCATCAACACAAACTCAGCTGCCAGCACCAAAACCAAGATTCATTTCCACAGCACAAAGGGCTTAACTGTGCTTTACAGCAGCTTTCCTCCTATCCTTCTGCCCATGTTTCTCCCAGATTGGACAGCTGCTCTGACATTCAAACTGTATAGTTACTGTGGCATAACTATTTTCTAGTTACGGCTTAAACCACAGAGGCACACAGACTCATGCAGATAAATAACAAATTTCAGAACAGTGTGAGAGGTTGCAGAAACATTCATATAAAGTCATATAAAGTCATATAAACTGCTGGAAACATTTGTGAATCAATTTAACAGGTTATGACAGAATTCTATCTGCCAATCTGCATTCCAGGGACCTCCATGCTTCTGAAAAGTTTCAAACACACAGTTTCAAAGCGGTAGAGGGGAAAAAAAAATCTGCCTGTAAAATAATTCTTTCCCCTCCTCCAGCCTGTGGAATGTTGAAGGATTAGAAAAGACCAGGTTCATTGAGTCTGGCAATCAGTTTCTTATAGTTAGGAAACAGCAGTTCTACGACCACTTAAAGGGCAGATTCCTGCTCTGACAGAGCACGCTTGTTCAGCCCTTGCAAATCCTGCAATGTTTCTCAGCATGGGCTAACCTGATCCTGGCAATAACATGCCAGTAATGCCCTCAAATGCTGGATTAAGCTCTGCCTCATTCCCTTTGTGTTCATTGAATATATATGATGCTAGCTGGCTTGAAGGAATCTTTCTTTTGATTTCCCGAGGGATATCCACAGAAGGGTTGATCCTGCCATACACTGAATACGTTGAACATTTAAGGAAGTCAGAGGAATTGCAGAGTGTAAAGCAGTCTCCTAACCAAAGATATGAAGAGGTGTTGCAAAAGCAGCATCTTACAAAATGTCATGCAAAATATTGTGAAGATGGCTACAAAAAACAGTGGTACTTAAAAAAAAAAGAAAGAAAGAAAAAAAAGAAAGAAGAAAGAGATTTATCTATTAAGAAACACACACTTCCTAAAGGGCACTCTTATCAGATACATTCCATTCCTGAATCTGCAAGGAGTATCTGGTTTCATGGCAAGGATGGAGTCATATGAAAAGCACTTCTATGGTATCACCAGCCATGCAAAAAAGCTCACACGTATGGAGTCCAATATGAAACACATTCTGTACATGGACTAGGAAACTAAGATGATAGGACACATTTTGAAATATGGATGTCTCCACTTCAGATTGTGTTTATTGATTTTTAAAGATTTCAAAGCAACCTTGATCACGCAAAAAGGCAAAAATGTGGTAGGCCAGTTCAGGAGTGGAAGAGAACTGATTTTTTTCCCTGAAAAGTTTATGTCAACACATTTCTGATAGTCAAAAAACCCTAGTGACAGATTGAACATTCCAACAGGGACTATGGAATGTAATACATTGCATTTTCCTTTTTTTACAGTTTAAAGGAAATACAATTTGCTAATACAAAGAGTAAGTGGAAGGTCTTTTGCGTTTCAACAAGTCATTCCTTTTTTCAGTAAAAATAAAGATTGTAGCAGTACTGATGGGAAATACATTAAGTTTGACAGAAAAAAAAACACTTTTATAGTAGCTCATTTCCAGTATTCAAAGCTCTATTTATGCTGAGGAAAGACTAGAATTCTCTTCAGAGAAGGACTTTTGTATGCTCTGGATCTAGCACTTACATATGAAACTACTCCATGACCTTTACCTCTTGCTATGCTTTCTACACCACTAAGCTCATGGAAATTGTTTTGAAATCAATAAAAGGAATTCATCTTTTTATAAGTATATGTAGCAGAAGGGATTTGCTTCAGTAAAATGAATGGGGTTGTATTTCCAGGATAATTTGTTCTGCATAAAACCTGTTCAATACCCAAGTCCGTTCTCTTTTTGTGTAGATAGTGGACCAAATCTGCTGGTGTCAACTGGCATGCTCTGATGACTACTCATGAAGCTTTGCTGTTTGACAGCAGCTAAGAATTTGGATCCACTATTTAAAAGAGAGGAAGATGAAGTACAACAGTAAATGTCAGACTGTATTTCCAGTTACATCAGGCCAGGTCTAGAATGAGTTTGTTAAAAACAAGGAATTTTTCCCAGATTTTCTTTGGTTAAACAGAAAAGAGTTTGTCCCTGAGCATTTATGTCTTTCAAAAATCTCAGTCAGGCAGAAAAGACTTTTTAGTCTGACTCCAACATGCCAGTGAAACCCAGAGCAGTCCATTGATATGCAAAGTACCTCATTTAATGAATTTACACACACGCACAGACACATATATACACAGTAAAATTGAAAAAAATTCTAAGGCAAAAGAAGAATCCTCAGGACTAGGTACTGTACCCTTTAAGTACAGAGCTGTTTAAAATATCAATCTCCTTATTGTAATTTGATGTGTGAAATTCAGGCGTGCATTTACAATTCAGATACCATTCCTTAGGGATTCCCATTTAGGGCCTATTCGTATGATTTATTTAGTGCCTTTCTTCACTTACTTATGCTTGAGATAGTTAGGTATAATGCACATATATGCACAGAGATAAAATGTTTATCATCATTACTTCAATGAAGTCATTTGCCATCCTTGACACCCTCTAATGTCCCAAGTGCTTCAACCCACTGGCTCATTTGCCTGGCCTTGTTCTGTCTTCACTTTTTCATCTCAAATTCTTGACTTGTTCCCTTCATCAATCATGGAAGTTTAGCGGGTAGCAGGAGGGAAGGCACCAGAATAATTACCCAAATATAACAAAGGAAGGACCGTTCTGTGCTGCAGGAGGGACAGTGGGAGGACAGAGGATGCATGAGTGTGTATTTCACGCTCCCTTGAAAACATTAATGATGTTTAATGGAAGCCAAAGAACCCGCTGGAAGCCAGCGTGGTCTCAAAACTGTGTCCCACACCACCAGTCTGAGGATCCAGTGCCCCGCTGTGTTTCCTCCAGCTGCTTTGCCTCCCACTGCCCCAGGATGCCAGCATTTCACCACTGTCGGCATCTGCAATCAGGATCCAAGTTGAATGTTCTCCTTCAGCTCTATTTTTTCAAAGAAAAGGATCCAAATCACTGTGCCCTGACTACATTTAGCTAATTGGCCATTGCCTGCGATGACATCCGTGGAGTAGGGCTGAACAAATTGAAGATGAAAGGAGGGGCTGGGTAGGGGGCTGAGGGATGTCAGCATAGCCTGGGGCACACTGTCATCCAGCTGGGGAGACAAGGGGAGGCTGAGGAGTCTGGGGTACCCCTAGGTGGCTCTCTGCAAGGTGACTTTCACTTGAGAGGAGAAGAATTCACATTTTTCTGCCTACCTGGTTCATAAGCTGACTGCAAAATGGTATGTCCACCAGACTTGGAAGCAGGAATGTACAAAAAGCCTGGTTGACACCATTGCTGGGATGGCAGGTCCTCTTGGAAAACTCAGGAAAACATATGTTTTAGGGGTTCTCCTGAGCTCAGTGAAATGATAATGACTGTTGTGTGCCACATCTGGGAAGTCACAGGTCAGTGCAACCTTCAGTCAAACACAAGGCATACCACTGTGGCTTGCTCTAGTTAGAACTCTGAAAAAATGATAGCCCAGAGTTGGGAGAAATTATAAAGGAAAAGTCTCCTGCAGACAACAAAACTAACAGACAGTAAAAAGTAATCATCTTGAAACAGAATCAAAGTGTGAGATAGAAATGAACAAAAATCAATCATTTGCTCCTCTTTTTTTTTCTTTTTTTTTCTTTTTTCTTTTTTCTTTTCTTTTTTCTTTTTTTTTTTTTTTTTTTTTTTTTTTTTCCCCCTACTGTGTCCATGCTGAGCTTTGATAATTTACTCAAGTATTAATATTCACCTCACTCAAAATTCAATCAGTGACAAATACAAATACAATACATAGTCAGGTTTCTGAGTGCTCCTGGACTCTTCAAAGCATACAGACTAAATACATAAGTCCAGTAAAAGTTTCGTTTTTCTTCCCTTCTTCCTTTTCCCAAATATGAAGAACATTGTTTGCAGTGCATTGAGAGGATAGAGCTGATAGGGAAAAACACTCCAGAGGAGTGAATGTGCTCTCCACAGAAGAAGCTAGATTGTCTCTGTTAAAGCTTAGGAGATTTGGTCCTTGAATGCATCTACTGCACCTATAGAGAGCAGCAGGCATTCTACCAGGGAATGCTCAAGATGTTTGCCCATGCTACAGAGAAAGATGAAATACTGGTATTGGAATAATGGATAAAGTCTATGCCTCTAGGGAAAACTAAACTCCCGATTTGATTTTTCTGGGGGAGAGGGGGGAGGGGAGGAAGAATAAGCTCATATAATGTGGTAACTGTCCTCCAGTTTAAAGTATATGGCTGTGTAGAGACGTGCTGATCTGAAGGTCACATCTGGTCCTCTAATGAGCCTTTCCCACATGGACTTCTCCAATCTTTTTTCAAAACCCTCTACACAATGTCTGATGTCAAGGAGTTCCACAGTTTAATTTAGACTGCTCTAGATCTTTAGTAGAGATTTGCCTTATCTGCCCTCAAAAACTGATAAGTGAGCTGTTCTTCATGCTGTTTCTTATCATGTCAAAACCCAAGTAGAAGTGTCAGTCTACCATTACTAGCTTTCTTGGGATTGTACAATGGGACCTTTCTCTGATTTCTAGAACTGGCCACTTCCAATTTAACAGATGTTCAGCATTCAATCACCCATTTTTCCTGCTAAGTGTTTTGATTTATTTTCTTCTCCTTTCTCAGCCTGCTGATGGGGGCATTTTGAGCCAACTCTGCTAAACTTGTTTCATATGAGATGATACGTGCTTCAAAAGCTTCACAGTTCAAATACGGGAGGTTAAATAGTCAGAAGGTCCAGACATGACACTGTACTCCCCTTTTCTGTGTTCCTCACCATTATAGTGTTTTTGGACTGATTTAATATCACATTTAAAAGCGCCTGGACATTTCCTTACCATAAATATCCTCCTACTTCACTCAATTAAACATGCTCTCTGTGAAACAGGTTTTCCTCTTTCTTGAGATTGAGAAACTGCAGCAATAAACCCTCACTTTATTGCCATGCTGGAAGAATAAATGCAGCTCCTGGCTTAATCAGGACATTAATGAGTAGGGAAACAGCAGTGAAGATGATGGCTAACCAATCAATAATGACTGAATTACAGTTTAAAAACGGGATGTGTTAGATAGTTATTAACAGTGTAATTATTCATAAATGTGCCTAATTATTCATAATTATTCAGAAACCTTATTACTTCTCTGATTTTCATAAGTGATCTCTAAGGCCAATTATTATTTGATTATGGCCACAGGACTCTATGTTGCTATTACTTCTTTTGTTCTAGAAAAGTGCAGAAATACCCAGTGAAGTGAAGTTAATGGAGGACTATCGGCACTGAGTAGTCCTTTAAGAAGAAAAAATCTATGATCTGGAAACCTCTGTTGCCTTTCCTTTTAGCTCTTTCTTCAAATTTCTTTGATTCCTATATTACAGAAGCTGCTGCTGCCTAATTAGGGCTTTCTTGTTGTAATTGCTGCATTTGATATCTTAATAGCATTACAGTGAGCATGCAGCAGGAAGGGGGAAAGGGGCAGAGGGACTATCAATGCACATGTTTATGGAGAAACTGAAAGCTCCCCAGGCTGTATGACTGAACCAAAAAGGCCTGGGAGCCAAATCCCAGCTAGTTCAGGTGTCTTGCAGCTCAGTGGGGAGCGCTGTCAAATGCATGTACAGTAGTTCCTTGCCACTGATGGTAAGAAGGAGGCAGTGTCTTTGCTTTTTAACAAACAGTTGAGCTTCATTAGAAACATTTCCACAACTGTGAGGTGAGGAAAATGTATTTTACGTTTAGCATGTAATGCTTGACTCATTGCTACAGACCAGGAAACATCAACTCAAACCAAATGGCAGGCTTGGTCGAACGCTGAATCAGACATCAGCCAGGATGCTGATGAAATCAGACCTTATCGTCAAGAAATCTGGGATTTCTGTCAGAAGGCACTACACTAATCAGACAGGAGCATCAGTTTCTTTCCACTTTCTTTCTTCCCCTGAAAACATTAGAGCCATTATATTGTGGGGCGGCATTAGTCACGTTAAATTAGCATATAGATGAGTTCTGGGGGTAGGAAGGAGGGGGAGATAGGTTATGATAACCTGATGCTGTAATGCAGAAATCTTTTGGCTTATATATCAAGCCCCATAGAGCCCTAAGCTTGTTACACAGGGGAAAATTGCACTTTCCCACAGGGATGACAACAACTTCTTTTGTGTAATTTTACTGACAGGGTTTAATAAGAAAATACACACCCAAGCACTGAAAAATCGTGAACCATGCTCCACAAAGTCATCCACTTGTCTAAGAAAACATGAGATTTAAACCTCTTTAGATTCACTTTTTTATGGTTTCTGAACCAGAAGGGTTGGAAATCTTTTCTTCAAACCGATAGCCAAGACTGTCCTTTCAGTGACTTGGGTATAAAGAAAATCATTAGACACTACAAGAGCTGTCAGGACCATTAGTGGCTCAGAATCACTACAGTGTAACAAGAAGGGCTGCCCAGCTGTGTGGTCATTTCTGCATCTCATGATCCATAGCATATGCGTCATAGCAGGGGGTTCAAATGGAAGTACTGCCACCCCATTTGCACAAAGGTACTGTCATGCATGTGTACTTGTGTGTATTCCCCACCTTAATGGACAAGGACAGACTCTGACCTCAGTTGCACCCACGTACCCCAGAGCCATTTTCCTGATGGCAGTGGAATCTGTGAAAATGAGATCCCTGTCTTCGATGGTACTCTCACAGCTGAGGATATGGTGAAAAATAGCTCCATGCTGAGAGAAGGCTACCAAAGAAAGGAAACAAAACAGCTCGGCAGCAGCTGAAATGTCTATGTGCACTGTTCTGCTTTGAATGAAAATCCCCTGGAAAGGTTAATGGGAATTTTCTTTTTATCATTAGGCTACGTGATATAAACAGTTAAACACCGATAGACCTTTTCTGCAACATTTTCTATAGTTTCTGTGATCAGGAAGGAAAATATTCAACAGAGACAGATGTGCAGGGTGGAGCCTCTTCTGATCACTTTTTCAAGTTAGGATTGTTCAGTCTTTTGTAAAAGGCCTCTGAAAAGTTGGTAATAACACAAGCTGCTGTGATGAAATGTAACATGAAAGGAATGAATTTGTTTTTTTTTTCGGGGTATCTATGAGTGGGAATAAGAGATTTGCAACATGCATGTTCAGAATCAAAGTTCTTACAGGAAGTATAGGGGAAGGGTTTTATTTTAGAATTCATAATCAAAATCAGGAAAATACTGTACCGCTAGACAAAGAAGGAAGACTTTTCTCCCTTTCAGAAGTCTTTATGTCACTAGGGAAATTGAATTTCTTTGAGTGAATATCTTTAGTCTTGAATATCTTGAATATCTTTAGTCTTTTCTCATCAAAATTATGGTAGCAATTCAAGTTCTACATTTTTGTTGGAAATCAGTTCCCAATTTCAAGAACAGGGATAATTGCAGGAAGATGCAACATGGCTTCACAGCAATTTTCCAAAAACTCTACAGCAAGCTCTGACATAATGAGAATCTTATTCTGTAACAGGTCAGTCCAGATCAGAATCAATCATAATACAGGATCCAAATCTCAGTGAGTCAGATTGAAAAGCTGTCTCAAGTTCTGCAAGAGAGTTTACATATGTAAATTGTCATAGTGGACTCTTCTGACTTGTGCATATGTGTTATTTGTTTCTCATCAGTCTAGAGAAAAGGACGCATAGATTAAAAACATTTCACATTTTTTTCAACAATATAATTGGTGAAGCAGAAAAGAATAACTTACATGTATCATTTTAAATATGGCACAGCTTTCTGACTTGTAACACAGCCTATAGCTACTACACTGTCTTGTGCCTCTTCAGCTTTCAATAAGGTACCTTCTGCTTTATGACAGAGGATAAGGCTTAGATCATTCCTAACACATGTAGAATGACAGCCTTGTTTTGCACAGAATCAGAGTCTGAGGAATCAGTGAAAAAGGTGTTACCCTTCCCTGAGTCTGGAAACCCAACACTGCTTTTTCACAAAGCACAACAAACAGCCATCAGGTATTCCAACAATGAATGTTAAGTCCTTTTAGCAAAGTTGAGCAAAGGTCTTTGTAAATTCTCACAGGCAGCACAGAGTACAAACCTACTTTGGGGAAAAAAAATATTATAAAATTGTTGTTAGTATGTGTGTTATTGTTAGTGTGTGTTAGTGTGAAGCCTCGTAGCTTCAAAGGATTGAAAATGGAAGAATGTGACTGCAGAGCATAATGGGTCAACACTGCAGCTCTGATCACTGGAGCATACACTCCAAATTTCATGCTACATTAGGTAGATTTTAAAACCTAATCTGCTCCTATGAATGTTTTATTGGTAATTCTATGAAGGCACAGATTGCATGACAACAAGGGGAACACAAGAGAGGTACCTAGTAATCCACAACTTTGTGACACCCCAGTGGCCCAGGACTTCAACACGTCCAGCGCATCTCAGCTCATGTGAGTGCACCATAACAAGGCTCCTTTCAGATCTCATTCCCCTCTGCTATGGCAGTGAAGGCCATTCATTTAACAAATCATATTTTTTTCCTGTATGTCCATGTAAGTCCATTGTATTAATCTAGCAAGAGAGCATTTTGCACTTAAAGGTTAATGGATTGGCATAGTTAGAAACCACCTTTCTGTGCTCAGCCAAATACCATGTGAGGAGCAGAGAAGCTTTTGGCTGACTACAACATAGTTGTTAAAATGCTGTGCTAAAATACTACTCATACTTTTTTTTTCCAGTTACATTTCTGCAAGATAAAAGACATCTTGGCCAGAGTGATATAACAGCCCAGCTAGAAAGCTGTTTGCCATTTCTTTGCCTAGTTCTTCTGATCATTAAATATTCCGCTAAAAACAGAGCAACAAAAGAGACTGGAGCCACAGCACTATGACAATATAGGCTGAAGTGGAGCCAGAGTACTATGACAATATAGAATGAATGAAGTCAGGTTTTTGATTAGCTCTTACTATAGCTCCAGATGCACATTGCCTCTGCAACCCTTGGGTTTGCACTGGTGTTTGATTTTGTCATGAAAGGCTTCCAGGAACTAAATCAGTTAAAAACTACTTACTTCAAGTTTGTATGACAATTTTTTGACTGTTTTAGTCCCTTTGATTAGCTTGTCAATGGATCAGATGCATGCCCAGGACAGTGCAAGGGAATGTGTAGGAACGCATGACTGGAAGAGAGAGGGGTTCAGATCTGCTTGCTCTGGTAGAGCAAGATGGTAGAGGCTCCATCACACCTGGAACTTACATACAGACGATACACACATATTGCTTTATACATCAAGGCCTGACCTCCAGCGACTTTGTGCCTAGAGGTCCTCCCTCAGAGCTAGGTTCAAGTCACCCCATTGATGGATGGGTCTGTACCCATATCTCTAACCCAAACCCACTACTTGGAGAGCTGCTACGCAAAAGGAGTAGTGGGGTAGTGTATCTTCTGAATTGACCTGTTACTTTGTGAGGCCTGATCATAGTCTTCCCAAGAGACCTCATACAACTGCCTGACTACTGCAGGGCTAACCTAAAGTTAAGCATAATACCAAGGGCATTGTCCAAATGCCAGTGGAACACTACCAGGCATGGGACACTAATCACCTCTTTCAGTAGCCTCTTCCAGTGTTAGACCACCCTCATGGTAAAGAACCTTTTCCCACTGTCCACTCCGAACTTCCCCTGGCTACAGCTCTGTGCCATTCTCGTGTGTCCTGGTGACTAGGAAGAAGAGGCTGGGGTGCTACAAGTGTCAGCCAGAAGTTCTACAGATGGCTTCAGGATCAAGCATGATACTAGACTTCAAAACTGAAGAAACTGTAATACTTGTTTCTATCTCCTGAATTGACTTCCAAACCTACCCACAACATTTCGTTTTTTGAGATGTCAACCAGGAATCTCTGCTGTTAGAGGTGAGGATGGCAGGGTTGGTCCTTTAATAAGTAGACTTTCCATGTCACTTCTACCACACTTCGCAAACCTTCCTATTTTTTTGCCAATTCTAAGCCTAGCTCTCCTATAATAGCATACTTCTTCTGGATGAATTTTAACTTATAGTTCTTTCACTTCCTCTGTTTTATTCTAATAAATGTTCTTCAGAAGTTTTACAAATAAGCAGGGTCCTGTACATTACAAACAAGTGTACAAAGGCCCAGATTGAATAGTCGGGTTTAATTCAGTCTCCAAGCTGAGAGGTTTGCAAACATACCAAACCCTTAAGCTATATTCTTCAGTGCGGGACATTAGCAGGATCCCTCAATTGAATTACAGCATTGTATTCCATCTGGGACTTAGTATTGCAGTGTACTTAATATTATACTATATAGGAAAGTGTGAGAGTAATGGAATTTTACAGTAATAAGTTTTTTTATTATTAAATGAAAAGTAGGCCTACAGGATACACAATTATGTAGGAATTCAAAATAAAACCTCTTAAACACATACCTAAAAAATAAGCAGTTGTTTTATTTTCCAAATATTATAATGCACTTGTAATATACAACCAACTTCTTAAAGCACTAAGGCTTTCTCAAAATGTAGAACTTGCTATGGGGTTTTAGCTGGATTTTTTAACACAGTAATTACAATACATTGATAATCGATTTTTGAAACAAAGACTCTTCCAGTTCAGTAAAGTATTTTGGTACGTACTTCTATTTGTCCTCAGTAACACTAAGCTCATGTACAGGTGTACGATTCATTAATCAGGCACTTAATAGATGTTTTCTGAACTGAGTGCTAAAAGTTATTTTTCCTTCTCCATTCTGCTTAACAAATCTATGTAACAGGGAGAGGATGGTAGAAGAGCACTGACAAGCAAGTAGAAGAAGGGTTAACATGAGCTCAAAATCTGCTGCTTCTCTGCACTGTCTTGGATAATATCATATCATGCAGTTAATATGAAACAAACTAGAAAAGTTCAGATTTAATAGGAAGAAAAGGAGACATAAAATATAGGCAGACACAACAGAAATAACTCCCTATCATATATTTTTCTTTTTAATTAATATTTCATGATCAGTTAACCAGCAGTCTGTTATCTTCTTAATAAGGTAAAGGTATTATAACCAATAAAAAATATTTATTGCCACATTTTTATGTTTTAATCAAGGGCAACCTCCTCAACATATTCATTTTTAGCTCCTTCACATAATGAATGATTAAGTTAAAAAAATAGCTTTTTATGCTGACAAGAAAATACCAAGCACTGGTTAGTTAATTAACAGTGTCCTTTGGAAGTGCGATAAATACGGGAAATAAGGAAGAAATAGAGGTAATAATCTGAAAGATATAGAGTGTAAGTCAAGTTCTGATTTTACTGTGCTAATAACAATTTTGTCATTGGGTACATGGCTCAGAATTTTCCCCTTGGTCCTTATGGCAGTGATAGTGTTTGGGGATCTCAGGACTCCACTGGGAACCACTGTGGCTTGAGGTGTTCCAAAAACACAAACTAGAGAGAGTGCAAGTACAAGCAGTATGGGCTTTAATGGTCAAAATAAAATCTTAATGAGCCCCTAATGCACAGCAGGACAAATTTCCAATTACCAGAGGGTGATAATTGGGCAAATTGAAGTAAGCAGACAAATCCAGTTTGTTCAGATATGAATCTGAACCTTGCTGTAAGCTAAAATAACTGATATGCTCTAACTGGCCTTTATTTCATTTTTCCCTTCATTCTTACTATCACCATGGTTATTACTCAAATAGCTAGTTTTTACCAGCTTCTCAAAGGGAACTTTCTAACCTTCAGGCAAGGTAAATTTATACTAGCACCACTTCTACTACAACTGTTACAACTATTACTATTGTTGCTGCTGTTGTTAATTATTGCACAAATAAATATTCATAAAAAACAGTAAAAACACCAAATAACGTTTTGTCAAAAGCCTTAAGAAAAACTTGGTCCATGTTTCAAAAAAATACAGTGGACAGGCAGATTTCCTGATCTTCCAGGAAGGATTTAATTGGGAAAGATTGAAGAGAGTACTCAGTCTAGAGCCCTTGGCGGAACTACGATCCCAAACACCATGACAAACGAAAAGGAGAAGACAAAGATAGGAACTAGGTTAAAAATGAAAATGTGAGAGATACGATGTTGCAAACTTTCTGGTTTCCTGAGGGAAATCAACAGATTAAGTTTGCAAATCTTGATGCTTTCTTCTTTCCCCTTTCTGCCCTATATAATAACCCAGTGTCACAGCCAAGACGACAACACACACCTGCACATCAGGATTTGGGAGCAGGCACAGTGCTGCAGAAGCTCACATGACCTGTTCTGCAGCTCCAGGCATGGGGCTGCAGCTTCTGCCAGAGGGACAGAATCAAGGTAATGAACAGAAATGCCTGACACTCCTGTAAATATATCTGCAGCTTTGTCTGTCAGAGCTATTACAGACAAATAAACATCATTTTATTTAGTACTACTAACTTAGATTCTTTGCTCAGATGTATTTCTATTTTAAAGAATCTAGTTTGTTCTTATCTAAAATGAGCATGAAATCACAGGCATAATCCTGTGTGGTGCTCTACAACTCACAATGATTCCTGTAAGTTCCACTTTCCCAGGGAATATGTATACAGAGGGATAAGCACAACGTGTATCACAAATCTTTCTTACATATCTGTACATTTACAATGTGCAAGTTTAACTGCTTAACATTTGTCATGTCTGCTGTTTCAGTAACTTATTCTTCTCCCACATTAAAGATTATAAAAATACCTGATGAATGATTAGTTAGGATTAACCCAAAGCCAACTAAACTGACTTGTACTGATGAGGAAGTAAAATCATTTTATTTTGATGGGAATATTTCTCCCATTTGATGCAATTCTTACAGATATGAGAAATGTAGAGAGGGTTTCAATAGACTGTAACAGTCTATTGAAATACAGTAGTGTATAACTACCTACGATTCCACATCCTAATATGCACCTATTGCATCCACCGATCGTATCTGAAATGAGTGCATATCATCTATTAATTATTCATTAACCCTTTATAAACCATTTAAACGTGGAATGTTAATATCAACAACAATCTTGTGGAAACCAAGTATAATTTTTGTGAGCAAGTAAGTTGTACTTGCAGCTTAATCATTTGGCAACTGCATCTCACGAGTAAAAGTATAGATAGACAGAATCCCATTATTTTTGTACATTCCAGGAAAAATATATTAAGTCCCAGCTTACTGCATGCCTTAGTCATGATTTCATTTACAAATGTGGTTTGAAGTATGTAACTGCTTTGTTCTTAGAGGTGTTGCTGTAGAATCCAAAACCCCATTCATATGACTCCTATTATAAAAATAATACTTAAAGCTTCCACAGTTATGAATATTTAATACAAAGCTTTATTTGCCCTGAAGAAAAAAAAAAAAAAAGTCATTGACAAAGGTTTTTTCTTTTTTTCTGTCTTAATTTTTTTTATTTTTTTTCTCTACCTGGGGATTTTTAAATCACTTTGCTCTCACATCTGAAACACAGGTATTAGCAGATAACACTAACTGTAAGAAATCAAGAAGTGGACTAGAAGAAAAATGAATGCCATTAATGACATTTTAAAGACACATCTCACTTTGTCATATTTGCAGTACCATGGCTAAAAGTCTAAAAAGAGCATTTCCAACACCTTCCACAAAATGCTCAACCTCTCCTCTCCTCTCCTCTCCTCTCC
>NW_024884454.1:1854-12525 GCF_019232065.1 Centrocercus urophasianus | reverse complement strand
TAAACCTTCATCTCGCCCTCCACGATCAGCTCACAGCGCAGCACGCATTGCTGCACAACGTCGCACAGCTGCTCCCTGTCGATCCTCTCGGCCGTCACCAAGTGGCCGCTGCTCGCATGCAGAGCGAAATACTGCGTCCTGCCTTGGGACACCACTCGGGCGCCGCGCCCGCCGAGCGCCGCCGGCTCCAGCGCCAGCTCCTCGGCCACGTCGCCCACGAACGAGCCCTTGGGCAGCTCCTCGGGCACCGAGTAGCGCAGCTGCCCCCACGCCGCCTCCCACGCCGCCAACAACACGCACCACAGCAGCGCCCGCTGCCTCCGGCCCCAGCGCTCTTCTCTCACCGTCATTTCCCCGCCTGTGTGCAGCTTCTCATTCGCCCCTTCCCGTCCGAAGCAGTCCTGGGTACCACCGGCGGCCCTCCTTGCCCCTCCCAGTGCCGTCCGTCCGAGATTCTGACTCCGAGCTCCCTGTGTCCTCAGGCCTGCAGCCCCGGGCTCGTTTGCCGGCTCGCCTCTTTTCCGCTGCACTCCTCCCATCGCTTTACCCAGTCTTAGCCAACAGCGACACTCGCAGCCGCGCACGACAACTGCAGTCTCTGCCGCAGCACTTACCTCCTTTCCACTTCTCTTAGCTTAATTATCTACTGCTAATGCCTCCAGCGTTTCACAAAACCGGGCGCCTGCAGTTCTGTTGGTTGTTCTTGCAGATCCTCTCAGAAGCCGAATTACCGTACCCCGGTATACGAATGCATAAGAAGGACAGCAGGTGAAATGAGCGAGTGTGGGCGGAGATAGCGCTGAGGTGCAGGGACCTGGCTTTCACTTTCTACCTCTCCTTTTGACACATTCTGCCCACTGCAGAAACTCCTAGGGGCTGCCAATTTTAGAGGACAAAAACTGCTTTAAAAACATTTATTTCTCAGATGCATCATGCACCTTGATATTCAGCTTAGTGAGATTGAGAACCAGCTGTTTTACAGCAGGCACTGATGGTTTATTGCGATGCCGGTGAGGGAAGCACTCATACTGTGAGCTGCCATCCACACTACCACTGAATAAAGTGGGAATAATAGGAAGAAATTAGCGTGGATAACCTCATTTCACTGGAAATGTTGGGAACCCTAAGAGTCCTATCTTCCAGAAGGACTTTGACCACATGCAACATGCCAAGGAGACCCCAGCTGTGAGCATTTCTCTTTTCACTTAAGCTATATTAGGGTTCCCTCATTTGTTCCAGATTGTATTTCCTCTTGCACTGTCACTGGACAACACAGGACCATCTTCTTTACACCATTCTTCCTGGTGTTTATTTCTATGTTAGGATCTCCTGCAGTATGACCCTCTTTTACTGGGGAATAATGAAACAGACACAGATGTGGCCTCAATAAAGGTGAGCAGAGGGAAGGATTACCTCCCTCAACCTGCTGGCAGTGCTTTGTCTAGTGCAACACAGGGCGCTGTTAACCATGTTGTGGAAAGGGCACACTACTGAATTACATTCAACTAATTGTCCACTGGGGGATTCTTGTAGCCTCTTCCACCAAGCTGTTTTTCTAGTGCATGTTTGCCCCCACACGCAGGACGTTTCATCCCTCCTTGTTGAATTCCATGACCATCCTTCCCATTCCTCCAGCTTGTCCAAGTCACTCTGGGAGGCAGTATGACCCTCTGCTGTACCCACTCCTCCTGGTTGGGTCATTTGCAAGCTTGTAAATGCCTGCACTCCATCATTTAATCCTTAATTATGATGTTAAGCAGAACTAAAACGAGTACTGACCCCTTGGAGGTGGGTTTGGGTGTACACCAACTAGACTTCACACAACTCATCACCACCCTCCAGGCCCTGTCCTGTCATCTTTTATGCTCAAGGATCATAATGCCCTCAGAGAGCTGCCAGCAGATCACTGCTCCCCTTACTTTCTTTTATCTACTGTAGGCAACATCTCCTGAGCAAATGTGCTTGCCCATTTTTACCCCAATCAAGGAACCAGATAAGAAAAAGCCTTCTAGCCTTTTAAAAACCCTGGTTCCTCTATAGAATTTTTACAGAATGAGGAAATCCATATTTGGAAGGGACCCATAAGGATCACTGATTTCAAGTCTTGGCTCCACACAAGACCAGCCACATCTCAAACTATATTTCTGAGTGCATTGTCCGAATGTTTATTGAACTGTGACAGGCTTGGTGGCATCACCACTGCCCTGAAGACCAGCAGTGACCAGCCATCCTCCAGGGAAGAACCTTTGCCTTATACCCAACTTGATTGTCCCCTGATGCAGCTCCATGCCATTCCCTTGGGTCCTGTTTCTATCACCAGACAGAGGAGATCAGTGAATTCCCTTCTAATCCCCTTTGTGAGTAAACTGTAGGCCATTATGAGATCTTCCCTCAGTTTCACAGTATGCTATTATAAAAGTGTCATAGTACCTCAGTAACTAAGTGTAGCAATTGGGCAGATCAACACAATAGAAAGATGCCATAAAGGAAGGGAAAAAGATTGCTTACCCATATCAGAAGATTTCAGATCTGCAGGGGAAAGCTCCATAAGAAAAAGACCTCCAAAAAACAGATCTTCCCCTGTTGCAGTCAGCCCTTAAATGAGATCCAAGAGAGGTGCAGCCAGGCTCTACCCTTCCAGTCACACAGCTGAATTGCCTTCACCCGTGCTCCCAGGGCTGACCTTCTCCTTTCCCCATGTGCTCAATCAGTGGTTCAGGCCATGATTCAACAGTTCCCATACACCCAGTATCATAGAATTGAAGAAGTCACAGAATCATGGAATCACAGAACAGCTTGGATTGGAAGGGACCTTAAAGCCCACTCAGTTCCAATCTTCCTGCTGTGGGCAAGATTTCCACCCACTAGATCAGGCTGCCCAGGGTCATATCCTCCTTGAATTTGAATGCCTCTAGGGATGGGGTATCCACAGCTATGGGCACCCTGTGCTAGTGCCTCACTACCCTCAAGGTAAAAAATTTCCTCTCAGCATCTAATCTAAATCCCCTTTCTTTTAGCTTAAAACTGTCCTCCCTTGTCCTATCATTATCAGACCATCTAAAAATCCCTCTACTGCCTATTTATAAGCTCCCTTTAAGTAGTGGAAGATTGCAATGAGGTCTCCTTCTCCAGGTGAGTGAGCCCAGCTGCTTCAACCTTTCTTCATAGAAGAGGTGCTCCAGTCCCTTGATCATCTTTCTGGCCTTGTCTGTTCTAACTCCAACAGTTCCTCTGTTGTGCTGAGGTCTGCAGACCCACACACAGTATTCCAAGTGGGACCTCATGAGGGAAGAATAAAGGGGGACAATTATCTGCCTCATATTGTTGGCTATCCTTCTTTTGATACAGCCCAGGACACTGCTGGCCTTCTGGGCTTCAAGCGCACACTGCTGGCTTGTGGCAAGCTTTTCATTCACCAGAACCCCCAAATGCATCTTCATGGGGCTGCTCTCAAGGAATCCTTCTCCCAGTCTGTACACTTACCTGGGATTGCCCTGACCCTTGCATTGCATTTGTTGAACTTCGTTCAATTCATACAGGCTCACTTCTCCAGCTTGTCCAGGTCCATTAGATGGCATCCCTTCTTTCTTTCATACCAGTTACACCACTCAGCTTAGTGTTATATGCAGGCTTGCTGGAGGTGCACTCATTCTCACTGTCTAGCTTGTTGATAAAGATGCTGAAGTGCTCTAGTCCCAAGATGAATCCGTGCCTTATCCTCTGAATAGTCCACCCTTCCAATTCTTCTCTCTCCAAAATAGAGATAAGGATGTGGGGTGGGAACATGTCAAAGGCCTTGCACAAGTCCAGGTAGATGATACCAGTTACTCTTCTTATGTCTATGCTGTCATTTCATTGTAGAAGGCCACCAGATTGGGCAGGCAAGATCTGGGCTTGGTGAAGCTGTGCTGGCTGTCTCACGTCACTTCATTCTCTTTCATGTACGTTAACCTAGCTTCCAGGAGGATCTGTATATCTTCATAGGCACAGAAATATGGCTCACCATGCAGTAGTTCCTCAAGTATTCCTTTCTACCATTTTTTAAAGTGGGAGTGACCTTTCCATTTTTCCAGTCTCTGGGGAACTCACTTGACAGCCATGACTTTTCAAATATGATGAGAGTGGCTTAGCAAATACATCAGCCATCAGGATGCACGTCATATAGATTTGTTGTCATGTTCCATCCATGAAGGGAAGGAGAATTCACGAACTCCCTCAGTTAGATAAGATAAAACTACAGTCAAGGTCCAAAGAAAATCTTCTCGTTTATCAGAGAGGTTACACTTCTCTTGGCCTTTCTCTTCTGATCGATGTACCTTAGAATCTCTTCTTGTTAACTTTCACATCTCTTACCAAGTTTAGGTTCCTTTACTTACCTGATCCCATCTCTGCATGTCTGGATGGCGCCTCTACATTATTCCCAGGCCTCACATCCCTGTTTCTGCTGCTTGTGCATTTCATTTTTATCCATCAGTTTGACCAGCGAATCCAGCCATGCCCATTTCCTGCCTTCGTTGTAAGTTTCCTCTTCTCTGGCTGAACAAATCATGGGATGTCAGCTGCTCCTCATATGTCCAACTTTCCTGATCCTTCACTATCTTCATAGGATTATCTCTAGTAGTTTTATGTCCTTAAATTGTGCTGCCTGGAACTGCACCCAGTGCTTGAGGTGAGGCCACAGCAGGCGGAGCAGAGCAGGACAATATCTTCCCTCACGTGGTTGGCAGTGCTGGGTCTGATCCACCCCTGAGCATGGATGGCCCTTTTGACTGTTGGACTATATTATGATGCAGATTCAATTTGTTGCCAGCTGGAACCCAAGCTCCCTTTCTGCCAGCTGCTCTCCAACCTCTCCTCTCCCCATCTGAACATATATCCATGACTGCCCTGTCCCATGTGCAGAATCAAGCACTTGCTCTTGTTAAACTGCATGTGGTTGGTTGTTGTCCAACCCTCTGAATTTTCAAGATCTCTCTGCAAAGTCTCTCTAACCTTGAAAGAATAAACATCTCCCAGTTTGATATCATCCCCAAACTTACCATACTGTCAAGGCTTAAGTCCAGGTCACTGTGATGTGATTTCATCAGTGATGAAAATATTAAAGAGAACTGGCCCTAAAATGGAGCCCTGTGGAACTGCAGTAGTGACTGGTCATCAGCTTGATGGAAGTCCATTTACCACAACACTTTGAGTCTTACTCATCAACCAATTGCTCACCTGTTGTATTATGTTTCTATCTAGCCATATGCTGGAGAATCTGTATAGGAAGATACTGTGAAAAAAGGTCTTGAAAGCTTTGCTGAAATCCCAAAAGATTACAACAGCTGGTTTTCCTTGTTCAGCTAGGTGGGAAGTCTTTTCAGAAGAGATTAAGCACATTGAATAGAACTTTCCCTTCATGAACCCATGTTGGCTGTGACCAATGACTGCATAGACTTTCAAGTGCTTTTCAGTAACTCCCAGCAAAATGTCCTCTTTAATTTTGACAGGTACCAAAATGAGACTGACAGGCCTGTAATTATCAGTGTCTTCAATTTTTCTCTCAGTGGCAATGACTGCCAACATGCAGTCAACTGGAACCTCTCCTGATTCCCAAGACATATAAAAAATAATTGAGGGGTATCTCATGATGACATCAGCCAGCTCTTTCAGTACCCTGCCACGAATCTTACTGGGACTCACAGATCTATATGTATCCAGGTGGCATGGTATATTCCATAAACCTAATAGAATAACACTGAAGAGTCTTTACCCACAACAACTTTTATTGAAAGAATGGCACTCAGGTGTTTTTTTATTTCAGTATTATAGACAGGATCATCTTGATTTACAAATACACAGTTTATAACTTCAGCTCAGCATGGCATGAGAGTTTCCAAATAGTGCTGTACCACATATCATCCCAATAATCAATTATTATACGTGGGGTGACAGTACTTCTTAAAGGGAATAGAGAAGACAGTTAAAACTGAGTTTGTAAAAGAAAAAGGGGGAAAAAAAGTGAGAGAATGCTAGAGTTGTAAGAAAAACCTGGAAATTCATATCATAGTAGATTTTCACACAGAGAAGCCTCAGCAAACAGGAATGAAGGCCAAAGAGGAAGGGCCTTGGTTGCACACGCTCATCTCGGTAGTGACTTCCATGCCCTATGAGGCAACTTGTGGACTTGTCCTAGAATGCATCCAAACACAACGTACATATTTGCACAGTTGAGTAAAGCTCATCCCAACATTATCAGTGCTGCTATAGTATGAGGCAACCCAAGGGAGACACATCATCCACCTTCTATAGACACCTTTTAAAGACTTTTTGTGCAGTTTTTAACTCTCCCTTAGAGAAATGTTGGACTCAGAGAAACGACCCATTTTGATAGTCAATATGCAAGAGCTCATATCATAATGTGTGGATGAGAGCAACTTCTTGGGAAGCCCCAGTGCAAATCATGTAGAAACAACTGTTACATGGAAAGACATTGAAGGCAAACTACTAATCTCAGAGAGAAAGAGATCTGTAATCCAGCAAAGAAAGCCAGTAATACTTACACTGCAATGTAACACAGACCTCACAGCTTCCTTGCCCAGCTGACATGGCAGGTAGGCTATGCTGCATTGTCCAGAGCAGAGGATTTATGTGCCCAGTCTCACAGTTTTGTTCCAGAACTGAGTAAGAAATTGTGAGGTCTATAGCTTCATAGAGCAGCAAATGGGACAAGACATTAGTGGGATAACAAGGAAATAAACACATTTCAGAAGCATATCAGAAAAGGTCACAAAACAGATGGAAAATATGTCTGCTTACAAGAGAGAAAAATTATTAGATATCGTTTAATGATTTTATATTGAAGAGGAGAGTAAAAAAGCGTTGTTCTCAATGAGCGTGGTGGTGACATTCTAAGAGAAAATGTACATTGATCTGGAGAAAATATAATGAGGTATCATAGCACAGATCACAATGAAACAGAAGTCATCAAACCTCTGTGTGTACAGATAGGATTCTAATTAAAGGACAACTCAGAAGGATGTCCCAAAGATTGGGTGTGAAGGGTGTCCAGAGTTATATGATGTTGTGGTCGTAATTTCAGGGGAGCAGAGTGAACAGATAACATTCTTGTGAAATGGGATGCAAACCACAACTGCGGAGCAAATCCCATGGAAATAAAGTTAATAATCAAATTAGATTTATTACAATCAACAAGCCATGAATCAGATGTAAGTGCAGACCCAGACCCTTTCACTGCAAACCCAAAAAGTCAGAAGGATCGTGAGGCCCCGCTTTCACGGTCTGTATTCGAGCACTACACACCGATGGCATTCAACACAAACCAAAACAAGTGGCAGAGGGAAGTTGCATAATGGGGAATTAAACAGAAACCTTCTTACCCTCTTCATGATTTCCATTAACGTCAGAGAATGCAGCCCATGTGCACAAAGCAAAGCTGCAACTCCCTGTGCATCCAGTGATCGTGGCTGGAAGATTAAATAGAGCAGGACAAATGTATTTCCAGGCTGGAGCATTGGAAGGTCCCACTCTCCTCACTCAGTGGCGTGCCTGGAAATGCTTGCATGCAAGCCCTCATCAGCTACAGGAAGCCAACCATTGCAACTGATGAACTCTGCTCGCTTCACAGGTGGCACCAAATCCAGCCCTCACATCCTGCACGCTCTGTCCTCATCCAGCTGGCAGATGGGCTGTCAGCAGAAACACACATTTCTGGGGACCTCTTGAAAGACAGGGAATTTCTGTTGTGCCCAGAGCTAGAAGGCTGAGGGACTGAAATCTAGGGGAGACTCAGAAAGCACACACTCACTTTCCTGTTAATATCCACAGCTTCCAATTACACTTACGTTCTTGTGGAATGGGAGGAAAACTACAAATGAAGATCTAAACAAGCAGACATGGAGATAACTATCAAAGCACAGAAGCCACACTAAACAAGCCTTGATGCTGCCTGAAGCGCAGACCCAGTGGTAATTAAAAGCCGTGAAACTGTCCCACAGACTGCATCCCGGGGCTCTCGACATCAGCATCCCCCACGGGGACAGGAACAGCAGGCAAATGCTCGGCATCGTCGCCGGCCACCCCCGTGCTGCAGCGCTGCGCCGGCAGGCTGGGCAGCACGGGCTTGAGGAACTGGAACTCGCTGCTGCCCGAGCCCGTGGTGAGGCTGAGCTCGTAGCAATAGGCGTGGGGCAGGGTCCCGGCAGCGGCCCCATCAGCCACGCAGCTCGGCACGCCGCTGGGGCCGTACAGCACGTGCCCGCTACTCGGCTCCTTGCTCTTGCACGCCTTGCACGCCGCAAAGGCCGCCGCCGACACCAGGAACAGGAGCGAGACCAAGACCAAGGCGACGATCAAGGAGGCGGTGAGGGAGCCGTCGTCGTCGTGCGCGGCGGGGCTCTGCTGCGGCAGCTCAGCGTCCCGGGAGCCGTGCAGGAGGAGCACGCTGAGCGCCGCGGTGGCCGACAGCGGCGGCCGCCCGTTGTCCCGCACCAGCACGACCAGCTTCTGCTTCGCCGCGTCCCTCTCCGTCGGCGGCCTCCTCAGCCGCACCTCCCCGCTTTGGGCGCCCACGGCAAACAGCCCCGGCTCCGTGGCCCTCAGCAGCCGGTACGAAAGCCACGAGTTCTGCCCCGAGTCGGCGTCCACGGCCACCACTTTGCTCACCAGGTCCCCCGCTTCGGCCCACGCGGGCACCGGCTCGCTCCAAGCAGGGCCGCCGTCCTGCGCGCTGGGGTGCAGCACCAGCGGCGCGTTGTCGTTCTCGTCCACCACCAGCAGGCGGACGACGACGCTGCTGCTCAGGGGAGGGGACCCCGCGTCCGCAGCGCTCACCACCACCTCCAGCTGCCTCAGCTGCTCGTAGTCCAGCGGCCGCAGCACGAACACGCCTCCGCTCTCGGAGTTCACGGACACGCACGAGCACGGCTCTCGCTCTGGCGGATCGGCCGCCACCAGCGAATAGCTCACCTTGCCGTTGGCTCCCGCGTCCGCGTCCCTTGCCTGCACGGCCCCGACCAGCAGCGCGGGGACGTTGTTCTCGTGCACGTACATGGTGTACGACGTCTGGTTGAACACGGGCGCGTTGTCATTCACGTCCGAGATGTCCACGGTGAACGTGTGGCTGCTGCTCAGACGAGGAGACCCTGCGTCTGCGGCCGTGACAACCACCGTGTAACGTGCCGTTTGCTCCCGGTCCAACGCGCTCACGGTCACCAGCTCGTAGTAGTTCTTAAAGGCCGGCCGCAGGGAGAACGACAGCTGTTCTTGCAGGGCACAGCTGATCTCCCCATTCACACCGGAATCCTTGTCGGTGACAGAGAAGAGGGCGACCACTGTCCCGGGTGCTGCATTCTCAGGGATCGGGCTGCTGAAGGAACTGACCACGATCTCTGGTGCGTTGTCGTTCACATCCACCACCTCCACCAACACTTTAGAGAGTGCTGACAGTCCTCCACCATCCACTGCCCGCACGCTGAGATCATATTTCTGTTTTGTCTCAAAATCGAGAGGCTGTTTTATTCGAATTTCTCCATTTTGGGGGTTGATTGTAAATGCCGGCTGGCTCTGGCTCACCACTTGGCTGAACTGATAGGAAATGTCACCATTAATTCCCACATCTGCATCAGTGGCCATCACACGGAGAACTAAGGAGTCCTGAGGGGCACTTTCCACAATGTGTCCTGTATATAAATCCTGGGTGAAAATGGGAGGATTGTCGTTTACATCCAGAACTTTGATGTGAATTTGAGTGGTTCCAGTCCGGGGTGGAGAGCCACCATCCGTTGCAACAAGAGTGAAATCCATTTCTGGCTGCTCCTCTCTGTCCAGAGGCTTTTGCAAAACCAGCTGGACCTGCATGTCATGCTCATTTTTTCTCTGATAGAAGACAGTGAAGAACTCGTTCTCAGGAACGATGCTGTAAGCCTGGATGTCATTGCTGCCAATGTCCAGGTCCTGAGCAGCTTCCACTGGGAAACGGGAGCCCGGGTCGCCCCTCTCAGGGATCAGTAAAGTCACCCGTTCGTCCGGGAAGACCGGCGAGTGGTCATTGATGTCCTCCACGGACACCTCAATGGGAAAGAACTGCAGCGGGTCGGCGAGCAGCAGCTCGAAGGCGAGCGTGCAGGTGCGGGAGCGTCCGCACAGCTCCTCCCGATCGAGCCGCTCGGCGACTACGAGGCGGCCGCTGCCGCGCTCTAAGCCAAAGTGCTGCCGGCCGGACGGCGAGGCGATGCGCGCCCGGCGAGCCCAGAGCTGCGCCGGGGCCAGCCCCGCGTCCTCCGCCACGTCGCCCACCGGCGAGCCGCTCTCGCCCTCCTCGGCCACGGAGTAGCGGATGGGCTCGCAGCGAACGCGCGCCACGCCCAGCAAAGCCCACACACACAGCACTTGCCTCGCAGCCGCCATGCCGGGCTGCCGGACACCCTCCGGCCGGCCGGGAAGCGCGCTCCTCCGCGGGAAGCGGCGCCTGACAGCGGCGCGGCGCGGCGGGACGGACGGTGGGTCTCCCTCCCCGCTCGGCTCTCTCGCCGCCTCTCGCCGACTGCGGACTGAGCCCGGAGCCCGGAGCGCGATCGTCACAGCGCGGCGGCGGCTCACACGCACCTCACGGCAGCACGGACAACCGCTCTCCGCCGCCGCTCTCCGCCGCCGCTCTCCGCCGCCGCTCTC
>NW_024884454.1:0-1844 GCF_019232065.1 Centrocercus urophasianus | reverse complement strand
CCGCTCTCCGCCGCCGCTCTCCGCCGCCGCTCTCCGCCGCCGCTCTCCGCCGCCGCTCTCCGCCGCCGCTCTCCGCCGCCTCCTCCCGGATGCGCTGCGCTGCGCTCGGCTCGGCCTCTCCCTCTCCCCGCCCCGCCCGCAGCCGCTCGGCGCCGCCTTGGCCACGAGCACCACCCTGCGGCCCGCGCCGGGACTGCTCCGGGGACGGGACGCGCTCCTGCCCGCGCCCTCTCGCCGCCACACGCACCCCGCGCACACGCGCGCACCCCCGCTGCCGCCCGCTCGCACACGCCCCCGCCACGGGCAGCGCCCACAGCCAGCACCCCCGCTCCTGCCCGCACGCCGCCTAGGACAACGCAACGAAGCTGCAGCGCCCGCCACCTCCCCGCCTCCTCGCCCGCCCCGACAGCCGCCAGCCCGACCCACCCAAATCCGCGCACCCGCTAAAATCTGCCCCGAACTCAACCACAGCCGCTGTAGGAAGCACAGGGGCAACGAGAAGGGGATGACAACGTCTCCTAAATACTTCTTCTTCTGTTGCAAGCATCGAACAGTATAAAAGCCCCAAGTGTTTCCAAAGCTCTTTTGCGGGCTTTTCCCAGAAACAAAGAAACAAACAAACATCTCTGCAAAGTTTGTCAGAACAACACCATCCGTTTTATTACAGGAATGCCTCTACGAGTCTTTTTTTATATCAGTTCAACAGTGTCAGCCTTGTTCACAACAGTACCTTTTATAAGAGCAACATAACACAATGTTTGAATCTCTTGTGCCAAATCATCTTCTTTCTAACATTCCCTTATTCTCAGTGATCTGGTAGTACACTTTATGGAACAGATATGTCAATAGGAACACGTATTCTAAACTGGAAAATGGATAGAGGAAGTAACTGCTCACACTTCATGCATTTGCTAAACACGGGGCTCTGAATAGCAAAGAATAATCAGCTGTTCTTTCACATTTGATAAAATAATATGACTGAGTATGCATTGATGTCCACATCTCTGTTTTCTGTTGATATACATACAGCAGCAGCAAATTTAAACAATTGAACGTCCAGAGTTGCAACCAGATATTCAACACAGAAATCTGACTACATGTCTTCACGAGATTTCATGGAATCCTAGAAGGCTTTGGGTTGGAAGGGAGGGATCTTTAGGACTCGCTAGTTTCAGCTCTCCTGTTATAGGCTGGGACACCTCCCACCAGACCAGGTTGCTCACAGCCTCATCCAGCCTGACCTTGAATCACTCCAGGGAAGGGGCAACCACAACCAGTCTGGGCAACCCATTGCAGCATCTCACCACCGTCACAGCAAAGAATTTCCACCTGATATCTAGTCCAAATCTATAGTCTTCCACTTCAATGTCATTTCCCCTCATCCTGTCACTACATGCCTTTATAAAGACCTCTCCCCAAATTTCTGGTCAGCCACCTTCAGGTAGTGGAAGGTCACAATAAGGTCCCCCGGAGCGTTTCTCTTCCCCAGGCTGAACTACCCAGCTCTCTCAGCCTGTCCTCATAGTGGAGCTGCTCCAGCATTCTCACTGTCTCCATGGCCCTCCTCCAAACCTGCTTCAACACCTCCATGTTCTTCTTGTGTTAGTAGCCTCAGAGCTTGCAGCACAACTCCAGGTGGGGTTTCACAAAGTCAGAGTCGAGGGGAAGAATCACTTCTCTCCATTGGCTGGTCATGCTTCTCCTGATGCACCACAGGACAAATTTGGACTTCTCAGCCACAAGAGCACATTGCTGCCCACGTAGAGCCTTTCATCAATCAACACCTCAAAGTCCTTTTCCTCAGGGCTGCTCTCAAGCAGTTCCCTGCACAGCCTGTATTTCAG
>NW_024884453.1:0-11106 GCF_019232065.1 Centrocercus urophasianus | reverse complement strand
GCCCTATTATGAGTTAGCTGCCATCATTGAAAAATGGGGTCCCTTACGCGTTATGGGCAATCTCTCCCCATATCGCATGGCGGACTATTTTCAAGGACTTGGCAAGGATGTCTTCACTACCAAAGAAAGACAACTGGCTGCCTCCATGGTGGCATGGCCATTATTAACCGCTTTAAATCATGCGGACTTAAGAAATAATACTTTAGAAACTGAAAATCAGCTTTTGAAAGACCGCATTGAAAAGCTGGAGCACGAACTTGGCATTTTAACAGGGAAGAAGCCAATCCTACATCTTCCTGTAGGCCAAATTCGTAACATTTCGATAAATGATGACCAGACTCCTGAATCAACAGACTTCGTTGATCAGGAGAACAAGAAATCCAAATCAGATCTTGAATGTCCAATTCTAACTGATCCACTGGAAGTCCGTCCTGTTGTAACCCCAAAAACAAAGAAAGTACAGGACAGACCGGCAGGGGTGCCGCCTGATCAATGGCCCCCTGCCCAGACTCATTTACATGTTACAGCTCGGCCATACACGGCAACAGAATTAATGGACTTAGTGCAGCGATTTCGGCAGAAGCCTAGAGAAAGTGTGCCGGCTTGGTTATTGAGATTGTGGGATTCTGGGGCAGAAAGTGTCTTGGTGAATGGCCCAGAAATAGCTAAGTTGGCCACCATGACTGTCCATCCTGCTCTCAGACAGAGGTTGTACGTGGGTAATCAATATCGTGATGAAAACCATTCCATACTAGAATGGTTAATGGCGGCCTGCCGTATGGTATGGCCGAATAAATCAGACATACCGTTACATACAGGTATGTGGTCCTCCATGGAGGACCTTCAAAACTATATCCGTGAACTAGGTGTAAGAGAGGCCATCTATGAAGATACATTTGATGGCCCTGATATGGTTAAATTTTCAGCAGGGATGAGAGATTTAATTCTACAGCAAGCTCCCTTCCATCTGTACGGCACCCTAGTTTCCATATTAAATCCCCTTGTAGCATCAGAAGCCGTAGTCCAGCAGGCTGCCCAGTTAGTTGCCGACCTGGGAGAAACAGAACGCCTGCGGACTAGGCGCAATATTCGGTTTTTGGAGGAAGCAGAGGTCCTGCCGGTAAATAAAATCAAAATGCTGGCCACTCGAGCTCCTCCATCGGGACCCATAAGGGTATCCCGAAAACAAATGTTTAATGATTTAATTCGGGCTGGGGTCCAATTTGCTAAGATCGACCGCCAGCCCAACCATGTCCTTCTCCAGCTCTGGAGACAACTAAAGGACAATCAAAAATTCCAGAGCTACCCTAGGAAATCAAGGGTAAGAGCTATAGAGAGGGTTCCAACAACAACATGGAACCTAGAAGATTTTATTATTCCAAACAGGAAAAAGAAGCCACCTCAGGTGTCTCGGGCCACAATGCCTGAGCCGTCAGGAGCAAAAGAACTGGCTCTAGCACAATTCATGCAGTGACAAGGGATGTTAGTCCCTGTAGGGCCTCCAGATGGGACCGGAGGCCCTATGTAGAATTAACGATTTATTGGTCCCGAAAAAATATTCAGAGAGTTATGGCACTAGTAGACACAGGAGCAGAAACATCAATTATCTATGGAGATCCGGGAAAATTTGATGGCGACAGAGTGATGATTGGTGGTTTTGGGGGACAGACTATTCCTGTCACCCAAACATGGTTAAAACTGGGGGTTGGGCATCTCCCACCCCGGGAGTACAAGGTGTCTATTGCCCCAGTCCAAGAATACATCCTGGGCATAGACATTCTATGGGGTCTGGCTCTCCAAACAACTGTGGGAGAGTTCAGACTTCGACAAAGATGTATCAGTATCCGGGCGGTGCAGGCAATATTAAGAGGCCATGCGAAACATGAGCCTGTTTGCCTGCCGAAACCGCGCCGGATTACTAATGTTAGACAGTATAGACTCCCGGGTGGGCAAGATGAAATATCGAGAACGGTGCAGGAATTAGAAAAAGTGGGCATTATAAGACCTGCACACAGCCCGTATAACTCCCCCATATGGCCAGTGCGAAAGTCGGATGGCACATGGAGGATGACAGTAGATTACAGAGAATTAAATAAGGTCACGCCGCCTATTCATGCGGCTGTACCCAATGTTGCCTCCCTAACGGACACATTGAGTAGGGAGATAAAAACCTATCATTGTGTCCTAGATCTAGCAAATGCATTCTTCAGTACCCCAATTGCTGAGGAATCACAAGATCAGTTTGCGTTTACATGGGGAGGCAGGCAGTGGACCTTTCAGGTCCTGCCACAGGGGTACGTGCATTCACCAACGTATTGTCATAACCTAGTGGCACGTGACCTGGCTGATTGGAGAAAACCTGATGATGTTAACCTATATCATTATATTGATGATCTCCTGTTGACATCCGACTCACTGGAGGCAGTAGGACAGGCAGCAGATTCATTAACTGCCTATTTACAACAAAGGGGATGGGCTATAAATCCCCAAAAGGTGCAAGGTCCAGGCCTGTCCGTAAAATTCCTGGGGGTGGTTTGGTCAGGAAAGACCAAAGTGCTACCCAGTGCTGTTATAGATAAGGTTCAGGCGTTCCCAGTCCCTACAACATCAAAGCAGCTGCAAGAGTTTCTAGGTATATTGGGTTATTGGCGTTCCTTTATACCTCACCTAGCGCAGCTGCTAAGGCCACTATACAGACTCACAAAAAAGGGGCAGCTATGGGACTGGGGGAAAACCGAACAGGATGCTTTCCAACAAGCAAAGCTGGCAGTTAAACAAGCTCAGGCATTGGGTATATTCGATCCTACCCTCCCAGCCGAGTTGGACGTTCATGTTACTCAAGACGGCTTCGGTTGGGGCCTGTGGCAACGTCAGAGTTCTGTTCGGACCCCCATTGGTTTCTGGTCTCAGGTTTGGCACGGAGCAGAAGAAAGATACAGTATGATTGAAAAACAGTTATTGGCTGCCTATTCGGCATTACAGGCAGTAGAGCCAATAACTCAAACAGCTGAAGTTATAGTCAAGACCACTCTGCCAATTCAGGGGTGGGTGAAAGATCTGACCCACCTTCCTAAGACAGGGGTGGCCCAAGCACAAACAGTGGCACGATGGGTCGCCTATCTCAGCCAAAGAAGCAGTCTGTCTTCATCCCCCTTGAAAGAAGAACTCCAGAAGATCCTAGGCCCAGTTACGTATCACAGTGATGCACCAAAAGAAATACTGGTCGCTCCACCAGAGAAGAGTCCCGTTCAGGAGGGAAAATATCCTATCCCTGAAGATGCCTGGTACACAGATGGGTCCAGCAAGGGCAACCCGAGCAAGTGGAGAGCAATAGCATACCATCCTTCCACCGAGACAATCTGGTTCGATGAGGGGGATGGTCAGAGCAGCCAATGGGCAGAACTGCGAGCAGTGTGGATGGTTATAACCAAGGAACCCGGTGATGATATCCTGAACATCTGCACAGATAGTTGGGCTGTGTACCGGGGGCTCACTCTTTGGATTGCACAGTGGGCCACCCAGGAATGGACTATCCATGCCCGACCGATCTGGGGCAAAGACATGTGGTTAGATATATGGAATACAGTCAAACACAGGACTGTACGTGTCTACCATGTTTCTGGTCATCAGCCTTTACAGTCACCGGGAAACGATGAAGCCGACACACTGGCCCGAGTTCGATGGATTGAGAATTCACCATCTGAGACCTTCGCCCGCTGGTTACATCAGAAGCTACGGCATGCTGGACAAAAGACAATGTGGGCAGCTGCTAAAGCATGGGGACTGCCCATACAACTATCTGATATCGTCCAGGCATGCCAGGATTGCGACGCTTGCTCCAAGATGAGACCAAGATCGTTGCCCGAAACAACAGCCCATCTTGCTAGGGGACACAATCCTCTCCAGCGATGGCAGGTCGATTACATCGGGCCCCTTCCTCGTTCCGAAGGGGCAAGATATGCCCTGACCTGTGTCGACACTGCAAGTGGGCTACTGCAGGCCTATCCGGTACGGAAAGCAAACCAGGCATATACCATCAAGGCACTCATTAAACTGATGTCTGCCTACGGGACACCTCAAGTCATCGAGAGCGACAAAGGGACTCATTTTACTGGTGCAACGATACAGCGCTGGGCAGAAGAAAATAACATCGAATGGCGATTTCACCTGCCATATAATCCAACGGGGGCAGGCCTCATCGAACGTTATAATGGTATTCTTAAGGCTGCCCTGAAGACAGACTCCCAGTCCTTGCAGGGGTGGACAAAAAGACTGTATGAAACCCTGCGGGACCTGAATGAAAGACCTCGAGATGGCAGACCCAGTGCCCTGAGAATGTTGCAGACGACATGGGCCACCCCGCTTAGGATCCAAATTACGGGCACTGATCATCAGGTAAGACCCCAGATTGGTAATGAAAATAATCTTCTGCTCCCTGCCCCTGAAAACTTAGAGCCAGGAACCCATAAAATAAAATGGCCCTGGAAGGTGCAGGTAGGACCCAAGTGGTGTGGCCTACTTGCACCTTGGGGGAGACTATTGGAGGTGGGAGGCTCAGTAGTCCCTCCAGTAATAGGTACATGGCCTACTGATATTGTGGTCAACACTCCGATCTTTATTGCTAAAGGGACCCCCATCCTGTCCCTATGGCAGATCAGAACACCTCCTTTGGTGCCTGATATCTTTATGCAGCCGCAGATATCCGGCCAAAAGGTGTGGTACAGGCGGCCAGGACGTGCCCCAGTACAAGCGGAAGTGTTGACCCAAGACAGAAATACGGCCTGTATCTTGCCCTGGAGAGCAGACCTTCCCCTCCTGGTACCTGTGAAACATCTGTATTACTCCCCGTGAGTCTGTGAGCCTTCAGGACCACCGGAAGGAACAAAATGCCATCAAGCGTTCCAGTGTTGCTGTCAGATCACGTACAACACCCGGTGATGGCCTGCATGGGACTGATGGAACATAGAATGGACTTGCACCTCAGGACCTCATGCCTCCAGTCACATCATCGAGCACTGGCCCATAGAAGAATATAGACATCCACTAATCATCACTTGTCTTGAACTGTACCAACATACGTCGCGATAAAATTGTATAAGCGTCGCGATATACCGGATCTCTGTATTAGGGAAAGCTTACCCTTTGTTAACCTGATCATTGGTTCATGCCGTGAAGGGGTGGAGTGTATGGGAACTGCTGAGTCATGGCTTGAACCTCTGATTAATCACCTGAGGTGAGCCTTGAGTCAGCCAGAGGAGCACAGGTGAAGGCAATTCACCTGTGCTGCTGGAAGGGGTGGAGCCAGGCTCCACCCCTCCTGGACCTATTTAAGAGCTGGCTACCAGAGGGGAAGGATCTCTTCTGGACATCCCCTCTTTTGGTATCTTCTGGTGAGCTCAACCCAAGGGTAACCTCTTCCACTTATTCTCTTTTGTGATCATTGTCTGTTTGCCTTACTCTCTTGATTATATTGTAATTATAACATCTTGGTTATACAAAATTATAACATCTTGGTTATACAACCGTCTACTTGATTCCTGCCCTTTTGATACTTACAAGCATTGATTAAATCCCATCTCAGTTTTCTTTTTTCCAGGCTAAATAATCCCAAGTCTCAGCCTTTCCTCATGTGGGAGATGCTCTAGGACCTTTATCATCTTTGTTGCCCTCCACTGGACTCCTTCTAGAAGATCCCTGTCTTTTTTGATCTGCAGAGCTCAGGACTGGACACAGGTTTCAAAATGTGTCTCACCAGGGCAGGATAGAAAGGGAGGATCACTTCCATTCATCCAGGTCTTGATGCAGATGTTGAAGACTTATCCAGTACAGACCCTTGGGGGATGCCACTAGCTAAAGGCCTTCAAGTAGACTCTGTGCCATGATCATAATTCCTTAATATCTGCAATTAACCTAATTTTCAGTCCACCTTACTGTCCACTTGTCTATCCCAAACTTCCTAAGCTTATCTATGAAGATGTTGTGGAAAAGATTGTCAAAAGCTCGGCTGACTTCCCGTTGGTGAATCTATATTTGCAACTCCTGTTAAACTTCTTCTCTTCCAATTGCTTGGAGATGTCATCCAGAATCAGCTGTTCCATTTCTTCACAAAGGAGGAAAAGGTGATAGTGAAACTGACTGGCCTGTAGTTTCCTGGTTCCCCCTTCTTATTCTTTTGGAAAACTGGAGTGACTTTGTCTTTCTTCCAGTCTTCAGGCATGTCTCCTGTTCTCCATGACCTTTAAAAGATTATAGAGACTGTTTGGCAATTATTTCTGCCAGCTCCCTCTGCACTTGTGGATGCATCCCATCAAAACCTCACGCTCTGTGTGCATCAAGTTTAACAAGGGAACCTCTGATAAGATCCTTTGCAACCAAGGGGAAGTTGTCTTCTCTCCAGACTCTTTTTCTTAGCTCCAGAGACTGGGATTCTCAAGGGCCAGTTCTTCTCTTACCTTTCAATACTCTATCCTATATGGTACTTCCAAGTAAGTCCTTGAAGTCAAAGTTGGTTCTCTTGAAGTCCAGGATTTCAATCCTATTTAATGTCCTGTTTCTTCTATGTAACACTCTGAATTCCATCACCTTATAATGGATACCCACTTTTCCTTTCTTGTAAGAACAAGTTCCAACTGTGCATTCTCCTCCTTGGCTCCTCCATCAGCTACATCAGAAAGTTATCTTCCACATACTGCAGGAAATATCATACTGTGTGCACCCGGGAGTGCTGATTTTCAAACAAATATCAGAGTGGTTAAAGTCCTCCATAAGAATCAACATCTGTGATCATGAATTTACTTGCAGCTGTTTGTAGAAGGCCACATCAACCTCCTCCTCTTGCTCAGGTGACTTGTAGTAAACACCTACAATTATGTCACCCATATTAGCCACTCATTCATCACTCATTTATTGTTGGAGCTCTATATGTTCAAGTTGCTCTCTCACATAAAGAGCAACTCCAGAGCTTTACCTCGCTTGTCTTTCCCAAAAAGTGCATAGCCGTCCACGACAGCATTCCAGTCATGAGAGCTGTCCCATCGTATCAACATATCAACTGTGATCACAATGAGATTGTGGCCCTATAACAACACACAGATCTCTATTCTTCCATTTTCTTCTTCAAGCTGCATAGAGTGGTATACAGGCACTTTAGAAAAGATAAAGGAGGAGAGGATGCTGCTATCTCTAGAAGAATGTAAAAGGATCCCCATAGCTATAAACATCCATGAGGTGTTTGGCCTTCTGACTTATGTTATATCAGGCAGTTAAGGAGTATTTGTAATTTTGGTTGGCTTGGCTTCTTTCCCTACCTGTTGCAACTGCTTGAACACTGTTCTTTTGGGTCCTGTCCCCAGATCCTTCGGTTTAAAGCACATTTCACAAGGCTAGCCAGTTGTTGCCAAAGATTGCTATGTTTCATCCAGACAGAAGCATCATCAAAGAGGCAGTCCTGAAGAAAGACTGTTCTCAGATGCTCATGAGGCAATACTGGTTTTCGGAGAACATACTGAGATACATTCTTTATGGTATATCTTTTTTTGGTACTATGATCAATTCCATTCCAGGAAAAGAAAACCCCTCCCATACAATCATTCCCAATCAGAAATCAATTCAGCATAGGACAACAGTGAATATGATGTACTTTTTCATATAATTTCTGAACTAACATCTGATCAGACTCTGATCAAGATACTTTCTCCCTTCTTTCAACACCTACTTGATTACAGAAAAATCATTGAGGAAGCAATGCCAAAAATCAGTACCATTGCTCAGACTTATTCAAGAATAAGTCTTGAATTTTAAGATGGAGTGTCTGGCTTGATCATTTTTTCATTCTTGACAGTTGTGCTGTACACATCTATTCTCTCCTATAACTGTCTACTCCAGTGTAAGATTCACATGCCACTTTATAGAGCTCTCATACTTTGTTATGACTTCTTAGATTTTACCACAGTCTTCTTCGGTAAAATCACCCACTGCCATCACTTTTCTGTCCATTCCCAACTTTTATTTAATTAATCAATCAATTAATTAATTAATTTTTACAGCGCATTCTAGTTTTTTAGTTGGTTTAGCATTTAAACACCATTCCATTTTCAGATTTTTTTTTTTTTTTTTAATTTCCTAAATCTCTAAGCACCAGTGATTCAGTTTTTGATGGGTGTCCCTGTTTATTGAATTTTCTTTTTACCATTGTCTCTGGTTTTCGGTTCTTTTAAAGAATTTCCACTGTATCAAATCCTGATCTTTACAGAAGAAGGAGATATCTCAGATTCCTGAGGTAGCACGCTCCTCTTGTTACAAGGTACAGTGCTCTAAATAGAAGATTATCTAAGTTAATAATTATCCAGTGTTCCAGATCAGAGAAAGATTAGTATCACTCTTGAGAACAGATATCTGTCTTCCCAAAGATGATCAGTGATTCAACACTTTCATAAAATATACTTTAATTCGTACGTCATCCTCCAAACATTATTTTCATTGTCATAATAAGTAATTAAAATAAGCAAGAATGGGATAAAAAATCTAGGAATGTTAGAAATCATCTAACAGGGATATCTTTCATAGCTGTTACTAAGATCTGTTTTAATCCCAACTAGTCTTTGCTGGAAGCTACTAGTTCTCAGTACGCGCCTATGTACTTACCTGTGTATATATATATATGTGAATATATATGTGAATATATATAAAGATAGTCACAGAGAAAATTCCCATTGTGGCAGCTAGCTGTATCTTTTCCTTATGCACTTCTCTCCATTCCTTGCCCCTACCGAATAACTCCTGCTGGGGAGATGCGCCAGCCAGGTCCCTTGATGTGTGCTGCCCCAGAGATGGCAGCCAGATGGCCTGACATCTGCAGCAAGAAGAGCTGGCAGGTCGCCCTGAAATCTCCCACTCAAGAGAGCTGTTGTTATGTACCGAAGTCCTTATCCCTAGAAAGACTTCTGTGAATAAAATACATAATACAGAGTAAAATACAATAAATCCTAAAGAAAAGGAAAGCAAAGAGTATTTTGAGGCAGTTTGCCACAGCCTAAGAAGTGACTTTTCCCTGTGGGTGAGATTTGCTGTGGAAGTTCACCAAGTCTGTCAGCATTCAGTACTCAAACATGATACATTCCACAGAGCACACCATGATTTGGAATTTTTATCAGCATCCATTAGAGAAGGCTGTGGTATACAGAAATGATAAAACAGAATTTGATCAAGCAAAACACAAAGAATTATACTTTAAATATAATGTACTTCTTTCCATACATATAAGTACATGTTGATATCAACATACATATTTTGGGAATTTAACTGAGAATTCATTCATAAAATCATAGAAAAAATCAGATAATCTTTAAGATGGAAATGATCTCTAAAATCATCTAGTCCAATCATCAATCAAACATCACCATGCATACTAAACCATGTCCCTAAGTGCTCTCAATACTACTCAAACTGAGGCCCTATGACCACAGTGTAAGTTGGAGACACAGAGATTGACTGAGTACTGAGAGTCAGTGGAAAGGAAAGAGATAACAATATTACTAATATTAAACATCTCTTAAAATTGCATTTTACCCCTCAAGTCATAAATAATCTTACTTCTTGAAAGACTACCCATGCAAATGAAATGTGGTATTCCCTAATTCATTTATGTCCACCTCTTTTAGTGTTCCATTGAGTCACTGGATGTGAGATCTTTCACATACAGCAATATCTGGGAACATTTCCTTTCCAGAACTTTAAGGAAGTATTTCAGGACTTTTTTTTTTTTTTTTAGTGCTTTCTGACAATTGCCCTTTTTTAAGTAACAGAATTTCACGAAAGAGTGAGAAAATGTAGGCATTAAAATAATGGCAAGAGAGGATAGAGTACTGTGAAACAGAAAAGAACATATTTTAATATCAGTATGAAGTGACTGTATCTCGGACCCTTGGGGAGAGTTGCACACTATGTATATGCATGCAAAGCTGAAATCTGAAGTCTCAAAGATCTCTTAAATTATATATTTAGATCAAAATGCTCTCAATCTAGAGTTCCCAAAAGGTGAAAAACAAGCTCAAGATTAATTCTGTTACAAGACACCTGTTTCTCCTTTTGCTAAACTCAAAACTAAAAAGTAAGCAGTATCTGATGTAATATGTATTAGCAACATAAACCACTCAAAACATCCACAGGTAAAATGCACTGCATGCATATTTGCCTCCTTTTATTTGTCCAAAGTAATATCCACAAGCTAATCAGTGTTTTCTCTCATACACTACTAGGCAATAGGCTCTAGCTATTTTATATAGTTAGTGGTAACATTGCTTGCCCAGAAGGCAGTGACAGACAGAGAGCAAAGAAATGACTTGCACAGTTGTTATGTTTTCCCAGATATCAATCAAATTCCCTCTGACATTGTTTCATTTATGGATTATTGCAAAAACAGTGAAACAATGTGCAATGATAATGTTGTAAAACTACAGAAATGAAATTGGTAGGAGTAACCCATTTCTTACTGTGTTCCCAAGCACCTCTCCACTCTGAATCCCCAGCATTGTTTAAACTTCAGTTCTATATAAGAAAGCTAATCAAATGACACTCAGGAAAATTGACTTAGGTTTTCAATCTAGTTTCAGATCTCTATTGTACTTATTTCAAATAGCATTTGTTATTCCCTGCATATTCTTAGGAACATGTCCTGTCAAGAAATGCCATGCAACTTCAAACCATGTTTTTTTTTTCCACCTCTATAACTTTTTGTGTATTCCCTTTTTACATTTTATTACAGCATAACATCTGAAAATGAAATAAAGATTATAGGCAACGCTTCAGGACCTGTAGTTCTCTGGCTTGCCCTGAATATCAAAACTTGTTGATAGAAGCTTTCTTCTATACAACTGTAAATTGCCAAAATCTCCCCACTGACCATCACTGTAATTATTTCTGTTTGGAAATGAAAGATTTGATCAGCAGAGTGATTTTTCTTTTCTTTATATTCTCCCCTCCCTTTCTTGTCTACCTTTTTCCCTGTACACTTGGTCTGTGCATTTCCTCTTGATGGGGGATTTGAAGATTAAATCTGTATTTATTTACTGCAGTTATCTCTAGAAGTAAAAGAAAACAACAGACAAC
>NW_024884452.1:109471-111708 GCF_019232065.1 Centrocercus urophasianus | reverse complement strand
TAAATGTTCCGCCACCCAGTGCTTTTAGCATCATTTTTAACAATCCATTGTATCGTTCAATTTTACCAGAGGCTGGTGCATGATAGGGAATATGGTAAATCCACTCGATGCCATGATCTTTGGCCCAAGTATTTACAAGAGAATTTTTGAAATGAGTCCCATTATCTGACTCAATCCTTTCTGGGGTGCCATGTCACCACAGGACTTGTTTCTCGAGACCCAGTATGGTGTTTCGGGCAGTAGCATGGGGTACTGCATGTGTTTCCAGCCACCCAGTGGTTGCCTCCACCATAGTAAGCACATAATGCTTACCATTGCGAGATGGTGGCAAGGTGATAGAATCAACCTGCCATGCCTCCCCATATTTATACTTTGCCATTGCCCTTGCTCCCAGAGAGGTTTCATCCTCTTGGCTTGTTTGATGAAGGCACATGTTTCACAGTTATGAATAACCTGTGCAATGGCATCCATAGTTAAGTCCACCCCTCGGTCTCTAGCCCATTTGTATGTTGCATCTCTCCCTTGATGACCTGAGGTCTCATGGGCCCACCGAGCCAGAAATAATTCACCCTTGTTCTGCCAGTCCAGGTCTATTTGAGCCACCTCAATTCTGGCAGCTTGAACTACCACATGGTTATTTTGCTGTTCTTCAGTAGCCCGACTCTTGGGCACATGAGCATCTACATGGCGCATCTTTACAACCATATTCTTTGTTCAGGCAGCAATGTCTTTCCACAGTTCAGCAGCCCAAATAGGTTTACCCCTTCTTTGCCAGTTATTTTGCTCCCACTGCTGTAACCACCCCCATAAGGCATTTGCTACCATCCACGAGTCAGTGTAAAGATAGAGCATTGGCCACCTCTCCCGTTCAGCGACATCTAAGGCCAGTTGGACAGCCTTTACCTCTGCACATTGGCTCGATTCTCCTTTCCCTTCAGTGGCCTCTGCAACTTGTCGTGTGGGGCTCCACACAGCAGATTTCCATCTGCGATGCTTTCCCACAATACGACACGATCCATCTGTGAACAGGGCATATTTCTTTTCATCCTCTGGTAGTTCATTGTATGGTGGGGCTTCTTTAGCACGTGATACTTCTTCTGCTGGTGGTGTTCCAAACTTTTTACCTTCAGGCCAGTCCATGATGACCTCTAGGATTCCTGGACGGCTGAGGTTCCCCATCCGTGCTCGTTGTGTAATCAGTGCAATCCACTTACTCCAAGTGGCATCAGTAGCATGATGGGTGGACGGAACCTTTCCTTTAAACATCCAGTTCAGCTCTGGCAGTCCAGGTGCCAGAAGGAGCTGCATTTCAGTGCCCATTACTTCAGAAGCAGCCCGAACCCCCTCATATGCAGCTAAGATCTCCTTTTCAGTTGGAGTGTAGTGCTCTTCAGACCCTCTGTACGCCCGACTCCAGAATCCCAGGGGTCGGCCTCGGGTCTCTCCTGAGGCTCTTTGCCACAAACTCCAAGTGGGACCGTTCTCTCCAGCAGCAGTATAGAGGATGTTTTTCACATCCTGTTCCATCCGTACTGGCCCTAGGGCAACGGCACGGGCTATCTCCTGTTTAATCTGCTCAAAAGCCTGCTGCTGCTCAGGACTCCATGTAAACTCATTCTTCATTCGTGTCACATGATAAAGGGGCTTACAATGAGGCTGTAGTTTGGAACATGCATTCTCCAAAAGCCCACTGCACCCAGAAAAGATTGTGTCTCTCTTTTGCTAGTGAGTGGAGACATGGCAGTGATTTTGTCGATCACATCTGTCGGGATGTGACGACGGCCATCTTGCCACTTTATGCCTAGGAACTGAATCTCCTGGGCAGGTCCTTTCACTTTGCTTCGCTTAATAGCAAAACCAGCACTCAGAAGAATTTGGATCATTCGCTCTCCTTTTCTAAAGATTTCTGCTGTATCGCCCCACACAATGATGTCATCAATGTACTGCAGGTGCTCAGGAGCACTGCCCTGTTCCAATACAGTTTGGATCAACCCATGGCAAATGGTCGGGCTGTGTTTCCAACCCTGGGGCAAACGGTTCCAGGTATACTGAATGCCCCTCCATGTGAAAGCAAACTGTGGCCTAGATTCTTTGGCCAAAGGAATGGAGAAAAAGGCATTAGCAATGTCAATGGTGGCATACCATTTGGCCACTTTTGGCTCCAGTTAATACTGGAGTTCTAACATGTACGGCACAGCAGCACTCAGTAGGGGTGTGACTTCATTCAGGCCACGGTA
>NW_024884452.1:108342-109371 GCF_019232065.1 Centrocercus urophasianus | reverse complement strand
TGTTGCTCTTTTACTCGCAGCAGCCCCACAACAGACGGATCTTCTGACAGGCCAGGCAAAACAGACAGCTGCTTAATGTTGTCTGTGTCCACAGCAGCTATTCCAAAGGCCCACCGATACCCCTTGGGATCCTTGAAATGCCCCCTTCTGAGATAATCAATACCTAGTATACATGGAGCCCCTGGGCCTGTCACAATAGGATGTTTTTGCCAGTCCTTACCAGTGAGGCTTATCTCAGCCTCCAACACAGTCAATTCTTGAGAGCCCCCGGTCACTCCAGAAATATGGATTGATTCTGTCCCTTGGTGACTCGAGGGCATCAGAGTGCACTGTGCACCAGTGTCCACCAGTGCCTTATATTTCAGTGGTTCTGATGTGCCAGGCCATCGAATCCACACAGTCCAATATACTCTATTATCCCTTTCCCCCCCCGACTGAGGGCAGGGCCCTTCTATTATTCCTTCTTTAGGAATAATTCCATGCACAAGTACAGGTTGGGGGATGACCTGCTGGAGCGGAGCTCTGCGGAGACGGACCTGGTTGTCCTGGTGGACGACAGGTTGGCCATGAGCCAGCAGTGTGCCCTTGTGGCCAAGAGGGCCAATGGCATTCTATAGTGCATTAAAAAGAGTGTGGCCAGCAGGTCGAGGGAGGTGATCCTCCCCCTCTACTCTGCCCTGGTAAGACCTCATCTGGAGTACTGCATCCAGTTCTGGGCTCCCCAGTACAAAAAAGACAAGGATTTCTTGGAAAGAGTCCAGCGGAGGGCCACAAAGATGGTGAAGGGCCTGGAGCATCTCTCCTATGAAGAAACGCTGAGTGAATTGGGTCTGTTCAGCCTTGAGAAAAGAAGACTGAGAGGGGACCTGATCCAGGTCTATAAATATCTAAGGTGTGGGGGGCAGAATGGCGAGGCCGGACTCTTTTCAGTGATGAGTGGAGACAGGACAAGGGGAAACGGCCGGAAACTGCAGCATAGGAGGTTCCGCACAAATATGCGCAAGAACTTCTTTACAGTGAGGGTGACGG
>NW_024884452.1:106595-108242 GCF_019232065.1 Centrocercus urophasianus | reverse complement strand
TGTAGGGAACCTGCTTTGGCAGGAGGGTTGGACAAGATGATCTCTGGTGGTCCCTTCCAACCCCTACAATTCTGTGATTCTGTCATTCTGTGATTCTATTCATTACCTGTGGTAACTGGAGCAACTGCACTGGTGGTTGATCTACTTAGTAATTCTCTCACCCAAGCTCGTAGTACAGGAGTAGGTTCACCGTGCCACTTCCTCATGTCTTCTCCATGGTCACGTAGGTAATACCATAAGACAATTCGCGGTGTATTACCCCTTACTTGAGCCGGAGAGCATTTGCCTCTAACAGCTGAGATCTTTGATGGTGCACGTGAGAAGGAAGGTTCATCGTCTTTAGTTAGGTGGGCTCGCATCATCTCCTTCATCTCCTTCATCTCCTTCATTAGACTCTTTTGATTATCCTGATCTTCATCAAGCGTTTCTGATACTGCTACAGGTTTGTCACGGTTAATCAGTTGAGACACTTGCTCTGTCATTTTTCATATAGCAGCAACGGCAGCATTAATTGGGGACAGCAATTGTTCGTAGTTTTGGAGCGTAAGAATTAATTCATAAACTAAAGGCGTTCTCTGTTGTTCGTTGAATCTGTCACACGCTGACATCAGTGTAGAGGCATATTTGTCCGGCGCTGTTGTCACGATTTTCTGCCATATCTCAGGCGTTGTCCTCACCTTTTCAGGGTCGCGGTTTTGGTGTGGGTGGTTAGGAACAAAGTTAGGGTCATACAACATTTCCACCACGCCTATTTCCCTCAAATACTGGATACCCTTTTCAACTGTATCCCATTTTTTCAGCGCAATCTTCAAGCCATTTTTGAAGGGATACTTTTCCTTCACGGCTGTTAACACTCGTTCCCAGAGGGAGGCAGCCTCATCCGAACATCGACTAATTCCTCTATCAATAGCTGGATCTCTGGCAATGGCACCTAGTTGGCGAGCTTCATTACCATCCAGAGACAAGCTGTGGGCCCCACTGTCCCAACAGTGAACCAACCAGGAAACAAGAGTTTCATTCGGGCACCGTGTAAACTCCTTTCTTGAACCTTGGATTTCAGTCATCTTTAGAGGCCGGCGAGTAGTAATAGAGACTTCCTCTTCATCACTCTCTTCTGCACGTCTCTTAGTTTTCCCTTTTGCCTTTCGCGATGGTGGTGGTTCTGAGGAGGGCCCCTCGCCTGGATCTTCCTCCACCTCCTCCTCCTCTTCTTCTCTTTTTCGTTCAATAAGCAAAGACACTCGTTTCCATTTCTTGCCCTCCACAGGAGCAACTGGTATTGTTACTGGTGTCTCCTGTGATCGATTAGATTTGACTTGGGGATTTTCCCCTTTGGCTTGAACCTCAGCTCGGAAACTCTCTCTCTCCAGAATTGTATTATATAGGGCATGGTAAGCACAAGCCAAACCCCAAATAAGTTGTACCTCCTTAGATTTATGTAAGCCGCATAGTCCCTGACTCAAATACTGGCTTAGTTTCTCAGGATCCCACAGGTGTTCAAGAGTACAAATATCCCAGAACACTGGCAGTACGCCTAATCTTTCAAGGTCAGGTTTTCCAGCACAGAAACCTGATCTACTGATAATGCTCCTTAATGAAGCTCTCTAAGAGCAGAGAGAAAAAGAGATTCGTTCTAAAAGCTAAAAA
>NW_024884452.1:103627-106495 GCF_019232065.1 Centrocercus urophasianus | reverse complement strand
GGGAGGAAAAGAACAGCGGCAACAATCTATGGAGGAAAACTTATTTTACTATAATATCGGAATACAAGATAACACAATATATACAATTTAATTGAAATTGGGATTAATAAATCAGACAAGATGAGAGAGAGAGAGAGTTCCCGGGACCGAGTCAAACCTGAAAAGCTTGGAACAGCTAGGAAAGCACCTCCAGCACCCACTGCAAGGCAGCAAGAGAGCGCCCCCCCACCCGGAAGGGCCAGATCCCGTGACTTCTGTAATGTACAGGGATAGGTACTTGGAATTGGGGCATTAACACTTTAATGCCCTGTACACTACATGATGTTTTGATGTGGAATACTGAAACCCAAAATAAAAAGAAAGAAACAAACAAACAAAAAAACAACATAGAACCATGACATCCGTATGGCCAGTGCATGATACAGAGCCCAGATGGAACACATGCTCGCAAAATAGAACAAACCACTAAGATTAGACCTCTCTACAAAACAAAATACTCGCAGAAAGTATTTACAATTATCGCCACTGTTGCTATCCTCCACACAATCCCAGCCCAGATAACAACACCTTATCAGCACCCTTTCTGTCTGCACCCCTACCTAGCACAGGGACACGAGAGACGCACCCCATAGGGTGTAGCTCAAGTGTCAATTTAATGCTGCGCAACAACTGCCTATATACCATGACACGTGACCGCCCTGTGAACTTGTGATCCGTTAATCACCACCCAGACCCACCCGCTGTAACTACCACCCACCTTAGCCCAAGTACTACCCACACCGAGTACCACCCACATCTCCCCCCTCTCTATGCCAAGCTATCGTGCCCCCTACTTTCTACTGTTATTTCTCTTAGTCACTAAAACAAGAATAGTGCGTTGAGGTGCAGATATGCTGGATCCGTTGAAAAAGATTAGTCCTTGTCTACAGCTGTCCTTGTGCAGAATCGTAACACTAATAATATTAATAACATAATCATTATAACTCAATCAAGGCCTCGATTGAAAATACTCAAAATGTGAGAAAGACAAACATAGCATAATGACAAGAAATACTGTTAACCTACTAAAAGAACAAATACACAGTGGTGGTGAATGTGTTAGGCAGTGCCAGCAGGGCGTCCCCTGCTTCAAGGTGCACTTTTCCTCTCTCACCCATCACAGATTCTTTTTTTTTTTTATTCTTCTCAGGGTCCAAAAGGTATTTTCCATTTGTACGCTGCATCCACATGGCCAGTGTGTGATACAGAGCCCAAGTGGAACACCTGCTTGCAAAACATAATAAACTATCAAGGTTAGCTCACTTAGCATGTGCCTTTGCCTAGGACTCATTTCCAGGTTTTGTCTTTTCAAATCAAGAAAAAACTAATTGATAGGTTGATAGCATCATAACCGAGCATTACTAATACATTAAAAGCGCTATTCCCGTAGATTACAGCACTGGTAACATTAAATCCTGTTTAATTCACATTCAATCTACTATAAAATAAAAGAAGAACACAACAAACTAGATAATGCCTAATAACTCTAATTCTTGAGACTATATTGATAACACAGGAAAATCATCCACTGTATCATACCACTACTACTGCTACTTATTTGCAATATAACAAGTTACAAAGCAATACCAATAAATAAGAAGCACACAATCCCAGTCATTATAAAGGCTGGATGCTATTTTCTGCCTTGAGATGAGGCCAAACGTATCGTGCTGGAATCCATGTAGGGCCAGTCCATAATCATTCTTGTGGTGTGTCTCCTGTATTCACCCTTTTTGTTTATTAAGAATAGATTTCAATGTCAGATGAGTGTGCTCAATGATAGCTTGTCCAGTGGGAGAATGAGGAATGCCTGTAATATGTCTAACACCCTATTCTTGGAGGAAAGTTCGTGTAGCCTTAGAAGTATATGCTGGTCCATTATTGTCTTTAACCAAGTTACACGCAGGCTGTAGAGACACAACAGCAGGCGACACGGATGGGGCGGAGGGTGGGGGCGGAATGGCAAACGTCGGGGGTGGAGCCGAGGGCAGAAACGATGGGGAGGGGTGTTGCGATTTCTCTTCTCCATGGTCAGGGGTGGGGTCGGAGCCACGGATTGAATCCGGACCATGGCTGCTTTCTGCAGTGAGGGGCAGCAGCGGGGGTGGGAGGGAGGGTGATGGGGGATAGTCCAAAGAAATTCTTCCTTGTTGAATTTGTTTAAGTCCTTCCATTATTTGGTGCCAAACAGGCAAAAGTTTAGCAGCCATTCTGTCTTTAGTAATAGCCATCTGTGCTTGTATAATAATCATCTCTGCCTGAGTCCTCACCTGTTGCTCCCACAGTGTACATTGTGCCGGTGTTAAGACTGTCCTGGCCATCTGCCACCAGTCAAACATTAGTGGTTCTGATGTCACAATAGTATCTAACATCAGCTGCGCACCAGATCCCAATATTCCTTCTGACTGAATAGCTGATCTCAACTGCAACAGAATTTTATAATCTACAGGATTCCATTGACAGGTCCCATCTGGACCCACCAGAACCAGAAAAACTGCTGAGGGTGGGGGTGCATCAGGCTCAATAGTCCGCAGCCGACAGCCCGTCAATACACAGTCCTTAGCCCTGATAAGCCACTCCCTTCCATTTCCTTGCAGGGTGTCAGTGCTCCTGGTGTTCGACGCGGCCCTCTTTGCTGCCCACTCAGCTCATCGGGCAACTGCACTTATTTCTTTAACCGTCTCCTGCATCTTATGCAACAGCCGTTGAGCCGCAGCCTCCTCTATACTCAGTTGCTGTTCCGCCTGCCTGGCCCCTTCTCCTCCAATCACCGGCCCCGGTTGCTCTTGTCCCTCCCCTTTTTGCTCCAATTGGAGGCTGGCTGCCTTG
>NW_024884452.1:93730-103527 GCF_019232065.1 Centrocercus urophasianus | reverse complement strand
GGCATAGGCACTGTTCCAGGAACATATGAGAATGTGGGTGTAGCCCCAGTAGCCCTCCAATTAGACGCCGCAGGAGGCCACACAGGCGCCGCCCAAGGCACATCATCCTCCGCCTCCGACGCAGTCCCCCCCAGCCCCGCTGCTCCTTCCAGATGTATCCATTCCTGACTTCTCCTCCTGTTGCTCGGCCTCTAACTCTGCCTTGCTGCTCTGTTCAAGTTCCGCAACATCCTCCTGACCCCCCTTCGCAGGCTCCACACCCCCCTTTGCAGGCCCCTTCTCCGATTCTTCGACTTTCTCCCCAAGCTGACCTAACACCAATTCCCGAGCCATACGCCAATACCGCTCCTCTGTTCCCACTGCTTTCAGAGCTCTTTCTAAGCTTCCCAAGGTAGCTCCCTTTGGTCCCGACTTAACCTCCTCCCACAACTCCTCTGCCTCCTTATCTAAATTCCTAAGGAATAAGCACTCCGTAGGAACACTCCCGTAACCACGGCGCTGAATCCAATTAATCAACTCCTCAGGACTTTTGACAACAGCAAAACCCCTGCCTGCTTTCCCAGCATCTTCAGCATACTCACCACTTGCTGCACAGAATCCATAACGTGAGCTGCTACCCCCTTACCCGTGATAACAACACCTTATCAGCACCCTTTCCGTCTGCCCCCCTGCCCAGCACAGGGACATGAGAAATGCACCCCATAGGGTGTAGCTCAAGTGCCAATTTAATGCTGCACAACAACTACCTATATACCGTGACACGCGACCGCCCTGTGAACCCGTGACATGTTAAGCACCACCCATACCCACCCGCTGTAACTACCACCCACCTTAGCCCAAGTACCACCCATACCGAGTACCACCCACAGTCACTTCCATGGTTTCTCGCTAACTGAAGCAAGAATGTTTCCATCCTCAGTCACCGATCCAGCCTGTCCAGATCCCTCTGAAGGACCTCCCTACTCTCAGGCAGATTGACACTACCTCCCAACTTGGTTTAGTCTGCAAACTTACTGAGGGTTCACTCAATCTCCTCATCTAGGTCATCAATAAAGATATTAAACAAGATGGGCACCAGTATCGACCCCTGGGTGACACCACTTGTAGCAGGTCGCCATATGGACTTAACTCCATTACCTACTACCCGCTGGGCATGGCCCTCTAGCCAGTTCTTTACCCAGAAAAGGGTACACCTGTCCAGGCCACAGGTATCCAGTTTTCCCAGGAGAATACTGTGAGAGACTGTGTCAAAGGCTTTGCTGAAGTCTAGGTAGACAACATCAACAGCTTTTCCCTCATCTACCAGTCTGGTCACCTGGTCATCAAAAGAGATGAAGTTGGTCAAGCATGACTTGCCTTTCATGAACCCGTGCTGTCTAGGCCTGATCCCTTGGATGCCACACACATGCCATGTGATCTCACTCAAGATGATTTGCTCCATAACTTTCCCTGGCACCGAGGTCAGGCTGACGGGCCTGTAGTTCCCCGGATCCTTCTTGTAGATGGGAGTCACATTGTCAAGCCTCAAATCCTCTGGGACCTCTCCCGATAACCAGGAGTGCTGATAGATGGCAGAGAGCAGCTCAGCAATCACCCCTGCCAGCTCCCTCAGCACCCTAGACTGGAGCCCATCCGGTCCCATGGACTTGTGACAGTCCGAATGGAGAAGCAGCTCTCTAACTATCTTTTCCTGAATCACTGGGGGAAATACGCTTCAAACAATAAAAACAAAGGAGTATAAACAGAAACACTGAAAAACATAACTGTATGGGAACTGCTGAGTCACGGCCTGAACCTCTGATTGATCACCTGAGGCGAGCCATGAGTCAGCCAGAGGAGCACAGGTGAAGGCAATTCACCTGTGCTGCCGGAAGGGGGGAGCCTGGCTCCACCCCTCCTAGACCTATTTAAGGGCTGGCTAGGAGCAAGGAAAGATCTTTTTTGGAGATTACCTCTCTTGGTGTTTTGTGGTGAGCTCTGCCTTGTCTATTTTGTCTAACTCTATTGATTGTGTTGTGATTATAACATCTTGATATCTATTGATTATACAATTACATTGTGATTATAGCATCTAGATATCTATTGATTATACACTTGGCGAGCCACGCAGGCTGAATATACCGAAATTAACATCGTGTCTTTTCTTTCTATAAATGGGTCAAGGGGGAACACAATACTCCTCTAGAGAAAATGATTCCAGGGCAGATCCCAGGATTTGAGGGATCGCCCTATTATGAGTTAGCTGCTATCATTGAAAAATGGGGTCCCTTACATGTTATGGGCAATATCTCCCCATATCGCATAGCAGACTATTTTCAAGGACTTAACAAGGATGTGCTCATCACTAAAGAAAGACAACTGGCTGCCTCCATGGTGGCATGGCCATTATTAAGTGCCTTAAATCATGCAGATACAAGAAATAATACTTTAGAAACTGAAAATCAGCTTTTGAAAGACCGCATTGAAAAGCTGGAGCATGAACTTGGTGTTTTAACAGGGAAGAAGCCAATTCTACATCTTCCCGTAGGCCAAATTCGTAGCATTTCAATAAATGATGACCAGACTCCTGAATCAACAGACTTCGTTGATCAGGAGAACAAGAAATCCAAATCAGACCTTGAATGTCCAATTCTGACCCATCCACTGGAAGTCCGTCCTGTCATTACCCAGAAAACAAAAAAAAGTACAGGACAGACCGGCAGGGGTGCTGCCTGATCAATGACCCTCTGCCCAGACTCATTTACATGTAACAGCTCGGCCATACACGGCAACAGAATTGATGGATTTAGTACAGCGATTTCGGCAGAAGCCTGGAGAAAGCGTGCCAGCTTGGTTATTGAGACTATGGGGTTCTGGGGCAGAAAGTGTCTTGGTGAATGGCCCAGAAATAGCCAAGTTGGCCACCATGACTGTCCATCCTGCTCTCAGACAGAGGTTATACGTGGGTAATCAATACCATGATGAAAACCATTCCATACTAGAATGGTTAATGGCGGCCTGCCGTATGGTATGGCCGAATAAATCAGACATACCTTTACATACAGGAAAGTGGTCCTCCAGGGAGGACCTTCAAAATTATATCCACGAACTGGGTGTAAGAGAGGCTGTCTATGAAGATACATTTGATGGCCCTGATATGGTTAAATTTTCAGCAGGGATGAGAGATTTAATTTTACAGCAAGCTCCCTCCCATCTGTATGGCACCCTAGTCTCCATATTAAATCCCCTTGTAGCGTCAGAAGCTGTAGTCCAGCAGGCTGCCCAGTTAGTTGCAGACTTGGGAGAAACAGAACGCCTGCGGACTAGGCGCAATATTCGGTTTTTGGAGGAAGCAGAGGTCCTGCCGGTAAATAAAAACAAAATGCCAGCTACTTGAGCTCCTCAATCGGGACCCATAAGGGTATCCCGAAAACAAATGTTTAATGATTTAATTCGGGCTGGGGTCCAACTTGCTAAGATTGACCGCCAGCCCAACCACGTCCTTCTCCAGCGCTGGAGACAACTAAAGGACAATCAAAAATTCCAGAGCTACCCTAAGAAATCAAGGGTAAGAGCTATAGAGAGGGTTCCAACAACAACATGGAACCTAGAAGATTTTGTTGTTTCAAATAGGAAAAAGAAGCCACCTCAGGTGTCTCAGGCCGCAATGCCTGAGCCGTCGGAAGCAAAAGAATTGGCCCTAGCACAATTCGTGGAGTGACAAGGGATGTTAGTCCCCGTAGGGCCTCCAGACGGGACCGGAGGCCCTATGTAGAATTAAAGATTTATTGGTCCCGAAAAAATATTCAGAGAGTGATGGCATTGGTAGACATGGGAGCAGAAACATCAATTGTCTATGGAGATCCGGGAAAGTTTGATGGGGACAGAGTGATGATTGGTGGTTTCGGGGGACAGACTATTCCTGTCACCCAAACATGGTTAAAATTGGTGGTTGGGCGTCTCCCACCCTGGGAGTACAAGGTGTCTATTGCCCCAGTCCAAGAATACATCCTGGGCATAGATATTCTATGGGGTCTGGCTCTCCAGACAACCGTGGGAGAGTTCAGACTTTGACAGAGATGTATCAGTATCCGGGCGGTGCAGGCAATATTAGGAGGCCATACAAAACATGGGCCTGTTTGCCTGCCGAAACCGCGCCGGATTACTAATGTGAGACAGTGTAGACTTCTCCCGGGTGGGCAAGATGAAATATCGAGAACGGTGCAGGAATTAGAAAAAGTGGGCATTATAAGACCTGCACACAGCCCGTATAACTCCCCCATATGGCCAGTGCGGAAGTCGGATGGCACATGGAGGATGACAGATTACAGAGAATTAAATAAGGTCACGCTGCCTATTCATGCGGCCGTACCCAATATTGCCTCCCTAATGGACACATTGAGTAGGGAGATAAAAACCTATCATTGTGTCCTAGATCTAGCAAATGCATTCTTCAGTATCCCAATTGCTGAGGAATCGCAAGATCAGTTTGCGTTTACGTGGGGAGGCAGGCAGTGGACCTTTCAGGTCCTGCCACAGGGGTACGTGCATTCACCAACGTATTGTCACAATCTAGTGGTGCGTGACCTGGCTGATTGGACAAAACCTGATGATGTTAACCTATATCATTATATTGATGATCTCCTGTTGACATCCGACTCACTGGAGGCAGTAGGACAGGCAGCAGATTCATTAACCGCCTATTTACAACAGAGGGGATGGGCTATAAATCCCCAAAAGGTGCAAGGTCCAGGCCTGTCCGTAAAATTCCTGGGGGTGGTTTGGTCGGGAAAGACCAGAGTGCTACCCAGTGCTGTTATAGATAAGGTTCAGGCGTTCCCAGTCCCTACAACATCAAAGCAGCTGCAAGAGTTTCTAGGTATATTGGGTTATTGGCGTTCCTTTATACCTCACCTAGCGCAGCTGCTAAGGCCCCAATACAGACTCACAAAAAAGGGGCAGCTATGGGACTGGGGGAAAACCGGACAGGATGCTTTCCAACAGGCAAAACTGGCAGTTAAACAAGCCCAGGCATTGGGTATATTCGATCCTACCCTCCCAGCCGAGTTGGACGTTCATGTTACTCAAGACGGCTTCGGTTGGGGCCTGTGGCAACGCCAGAGCTCTGTTCGGACCCCCATTGGTTTCTGGTCTCAGGTTTGGCACGGAGCAGAAGAAAGATACAGTATGATTGAAAAACAGCTATTGGCTGCTTATTAGGCATTACAGGCAGTAGAGCCAATAACTCAAACAGCTGCAGTTATAGTCAAGACCTCTCTGCCAATTCAGGGGTGGGTGAAAGATCTGACCCACCTTCCTAAGACAGGGGTGGCCCAAGCACAAACAGTGGCACGATGGGTTGCCTACCTCAGCCAAAGGAGCAGTCTGTCTTCATCACCCTTGAAAGAAGAACTCCAGAAGATCCTAGGGCCAGTGACGTATCACAGTGATGCACCAAAAAAAATACTGGTCGCTCCACCAGAGAAGAGTCCTGTTCAGGAGGGAAAATATCCTATCCCTGAAGATGCCTGGTACACAGATGGGTCCAGCAAGGGCAACCCGAGCAAGTGGAGAGCAGTAGCATACCATCCTTCCACCGAGACAATCTGGTTCGATGAGGGGGATGGTCAGAGCAGCCAATGGGCAGAACTGCGAGCCGTGTGGATGGTTATAACTAGGGTACCCGGTGATGGTGTCCTGAACATTTGCACAGATAGTTGGGCTGTGTACCGGGGGCTCACTCTTTGGATTGCACAGTGGGCCACCCAGGAATGGACAATCCACGCCTGACCGATCTGGGGCAAAGAAATGTGGTTAGATATATGGTATATGGTCAAACACAGGACTGTATGTGTCTACCATGTTTCTGGTCATCAGCCCCTACAGTCACCGGGAAATGATGAAGCCTACACACTGGCCCGAGTTCGATGGATTGAGAATTCGCCATCTGAGAACATCGCCCGCTGGTTACATCAGAAGCTACGGCATGCTGGACAAAAGACAATGTGGGCAGCTGCTAAAGCATGGGGACTGCCCGTACAACTATCTGATATCGTCCAGGCATGCCGGGATGCGACACTTGCTCCAAGATGAGACCGAGATCGTTGCCCGAAACAACAGCCCATCTTGCTAGGGGACACAATCCTCTCCAGCGATGGCAGGTCGATTACATTGGGCCCCTTCCTCATTCCGAAGGGGCAAGATACGCCCTGACCTGTGTCGACACCGCAAGTGGGCTACTGCAGGCCTATCCAGTACTGACAGCAAACCAGGCATATACCATCAAGGCACTCACTAAACTGATGTCTGCCTACGGGACACCTCAAGTCATCGAGAGCAACCAAGGGACTCATTTTACTGGTGCAATGATACAGCGCTGGGCAGAAGAAAATAACATCGAATGGTGATTCCACCTGCCAGCCATATAATCCAACAGGGGCAGGCCTCATCGAACGTTATAACGGTATTCTTAAGGCTACCCTGAAGACAGACTCCCAGTCCTTGCAGGGGTGGACGAAAAGACTGTATGAAACCCTGTCGGACCTGAATGAAAGACCTCGAGACGGCAGACCCAGTGCCCTGAGAATGTTGCAGACGACATGGGCCACCCCGCTTAGGATCCAAATTACGGGCACTGATCATCAGATAAGACTCCAGATTGGTAATGAAAATAATCTTCTGCTCCCTGCCCCTGAGAATTTAGAGCCGGGTACCCATAAAATAAAATGGCCCTGGGAGGTGCAGGTAGGACCCAAGTGGTGTGGCCTACTTGCACCTTGGGGGAGACTATTGGAGGTGGGAGGCTCAGTAGTCCCTCCAGTAATAGGTACATGGCCTACTGATACTGTGGTCAACACTCCGATCTTTATTGCTAAAGGGATCCCCATCATGTCCCTGTGGCAGATCAGGACTCCTCCTTTGGTGCCTGATATCGTTATGCAGCCGCAGATATCCGGCCAAAAGGTGTGGTACAGGTGGCCAGGACGTGCCCCAGTACAAGTGGAAGCGTTGACCCAAGACAGAAATACAGCCTGTATCTTGCCCTGGAGAGCAGACCTTCCCCTCCTGGTACCTGTGAAACATCTGTATTACTTCCCGTGAGTCTGTGAGCCTTCAGGATCACCGGAAGGAACAAAATGCCATCAAGTGTTCCAGTGTTGCTGTCAGATCACATACAACACCCGGTGATGGTCTGCATGGGACTGATGGAACATAGAACGGACCTGCACCTCAGGACCTCATGCTTCCAGTCACATCATCGAGCACTGGCCCATGGAAGAATATGGGCATCCACTGATCGTCACTCGTCTTGAATTGTAGCAACACACATCGCGATAAAATTGTATAAGCGTCGCGATATAGTGGTTCTCTGTATTAGGGAAAGCTTACCCTTTAGTTAACCTGATCATTGGTTCATGCCGTGAGGGGGTGGAGTGTATGGGAACTGCTGAGTCAGGGCCTGAACCTCTGACTGATCACCTGAGGTGAGCCATGAGTCAGCCAGAGGAGCACAGGTGAAGGCAATTCACCTGTGCTGCTGGAAGGGGGGGAGCCAGGCTCCACCCCTCCTAGACCTATTGAAGAGCTGGCTACCAGTAGGGAAGGATTTCCTCTGGAGATCGCCTTGTCTGGTGTTTTGTGGTGAGCTCAGCGGGAGGGTAAGCTCTTCCCCTATTCTTTTTTTGTGATTGTTGTCTTTTTTGTCTAACTCTCTTGATTGTGTTGTGATTATAACATCTTGGTGTCTATTGATTATACAATTATATTGTGATTATAGCATCTTGATATCTTTTGATTATACATATAGTCTACACCCACATTCTCTCTGCTCACTAACACAGGGAGCGGAGTGGGTATTTTGGAAAATAAGAGATAGGCTATAGCTTCTTTCTCGCATTTTCATTCTCCATCCACAATTTTTTTTATGTCTTTATAAAGCAAAAAATTTAGGCTTTGACTAACCTTCTGTCATGGTTTTGTAATTTTTGTTTTTTGGTATTCCACATCATAACATCATGTGGGGCACTGGGAGTTTAACTGTCAATGCTCATGTGCTGGGTACCTGACCAGAAGAGAAAAACTACATTCCCCTGGGGACTTTGCGGTCAGCGAGGGGAGGTTTAACTCTTGGCAAGGTCATCTGATGCGCTCTTTCTCGCCTGCTCTTTCTCATGGGCGCTGCTCCCGTCTCCCTGCTACTCAACTGGACTGTGCATCTCACCTCAGCGTTGTGGTGAGGCCTGTCCACCCTTTTGGACATTCTCTCTCGCATTGTATTTATTAGCTTCAATTCTGATGGTATTGTATTATAGTGTGTTATCTTGCATTCTGATAATATACTTAGTAAATTAGTTTGTTTTTCCTCAGATCGGTGCTGCTGTTTTTAATTATTTTGGGGTCCCCTGTTTCCTTTTTTTCTGGAGGCGTGGATCTGTGGATCCCTCTGCCGCGCTCGTCATGGAACTGGGCCGAACCAGCCCCTAAACCGTTGACACATTCATAATAGCTTAACTATCTACTATCTACCCACAAAGCACAATTTAATAGCACCATTAAAGAAAGGGAGACATTTTCAGTCTTATCCTTTACATTACTGTTGTGGTTTGGTGATGTTTTGTTGTCAGTATTCCACATCAGAGCGTCATGTGGACCAGTGGCAGTTAAAGAGTTAATGTTCTGATCCTGTTTACTGCCTTTTATCGGCATTTTGAGCATCCTGATGGGAGGGGAGGAGTGGCATCCCCGGAGGACCTGGTGGGAAGGGGAAATGAGGTGGAGCTCTGGAGGACCCCAGCCTCTCTTTCCCACCCTGGCTCAGCCATCTCAGCTCACTGCAGAGAAAAGCACATGCTTTCCCTCACACGATCATGGTTTGACTCGTACTTTGGGTATTCTTGTCTCTTGTTTTGTTTGATTTAGTCAAATTCGGTAAATTACCTTTCCTCCTCAGATCGTTGCCTTTGTGTTTTTTCTTTGTTAAAACTATCTGCTAGCTCTCTGTCCTTCCCCCTTTCCCGGAGCAGGTGGTCCAGGGCAGCCGGGTCACCTGGCAAACTGTTGGTCCCCTTTCCTTTTTTTTTTTTTTTCCTTCTCTCCTTTGTTTTTTTTTTGTTTTTTTTTGTTTTTTTTGTTTTTTTTTTCCCTCCCCCAAAGCCTGTGCCCACCGTCACGATCTTATATCTAGAGATAACCCCGTGACAATTATTGGAGGAGAATGCGGGCAACTATGGGTCTTCACTTCATCTTAAGAGCACTATACAGAGGACTAAGGACCCTTATGTTCTTTGGAACATATTGGTTCCTTTTTAAGCTCCTCATGTTCTGTGTCGGAGTTGCACGTACCTATAGTCAGTTAAGGGCGCTGATGAAGATACCTGCCTGGTTCCTATACATCCTGGCTAATTTAACAGACAATATGAATATGATGTTTGGATTGTTTTTCAGGTGTTCTTCCCAGTTCCTTATGCATGTTCAGGGTGCCAGCTTAGGTACTGTGCTATCAATCTCTCTGCAATAGTAATTTACATTATGTGGAAGAAGCTTTCCCCAAAACCAGAGAATGTGGAGTGGCAGGGAATATGGAGAGGTTTAGGAAAGAAATTACAAGTGTGGGGACCCCCGGTATCATGGGATTTTACTCTTGAACACCTGTGGGACCCTGAGGAACTAAGCAAGCATTTGGATAAGGGATGGTGCAGCTCAGAAAGATCTGAGGAGAAACAGCTTATTTGGGTCTTGGCTTGTGCTTATTGAGCTCTATGTAATTGTGTCTCTCTGCGTCTCTGCGTCTCTGCGTCTCTGCGTCTCTGCGTCTCTGC
>NW_024884452.1:93190-93630 GCF_019232065.1 Centrocercus urophasianus | reverse complement strand
CTCTCTGCGTCTCTCTGCGTCTCTCTGCGTCTCTCTGCGTCTCTCTGCGTCTCTCTGCGTCTCTCTGCGTCTCTCTGCGTCTCTCTGCGTCTCTCTCTGTCTCTCTCTGTCTCTCTCTGTCTCTCTCTGTCTCTCTCTGTCTCTCTCTGTCTCTCTCTGTCTCTCTCTGTAGCTACGTCAGGGGAGATTCAAGCTGGACATTAGGAAGTATTACTTTTCAGAAAGGGTGGTCAGGCACTGGAATGGACTGCCCAGGGAGGTGGTGGAGTCACCGACCCTGGGGGTGTTCAAGGAAAGACTGGATGTTGTGTTGAGAGACATGGTTTAGTGGGAGCTATTGGTAATAGGTGAACGGTTGGACTGGATGAGCTTTTAGGTCTTTTCCAACCTTGGTGATTCTATGATTCTATGATTCTATGATTCTATGATTCTATGATTCT
>NW_024884452.1:66765-93180 GCF_019232065.1 Centrocercus urophasianus | reverse complement strand
ATTCTATGATTCTATGATTCTATGATTCTATGATTCTATGATTCTATTCTGGAGGGAGAGTTTCCAAACCAAGATCCGAACTAAAAGGGGAAACCTCAAAGTCAATCTTGATCAATCGCAGGAGGGACCAGTATCAGTCAGTTACCCCTGTGGAAGGCCAGAAATGGAAACGGGTGTCCACATGTTTAGATTGGAAAGAAGAAGAAGCGGAGGAAATAGAGGAAGATCCAGGTAAGGGGCCCTCCTCAGAACCACCACCACCAAGAAAGGCAACCGAGAAAAGTAAGAGACATAGAGAGGAGAGTGATGAGGAGGGAATCACTGTTAGCACTATTTGTTGATTCCTGAAAATGACTGAAATCCAAGGCATAAAAAAGGAGTTTACGCGACACCTGAGTGAGACTGTTGTCTCCTGGTTGTTTTGGTGTTGGGACAACGGGGCTGGTAGCGTGTCCCTAAATAGTAATGAAGCCCACCAGCTAGGATACATTGCCCAAGACTCAGCTATTGACATAAGCATTAGTAGATGTCTGGACAGAGTCACCACCCTCTGGGAATGAATGTTATTAGCTGTGAAGGAAAGATATCCCTTCAGAGTTGAGCTGGAGCCTGAGATGAAAAGCTGGAATGCTGTTGAGAAAGGCATCCAATATTTGAGAGAAACAGCCATAGTGGAAATGCTGTATGATCCTGAGTTTGTTTTTAACGATTCACAACAGGACCATGATCCCGAGAGAGCGGCAAGTACACCTGAAATATGGCAGAAGCTCACGAGAACAGCACCGGAAAGGTAAGCCAGTTCATTGTTTGAAACGACCAATAGATATGAAGACTTAGGCAGAAGACCCCCAATTTTTGAACTGATTCTTGCACTTCAAAGATAGGAACAAATATTACAACCATCCCATGCTTCCAAATCAGCCATCTGCCAAATGGCAGAAAGAGCAGATAGAATGGAGAAGAGCCAGGATGGCATGCAGGAGGAATTGTCCCTAGTGATCAATCGTGATGAACCTGTGGCAGTATCAGAAACACCCAATGAAGACCAGGATGATCAAAGGAACCTGCTGAAGCAGCTGGTTGAACTGATTAAAGTCTCAGCTATCAAACACAGATGCCCCCCTACTCGAGCAAAGGACCACAGTAAATTTATATCTTGCATTGCCCTGTGGAACTACTTACGTGACCATGGAGAGGATATGAAGAAGTGGCACGACACACCCATTCCTGCACTGCGAGCACAAGTGAGAGAATTACAAAGCAGATCAATCACCACTGAAGTTGCTCCCGTTACTGCAGGTAACAAATAGAGGGGCCTTGCCTTCAGCCAGGGGCAGGAAAGGGATAATAGAGTGTATTGGACTGTGTGGATTCGATGGCCTGGCACATCAGATACACAGGAATATAAGGCACTGGTGGACACCGGTGCCCAGTGCACTCTGATGCCCTAGAGTTATAAAGGGACAGAACTGAATTATATTTCCAGAGTGACTGGGGGCTCTTGGGAATTGTCTGTGTTGGAGGTGGAAATCAACCTCACTGGAAAAAACTAGCATAAGCATCCTATAGTAACTGGACAGGAGGTTCCATGCATGCTTGGTATAGATTATCTTAGAAGGGTGCATTTCAAGGATCCCAATGGATACCGATGGGCCTTTGGAATAGCTGCTGTAGACGTAGACAACATTAAGCAGCTGTCTGTTTTGCCTGGCCTGTCAGAAGATCCATCTGTTGTGGGGTTGCTATGAGTAAGAGAGCAACACGTACCGATTGCTACAAAAACGGTGCACAGGCGTCAGTACCTCACCAACAGGGATTCCTTGCTCCCCATTCATAAGCTGATTTGTCAACTTCTAGTTGAGTCAGGGAGGGATCAGCAAAACTCACTCGCCTTTTAACAGCCCCATATGGCCAGTGTGTAAAGCCAGTGGAGAATGGAGGCTGACGGTGGACTACCGTGGCCTGAATGAAGTCACACCCCCACTGAGTGCTGCTGTGCCAGATATGTTAGAACTCCAGTATGAACTGGAGTCAAAAGCACCCAAATGCTACGCCACTACTGATATTGCCAATGCATTCTTCTCCATTCCTTTAGCCACAGAATGCAGGCCACAGTTTGCTTTTACTTGGAGGGGTGTTCAGTACACATGAAACCGTTTGCCCCAGGGGTGGAAACAGCCCGACTTTTTGCCATGGGCTGATCCAAACTGTATTGGAACAGGGCAGTGCTCCTGAGCACCTGCAGTACATTGCTGTCATCATTGTGTGGGGCAATACAGCAGAAGTCTTTACAAAAGGAGAGCAAATAATTCAATTTTTTTTGCGTGGTGGTTTTGCTATTAAGCAAAACAAAGTGAAGGTACCTGCCCAGGAGATTCATTTCCTAGGAGTAAAATGGCAAGATAGGTGTTGTCACATCCCAGGAGATGTGATTGACAAAATCACCACTATGTCTCCACCCACTAGCAAGAGAGACAGTCTTTTCTGGATGTAGTGGGCTTTTGGAGGATGTACGTCCCAAACTACAGCCTCATAGTTAGCCCCCTCTATCAGGTGACTGAACAGCAGGCTGTTGAACAGATTAAATAGATAGCCAGTGCTGTGGCCCTAGGGCCAGTACGGATGGGACAGGATGTAACTAACATCCTCTACACTGCTGCTAGAGAGAAAGGTCCCACTTGGAATCTGTGGCAAAGAGCCTCAGGAGAGACCCAAGGCCGATCCCTGGGATTTTGGAGTAGAGCATACAGGGGGTTGGAAGAGGGCTACACTCCAACTGAAATGGAGATCTTAGCCGCATATGAGAGTTCTGCTTCTGAAGTAATTGGCACTGAAACACAGCTCCTTCTGGCACCTCGACTGCCAGTGCTGAACTGGATGTTTAAAGGTAAGGTTCCCTCCACCCATCATGCTACTGATGCCACTTGGAGTAAGTGGACTGCACTGGTTAATCAACAATTACTGTCATGGTTTTATGATTTTTGTTATTGGTATTCCACATCATAGCATCACGTAGTACATTGGAAGTTAATGAGTTAATGCTCCAGTTCCATGGATCATTGATAGTTGCAAGTACCTGGTTCTCAGAAGAGAGCTACAAATTCCAGAAGAATTCACTATTCCATTTCCCTTTTGCATTCAAAGGAAAAGATAAAACTCCTTGTGAGTCACAAGATGCTCCTTTTTGCAGAAAAGCTTGTCTTGACTGTGTGTGCTCCCTAGTCATCTCACCTTCAGTAAGGCCTTCAGTTTTGGCTGCTTTCTCTCTCATTTTATTTGATTTATTAGCTTCAGTTCCAATTCTATTTTATTATATTATCTCACATTCCAGTATCATATTCAATAAATTAGTTTTCTCCCTTAGCTTGTTGCTGCTGTTTTCTGTTTCAAAACATAGAATTCATAGAATCACTGAGGTTGGAAAAGACCTCCAAGATTATCCCGTCTAACCATCCACCTATCACTAACAGTTCTCTCAAACCTCATCCCTCAACAGAATGTCTAAACATTACTTGAACACCTCCAGAGTTGATGACATCACCACCTCCCTAGACAGGCCATTCCAGCACCTGGCCGCTCTTTTGGAAAAGTAGTTGCAGTAGAATTCCTGGGTCACAGCCTGAACCAGTACATGAGCACACAAGTGTCTGGAGCAGGGGGAACCTAGATCCACTCTTCCTCTCTCCCCATCTCAGCAGTGCTTCCAGGTACATGCATATGGGAACTGCTAAGTCATGGCCTGAACCTCTGATTGATCACCTGAGGCAAGCAATGAGTCAGCCAGAGGAGCACAGGTGAATTGCCTTCACCTGTGCTGCCGGAAGGGGTGGAGCCTGGCTCCACCTCTCCTAGACTCATTTAAGAGCTGGCTACGACTGGGGAAGGGTCTCTTCTGGAGTTTTGTAAGTGAGTCCAGTGTAGGCATAAGCTTTCTATTTATTCTCATTTCGTTGTCGTTATCTACTTTGCCAAATTCTCTTGCTTATTTTGTAATTATAGCATCTTAATATTCATTGATTATGCATATGTGTTTGCAGTCAGTGTCTGTGTGTGGGTTCCCCCCTTTTCCTGCTTTCAGCACCAGTGTTACAATCAGAGAAGGCTGCATTCCTCAGCTCCCCCTTTTTCCAAACTATTGCTGGGATGGATAAATTAATTCTTCTTTAATATCTTGTTCTACAGCATCTGTATCTTAAATAAAGGCTCTGCTATTGCCTGTTTGATTTACAGTAGTGCTTCCAACCTAAATCTCCCCTGGTGCAATTTGAGGCCATTTCCTCTAGTCCAATTTCTAGTTACAGAAGAGAAGAGAGTGCTATGGGAGGCAGTGTCAAAGGCTTTGCTGAAGTCAAGGTAAACCACATCAACATTATTTGCTGCGGAGACTTGCTTCTAAGCAGGTAGGTCTGTGCGGAGAAGGGATCGGAATAAGAAACGGCCAATGAAAAAGCTCTTTTTAAGGCTTTTTAGAGGCTTTTTTAGGAGTTTTTTTGAGGCTAGCATCTGCCCTGGGCTTGAGCTGGGAGCTGGCAGCTTGTGGGCGGGCTCCTGAGTCACCGGGGTGGAGCTGGCACATTAGCGGCATGGTTTAAACACCTGCCCACGCCCTCACACCTAATAACAAGCTTTAAATAGCTCCTGAGAGGGTGGAAGCTAGCTTCCCCCCACGAGTCACATCAGGTGAGAAACCGTCATCCCTGTTCATTGGGAAAGGGGAGGTACCTTCTTGCTCAGGAGATCAGATTTCATTGACAGCCTCTGAGACCACAGGCTGAAACATGGTCTGCACTGGACAGCGGTCTCATTCCAAGAAGACAGTTGCAACTCAGACTGAAACCTTGGTAAGAGATGTTGCTGTTCAGGCCTCTGGCTGCAGGGAGTGCCTGAGCCTACTTCTGCCCAGGGAGCCTGGCAGGGACTTCACCTGTGCGCGGTGTGAGCAGGTAGAGGAGCTGCTCCACCTGGTGGTGGAGCTCAAGGATGAGGTGCAGAGGCTTAGGACCATCAGGGAGCGTGAGCAGGAGATCGACTGGTGGAGCAACTCACTGGCTTACCAGAGGGAAGGGCTCCGGGAGAAAAACCCCAGACAGATGGTGGTCCCCCTGCCCTCTCATAGTCAGGCAGACCTCACTGGTGAAGAAGGCTGGAAAAGAGTCCCAACTCGGTGTCACAGGAGACACCCTCGCCTGCCCAGCCCGCCTCCACAACTCCCTCTAAGTAACAGGTTCCAGATGCTGGAAGTTGAAGAGGAAGTGACTGGAGAGGTGCTGCAGGATCAGCCTAGGAGAGAGCCCAGGGCAAGGAGGTCACCCCCACGCCTTGAGACTGCCTCTAATAGTAAAGACAGAAAGGTGGTTGTGGTGGGTGACTCCCTCCTCAGAGGAACGGAGGGTCCCGTATGCAGACCTGACCCGGTCCGTCGGGAAGTGTGCTGCCTTCCTGGAGCTCGGGTCAGGGATGTAACCAGGCAACTCCCAAAGCTGGTCAGGTCAACTGACTGTTTCCCGCTACTTGTAGTTCAGGTGGGTAGTGATGAAATCACTCAGACAAGCCTATGCACGATGAAAAAAGATTTCAGGGATTTAGGGCGTTTAGTCCATGGAGCGGGAGCTCAAGTGATCTTCTGCTCTATACCTTCAGGGCCAATGAGGGACTCTGAGCGGGATAGAAAGGCACAAGCGATGAATAATAGGCTAGGAGGCTGGTGTTGAGCCAGAAACTTTGGGTTCTTTGATCATGGGGCAGTTTACTCGGCCCCTGGCCTGCTGTCTGCCTGTGGAACCCACCTATCTCAAAGGGGGCAGCGAATACTGGCACAGGAACTAGCAGGGCTTATTGAAAGAGCTTTAAACTAGCTATGAAGGGGGAAGGGGACAAAACAGGCCTCTCAAGAGATGAGCCTAGGGGAAAGATGCTCGAGCAGGGGATGAGGCAGACGACTAGTCTGAAATGTGTCTGTACCAATGCATGCAGCATGAGCAACAAGCAGGAAGAGTTGGAAATGATTGGAGTCAGGCTAATTATGACCTTGTTGCTATTTCCGAAACATGGTGGGACCACTCCCATGACTGGAGTGCTGAGATAGATGGTTACAAGCTCTTCAGAAGGGATAGACGAGGAAAGAAGGGTGGTGGTGTGGCCCTTTATATTAAAGACTGTTTTGATGCAGAAGAGCTTGGGGTTGGGAATGATGGAGTGGAGTGTCTGTGGGTAAGGATTGGGGGAAGGCCTGTAGGGGAGACATTGTAGTTGGGGTCTGTTATAGACCGCCTAGTCAGGACGAAGAGTTGGATGAGGCATTCTATGAGCAGCTTGCAGAAGTCACGCGATCGCCAGCACTTGTTCTGATGGGAGACTTCAACTTCCCTGACATATGTTGGAAATATAATAGAGCGCAGAGGAAGCAGTCCAGAAGGTTTCTAGACTGCGTGGAAGATTGCTTCCTTATGCAACTGGTAGGAGAGCTTACCAGGGGCAGTGCTCTGCTGGATCTGGTCTTCGCTAACAGAGAAGGACTGGTGGGAGAAGTGAAGGTTGGGGACTGTCTTGGACACAGTGACCACAGAATTGTAGAATTCTCCATTCTTGGGGATGTCAAAAGAGTGGTCAGCAGAACTACCTTCTCGAACTTCCAGAGGGCAGACTTTGATCTGTTCAGGGAGCTTGTAGCGCGGGTCCCTTGGGAGTTGCTTCTCAAGGGTAAAGGGGCCCAGGAAGCCTGGACTCTCCTCAAGACCAAAATCTTGAAGGCACAAGAACAGGCTGTCCCTGAGTGCCGTAAGGCAAGCCGCAGGGGAAGGCGTCCGGTGTGGATGAGCCGGGAATTACTGTTGAGACTCAAGGAGAAAAAGAGAGTCTACATCCTCTGGAAGAAGGGACAGGCTACTAGGGAAGATTACAAAGAAGTAGCTAAGGTATGCAGGGAAGAAGAGTTAGGAGGGCGAAAGCCCAACTTGAGCTCAGGTTGGCCTCTGCAGTAAAAGACAACAAAAAATCCTTTTATAAATATATCAATGGGAAAAGAAGAATCAAAGATAATTCTCATCCTATACTTGATGCAGCAGGGAACGTGGTCACTGAGGACAAGGAGAGGGCTGAGATCCTCAATGCCTTCTTTACATCTGCCTTTAATAGTCAGATCAGTTATCCTCTGGGCTTTTTATGCTCTGATCTGGAAGTCTGGGACACAGCACAGAATATGCCCCCAGCAATTCCAGTGGAGACAGTCAGAGAGCTCCTCCTCCGTCTGGACTGTCACAAGTCCATGGGACCGGATGGGCTGCACCCTCGGGTGCTGAGGGAGCTGGCGGGGGTGATTGCCGAGCTCCTCTCGGCCATCTATCAACTCTCCTGGTTAACTGGAGAGGTCCCAGAGGATTGGAGGCTTGCTGATGTGACTCCCATCTTCAAGTAGGGCCGCAGGGAGGATCCGGGGAGCTATAGGCCTGTCAGCCTTACCTCAGTACCAGGGAAGGTTATGGAGCAAATCATCTTGGACGAGATTGCACAGCATGTACGCAGTGTCCAGGGGATCAGACCCAGCCAGCACGGGTTTGTGAAAGGCAGGTCGTGCTTGACCAACCTCATCTTTTTCTACGACTGGGTGACTAGTCTGATAGATGAGGGAAGGGCTGTTGATGTAGTCTTCCTAGACTTCAGCAAAGCCTTTGACACGGTCCCTCACAGGCTTCTTCTGGGGAAACTGGCTGCCCGTGGTCTGAACAGATATACACTTCTTTGGGTAAGGAACTGGCTACAGGGCCATGCCCAGCGGGTCGTGGTGAATGGAGTGAAGTCCAGCTGGTGACCCGTTTCAAGCGGTGTCCCCCAGGGGTCAGTACTGGGGCCGATCTTGTTTAATATCTTTATTGATGACCTGGACGAGGGGATTGAGTGCACCCTCAGCAAGTTTGCAGATGATACCAAGCTGGGAGGTGGTGTTGATCTGCCTGAAGGTAGGGAGGCCCTTCAGAGGGATTTAGAAAGGCTGAACCGCTGGGCTGAGGTGAATGGGATGAGGTTCAACAAGGCCAAGTGTCGGGTCCTCCATTTTGGCCATAACAACCCCATGCAGCGTTATAGGCTTGGGGATGAGTGGCTGGATGAGTGTGAAGAAGAGAAGGACCTGGGGGTGTTGGTTGATGCTCGGCTGAACATGAGCTGACAGTGTGCTCAGGTGGCCAAGAGGGCCAACGGCATCCTGGCTTGCATCAGAAATAGTGTGGCCAGCAGGAGCAGGGAGGTGATCATCCTCCTGTACTCACCACTGGTGAGGCTGCACCTCGAGTATTGTGTTCAGTTTTGGGCCCCTCACTACTGGAAAGATGTTGAGATCCTGGAGCGTGTTCAGAGAAGGGCAACAAAACTGGTGAGGGGTCTGGAGCACAAACCTTATGAGGAGCGGCTGAGGGAGCTGGGATTGTTTAGTCTGGAGAAGAGGAGGCTCAGGGGAGACCTCATTGCACTGTACAACCTCCTGAAGGGAGGTTGTGGTGAAGAGGGATCTGGCCTCTTCTCCCAGGCAATGAGCAGGACACGGGGCAATGGCTGCGAGTTATACCAGAGGAGGTTCAGGTTGGACATAAGGAAGAACTTCTTCTCTCAGAGAGTAGTCAGGCACTGGAATGGCCTGCCCAGGGAGGTGGTGGAGTCACTGTCCCTGGCAGTGTTCAAGACGCATCTGGATGACGTGCTGCGTGATATGGTTTAGTACTAGTGGTGGCAATGGTGATGAGGAGACGGTTGGACTGGATGATCTTATAGGTCGTTTCCAACCTTGTGATTCTTGTGAACAGCCTTTCCCTCATCCACCAGGTGGGTCACAAGGTCATAGAAGGAGATCAGGTTGGTCAAGCAGGACCTGCCCTTCGCAAACCCTTGTAGGCTAGGCCTGATTCCCTAGTTGTCCCACACATGCTGTGTGATCTCCCTCAAAATGATTTGCTCCATAACCTTCCCTAACATCAAGGTCAGGTTGGCAGGCCTGTAGTTCCCCGGATCCTCCTTACAACCCTTCTTGTAGATAGGAGTCACACTGGTAAGTCTCCAGTCTTCTGGGACGTCTCCAGATGACCATGAACACCGATAGATGATGGAAAGCGGCTTAGCTATTGCCTCCACCAGTTCCCTCAGCACTCTCACATGGATCTCATCTGGCCCATGGACTTGTGGCAGTCCACGTGGAATAGTAGGTCTCTGTCTGTTTCCTCCTGAATTGTGGGGGGTTTAGTCTGCTCCCTGTCTGAGACTTCCAGGTCAGAGAATAGAGTACCCTGAGGATAAATGGTCTGACTTTTAAAGACAGACGTAAAGAAAGCATTGAGAACCTCAGCCTTTTCCTTATCCTCAGTGGTCACGTTCCCAGCTGCATACAGGAAAGGATGGAGATTCTCCTTAGTCTTCCTCTTACTGTTAATATATTTGTAACTGAGCTTCTTGTTCCCTTTTACCCCAGTGGCCAAGTTGAGTTCAAGCTGGGCTTTTGCCTTTCTACTTTTCTCCCTGCGCATCGTAACAACTTCTTTGTACTCTCCCCGACTTTCCCGTCCCTTCTTCCACGGGAGGTAGATTCTCTTTTTCTCCTGGAGCCTCAGAAAAGCTCCCTGTTCATCCATGCTGGTCTTCTTCCCCACCTGCTCATTTTGTGGCTGAAGGGGATAGTTAGCTCCTGCGCCTTTAAGACTTCCTTCTTGAAGAGTGACCAGCCTTCCTGGACCCCTTTACGCTCCAAGACTGAATCCCAAGGGACCCTCCCTACTAGTCTCTTGAACAATTCAAAGTCCGCCCTCCAGAAGTCCAAGGTAGTAGTTTTGCTATGCCCTCTCCTGGCTCCATCAAGTATTGTCATGTTCACTCTGTTGAAGACAGCCCACAACCTCCACATCACCCACCAGACTTTCTCTGTTTGTGAACGGCAGGTCTAGCGGGGTGCCTCCCCTGGTTGGCTATCTCACCAGCTGCAGAAGGAAGTTAACTTCCATACACTCTAGAAACCTAGACTGTTTCTTCTGCGCTGTGTTGTATTCCCAGCATACATCAAGGAAGTTGAAGTCTCCCATGAGGATGAGGACAAGGACTGGCGATTGCGCAACTTCTGCCAGCTGCTCATAGAACACCTCATCTGCCAGCTCCTGGGCAGGGATCCATTTTCCCCTTTGAGACAGGTGAGACCCATCAACAGACCTCAGGCCTGATATGTGTAAACCACCTGTCGTGGTTTTATGATGTTTGGTTATCAGTATTCCACACCTTAACATCATGTAGTACGCTGAGAGTTAAAGGGTTAATGCTCCAGGTCTGGGTACCTGTCCCAGAGGAGAACTACTACTACAATCTCCAGAGGACTGTTCCATGTTCTGTTATTTCCACTTGGGGAAAAGATAAAAGTCCTTCATAGGTCACCTGATGGCTCTTTTTTCAATCGCCTGGCTCATTTCTGTTGTGGGTGCCATCTCATCACAGCATTAGAGTAAGGCCTTCAGTTTTCAGATACTCTCATTGATTTATTAGCAATTCTGATTATATTATACTGTATTATAGTGTGTTATCTTGCATTTCAATATCTTATTTAGTAAACTTGTTTCTCTTCATATCGTTGTTGCTGTTTTATTTTTAGGTCCCTCTCTCTATCCTTTTCCCGGGGTGCAGGTCTGTTGGTCCCCCCCATCCTGCTAGTCACGGAACTGGGCCGAACCTGCCTGTAAACCGTTGACAACTGCCCCATTATCAAAGAACCTAGAATTCTTGCATTTGCACCAGTCTCTCAGCCATGTCTTTATAAGAAGGGTTTTCCTGTTCCTCTCACTGTCCTTCCCTGCCACTGAAGAAATAGAGGAAAATACTACCTGTATGCCTGCTCTATCAACTAATTGCTCCAGTTCCCCGAAATCATTTTTGGTAATCCTTAGGCTTCTGTCAGTGACCTCATCACTGCCAGCCTGGACTATCATAGAATCACCAAGGCTGGAAAAGACCTCAAAGCTCATCCAGTCCAGCCGTTCACCTATTCCCAATAGCTCCCACTAAACCATGTCCCTCAACACAACATCCAGCCTTTCCTTGAACACCCCCAGGGTCAGTGACTCCACCACCTCCCTGGGCAGTCCATTCCAGTGCCTGACCACCCTTTCTGAAAAGTAATACTTCCTAATGTCCAGCCTGAATCTCCCCTGCTGTAGCTTGAAACCATTCCCTCCGATCCTATCACTAATGACACGAGAGAAGAGGCTGACTCCCAGCTCACTACAACCTGCCTTCAGGAAGTTATAGAGAGCAATGAGGTCTCCCCTGAGCCTCCTCTTCTCCAGGCTGAACATTCCCAGCTCCTTCAGCCTCTCCTCACCAGCTTTGTTGCCCTCCTTTGAACACGTTCCAGGGCCTCAATGTCTTTCTTGCAGTGAGGGGCCCAAAACTGAACACAATACTCAAGGTGTGGCTTCACCAGAGCTGAGTATAGGGGGACAATCACTGCCCTGTTCCTGCTGGCAACACTGTTCCTGATGCAAGCCAGGATGCCATTGGCCTTCTTGGCCACCTGGGCTCACTGTTGGCTCATGTTCAGCTAAGCATCAATCAATACCCCCAGGTCCATTTCCTCTACGCAGTCCTCTGGCCACACCACCCCAAGCTTCTAGCGTTGCCTGGGGTTGTTGTAGCCGAAGTGCAGGACCCAGTACTTGGCCTTGTTGAAACTCATTCCATTGGCTTCAGCCCAGCTCTCCAGCCTGTCCAGATCCCTCTGTATGGCCTCGCTACCCCCAGGCAGATCCACATTTCCAGCCAATTTGGTGTCATCTGCGAATTTACTGAGGGTGCACTTGATGCCCTTATCCAGGTCATCAATAAAGATATTGAAGAGGACAGGCCCCAGCACCGACCCCTGGGGAACACCACTCACAACCTGTCGCCAGCTGGATTTAACTCCGTTCACCACCACTCTCTGTGCCCGGCCCTCCAGCCAGCTCCTTACCCAGCCAAGAGTGTACCCATCCAAGCCTTGGGCTGCCAGCTTCTGCAGGAGAATACTGTGGGAGACAGTGTCAAAGGCTTTGCTGAAGTCTAGGTAGACCACATCAATAGCCTTTCCCTCATCCACCAGATGGGTCACTAGATCATTGAAGGAGATCAGGTTGGTCAAACAGGACCTGCCCTTCATGAACCCATACTGGCTAGGCCTGATCCCCCGGTCATCCCGCACATGCCGCATGATCTCCCTTAAGACAATCTGCTCCATAACCTTCCCTGGCACCGAGGTCAGGCTAACAGGCCTGTAGTTCCCCGGTTCCTCCTTACGACCTTTCTTGTAAATGGGAGTCACCTCCAGTCATCTGGGACCTCACCGGTCAACAAGGAGCGTTGACAGATGATGGAAAGCGGCTCGGCTATCACCTCCACCAGTTCCCTCAGCACTCTTGGGTGGATCTCATCTGGCCCCATCGACTTGTGGCAGTCCAGTTGGAGCAGTAGGTCTCTGACTGTTTCTTCCAGAATCACAGGGGGGTTAGTGTGCTCCCCAGCCGAGATTACCAGGTCAGAGAGAGGAGTATCCTGAGGATAACTGGTGTGACTTTTAAAGACAGACGTAAAGAAGGCATTCAGAACCTCTGCCTTTTCCTTATCCTCAGTGGTCACATTCCCAGCCTCATCCAGCAAAGAGTGGATATTCTCCTTTGTCCTTCTCTTACTGTTAATGTATTTATAAAAGAGTTTCTTATTCCTTTTCACCCCAGCGGCTAGGTTAAATTCAAGCTGGGCTTTTGCCTTTTGCCTTTCTGATTTCACCTCTACACATCCTAACGACTTCCTTGTATTCATTCTTAGTGGCCTGTCCCTCTTTCCACAGGCGGTAGATTCTCTTTTTCTCCCGGAGCCTCAAGAATAGCTCCCTATTCATCCATGCCGGTCTTCTTCCCCACCGGCTCATTTTGCAGCTAAGGGGGACTGCCTGCTCCTGCACCCTTAAGACTTCCTTCTTGAAGAGCAACCAGCTCTCTTGGACCCCTTTACTCGCTAAGACTGAATGCCAGAGGACTCCCCCTATTAGTCCCTTGAACAATTCAAAGTCTGCCCTCCTGAAGTCCAAGGTAGCAATTTTACTATTCCCCCTCCAGGCTCCACCATGAATCGAGAAATCTATCATTTCATGGTCACTCTGTCCAAGACAGCCTCCAACCTCCACATCTCCCACCAGACCTTCCCTGTTTGTGAACAGCAGGTCTAGTGGGGCAGTTCCTCTCCTGGGCTCTCTAACCAGCTGTATCAGGAAGTTGTCCTCTATGCATTCCAGAAACCTCCTAGACTGCTTCTTCTGTGCTGTGCTGTACTCCCAGCATATGTCAGGGAAGTTAAAGTCCCCCATGAGGACAAGGGCTGGCGACTGTGCAGCTTGTGCCAGCTGCTTATAGAATACCTTGTCTGTCTCTTCATCCTGGTTTGGAGGTCTGTAACAGATGCCCACCAGGGTGCCTGTCTTGGCAGCCCTTCCTCTGATTTTTACCCATAGGGATTCAACGTTATCGTCCCCAGTCACAATCTCAGTAGCATAAAAGCATTCCCTAACGTAGAGAGCCACACCGCCACCCCACCTTCCTTGCCTATCCTTCCTGAAGAGTTTGTAGCCATCCATTGCAGTGCTCCAGTCGTGGGAGCAATCCCACCACGTTTCCATTATGGCAACTAGGTCATAGTTTGCCTGCTGCACAACTATCAATAAAGGATAATAGTCAGAGGAGTGGATCAGACTGGGTCTGATTTAGGCCCATCTCACTACCTTTCCCCCTTCCCCTTAATCTCAGGGCATGGGTCTATGGGTCTCCCCCATCCCATTTAGTCATGGAACTGGGCCAAACCAGCCCAGAACTGTATCAATTACCTTCCACATTTTTAAAATACAGGTACATTCTATATGGGAGCTATTCTCAGGTAAACCACTTTGTCAGATAAGTTTTAGCATTCAGAAGTTTCCACAAAATAAAGTTTTTTTTCAAAATAAGAACAAATAGAAGTACCTAACTTTGCATACAAGATCAGGGCCCAAGACTATAAACAACCGTCAATTAATGGTCAGAAGAAATAACTGTAAAATGCTCAATAGATTTTGATTGCTGGACATACCTGCATCAGCATTTTTGTTCATATCAAGAAGTGCTCTTGAAGGACTTACCATGGATTCATAACATAGAAGAGTTTCGGAGAAGAAAATTTTATTTGGACTGAACTACTAATGGAAACTAATGAGATTACAGTCCACGAGACTAGACTAGAACTTGTGCAAACTTGTGCTGGATTCTCAGTAATGACTATTTCCCTTACTGATCTGCTACTATTGTATGGTAATATTTGTTAATGTAGACTTGCCCACAGTCTGTGGTATGTTTGCTTTCTGTTACAGAAGGGTAATATTACTGAACATTACAAGAAAATAATACTTAAAAATATATATTTATCATCAAAAGCTCTTACCTGTGTTTGTTCTGGAGTTTCTCCTGCAAAGTAGAAGATGTAATGATCTTCACTGAAGTGCTGAACTACTATCTGAAAACAGTTTGGCCTTTAAAAAAAAAAACCATAAGATTTATTAATCTTGTAGTATTGACAAACACCTCCATTTCTTGATCTCTGCCGAAACCAAGTTCACACTGAACTAATACATTTATGCTGTTTCACTGTAAGGAACACTGAACATAGCATAGTTTCAAACCCCCCAATTTAGTTCTATAATATCTATCAACAAAAGATTTTTTGGAATTGACAAAATCCTTGATCTTATCAATTTTTTGTTCAGTAGGATAAAAACCTTCAATAGAGTTGCCTCAAACTTTTTTAAGGCCTGTGATATGAAATGTGGATCAATTAATACACAGTGTTGAGAAATGACAATGCAAGAACCCAAATCATTATTGCATCATATTACACACAGGAAAATCTTAAGACTAAATTCTATAATTTCTTACTAGAATTTATGAACTGTTGCTAGCAATCAAGTTGCCATGGCTTAACAAGTTACCATTAATCAGTTAAATCTGTCTACATATGCTCTTGCAATCTATGCCAACTATGGAATAAAACAATATGAACCAAGAGTTACATGCTTGCTTTTCACAGTGAGCAAAAGCTTAAAAAAAAAGAAATAAAAAGCAACAACAAAAACACAACCAACCAAAAATACATTAGCAGGTCAACTTGTTCATTAGTGACATATTTTCTGTGTATCGTACATCTGAAACTAGCAGTTAACTGCCCTGCTGCATGTACAATAATTAAAAGTCATTGTCCTACCTGCCAAATAAACTGTCATGTACTCCATAGACTGAACACACACTAAGATCTATTAATCCTTTAGGTTTTGTGGCTCGTTTTTCACTTTCAAAATAAATAAGCTGAGAATCATTTCCCTCCAATATAAAATACAAGTTCTTCCATCTCTTTCCTTTGCCTGTAGAAAAGGGAACAGGAAGTTACAATATAATTTAAAAGAAAGTGTACATTTTGTAAACAAAGAAAAATGAGGGCAGAAAGGTTTTTGCCAAAATACAAACAGAACAATGTATAGTTAATCATGATTAAGCAATAGTATCAGTAAACACATTCAATTTTTTTGCAACATCTAGCTAAAAACCAAACCCTCTTCACATATTCGGGTATATTTATAAATCATTCTCTAAATATTTTCACTGAACTCAACAGGATTAATCAAGTGTACATAAGCTACCGAGACTACTCTATTCATATCAATGAGAAGATTGTCTATACAGTTTGTAAATAACATGTGATGCTGTAAGTGATCCAATTTATTACAGCTATTTTAAATTAAGAAATAGATTTCTCTTGACATAAGAAAATTATTCTTAAACTCTTACCAACTGATCAGCATAACTGATTGTATCACAATATTGTCAAACCATATGATAAATAATAGAAATGGGAATATAATATACACAAACTTGGATCAGAACCATGCCCCAAACACACCTATATCTAAGGATTTGGCCAGTTCCACGTTTCTGAGAAAAACAAACAAAAAAAATAACCCAGAGTATCTTCAGAGTATCTTTTAGAAAAACATTCATCATTAATTTTCAACTTGATCATTATAGAACCCCCACAGTCTTCCATAAACAAGCACTTGTACTTACTGTTTTGGAAAACCAACTTTAACATCTGGTTATTATACTCCACTAGAGGGAGGAGTGTTTTTATTCAATGTCTGTCCTGTATGCGGGTAGGTATGTCTCTGCACACCAACTCAGTACTCCTGCTTGCACATTTAAAGTATCTCAGTATCCCTTTCCACTAATTTTTTTAAAGTTTATTCTCAGCTGATTCTCAACTCTACCACATCACTCTATATCTTCTCACAGAAACTGCACTCTCAAGAGAAGAGGTGCTTTCCTTCCTTTATTAAGAGGATCAAGTTTTTATTTCCTTTGAATGCATCTTTTATATTTGACTACATTTAAATACTGGCCTTCTTTCTCACTTTTGTTTGCTATCCAAATCAGTATCTGAAACTTATTGTTTTAGTTTAGTATTGTACACCAGAATACACATTTTAATTTAAACATATTATCTGACTTGGAGTAACAAAAATTAAACCAGCTCTGGTCTCCAATGAGTGCAATGATATACATTAATACAGCTCTCTAACTCATGCTATCAGCTTATATTTAAACAATTCACGTATTTAGTATGAATAAATTTTATAAAAGTGCACTTCATTTAGTGAGTATGAATATTACCTTTGATAAAAGGGTAAAGTTTTTGTTCTGCTTTCTTTATTTTTTCAACAAGAACTGTCAATTGACATCCTTATACTGCATGTCAATTTATGTATGATGCCTTTCTATTAATGAATTTAAGGAAAAAAAACCTTTAAAGACATTCTATAACCTTATGCTCCCTTCAATTTTGCCTTCACTAGTACCAGTGCTACACAAAACATGCATTGAGATCTGCATATTATTTTTAGGAAAACATTTTATAGAAACAAACTCACTTTTTTTTAGAAGATAACCTTTTTTGACAATGTTTTTATAAAAAGCATCCTTTGTTTTCTGACGAATTGTGTTGTAGATTTCTTTTCCATCCACTGTATTATTAAGCACTTGTTCTTGATGCTGGTAAATAAGGAAGAAATCAACAGTTTATTTTTTAAAGCACATGAATCATTTAAGAAAAATGAAGCTGCAAACAAAAATCTTATTGAACGCTACTAATTCTTTATTATTGTTCTGTCATGTTTTAACAAACCAATATAATTTAATACAATATCTTTGCTGGAAATGTAACATGACTATTTATTGTGGAATGATTAGATCAGAATTATAAGAAAAATAAGGTTTAAATACAAATAAATGTTTACAAAGTAACATATGTATGTATTTAATATTAAATAGAAATCAGCATCTTCCACAGTGATTTCTATAAAATTTACATAAGTCTTTATAGGTTATCTAGCTTCTAGCTGTCTTCTATCAAAACTTTTGGGAATGAGTAATTAAGGATAAATTCTGAAGCAACAAGACTGGTGCAGATTAAAACTGAATGATTTATTCAAGATGTTTTGCAGTCCCTCACTAATCTTATTTACATTCATGTCCTAAATGTATAGCATTTTAACAGAAAACAACAGGAGAAAGCAGAAACATAGGACAGTTAGAATAATCAAAAGCAAAGTCAAGTTTGACCTTACCAAATCATCTGATCAGCAAAAGATCTTTACCCATAAGAAGACATGAGAAGTAAGACTGTCAAGCAGTGAGAACAATACTGAGATGAAGTGATATATGCTCTAGCTTCATACTAAATACTTTTCTCCTCCACCTCCCTCCATCTCTAAGAATTATAGTTTTGAACAAGATAAATGCAAGATGAAAAAGCACTTCAGTAATAGGAATTACATGAATCAAAATAAAAACAATATGTAAACTTTTATGAACTCAATATAACCTCCATAATATAACTATGCACAGAACAACAGATTTAACGACAAATGTTTTAAATAAAATTTCAAGTTAGACACAGGAAGTCTATTAGATTGAACTGAATAGCATGTAAGACTTCTGAATTTTTTTTCTCTCCAAAAACAGATGACAGTATTCTTTAGAGAATACAACCAAATGTACTTACACCACCATTTCCTCACATTTGTCTCAATCACATTACAGAGCATGAGTTAACAGTAGCCAACTGGGAAGCATTGATGACAAGACAGTCAGCAATACATAATAAGGCATATGTATAGTAATACAACATAAAAGTTGTACTTCTTGATATTTATCAGTATAAAACAATATAACATGGCTACAATATCAGAGATAATATTTTAGGATATGTCTGATAAGAATTCCCACAAAAAAAGGCATTATTAATGACACGGCATTCTGAGCTGTTCTAGTCCATCTCGTTCAGGAAACATGAACTCGCACTAGAATTTGTGTTAGTAGGGCAACTACAGGAATGTTATGAAGATATGTATGCTCAGTTTAGTCAGCATAGGCAGAATACAAGAAATGTCCTTGTATTAATGTAATAGATGCAACAAGTGTTCCAGAACATGCCCTGTAATCCCTGCTCTTCTTCAAATAGAAGTTTCTCTGAGGGAAGAAAGATGCAAGACACAGAAGAATGGAGGGCAGCCAATTGTCCCTGTCCCCAACACTCACAGTATGGCTCAATCAGAGACCACAGCTAGGGTCACAAGGCAGAGCACTTAGACCTCAGAGCACAGACAAAGGTTACCATTATTTTCTGTTGACTATAAACCAACCTTAGATGAGTGAATACATGCAAGGATAAAATGAAATAAGCTCAAAAATTCAGGAGGTGACAATGCTGTTTAACTGTCATCAATACCTCTGCTGTAATTAATTTCTTATACTATAAATAGTTTCTGATGATTAAGTCAATGTCTTCAACAACAAATGCTCAGAGATGAAATTTTACCTGCATTGGAACAGGATCTTTAAGGTAATAACCTTCAACAATCTGTTCTTTCTTATAATGTTCAATGATCTCAGCAATACTGTTCAAATAAGAAAAATAAGATCTATAAGTTAAACTGGTTAGTTTTTCCTCTGCATGATAATTTGCTTTTCCATACAGTTGGTGTTTCATCACAAATTTATAATAAAAATCAAGTATAAAACATCATAATCTTGTTTGCATCAATGACAATTTCCTAATATAATGAAATAAAGAAAACTCACAGAATTGTATTTATTAATTTTAAACTCTACAGAACATTTTCAATCAGTTGTTGAAAATGCCAGTCATGTAGATTACCTTTTCCACATTTGAGTAACACATGCACATGCACTCTTCAACCAGGCTGAAAATAGCTACTTTATTGGCAATAATTTCCAAAGTCCTAGAGTAAACTAGGGAAGGGAAATGGGAGATACTTCAAAATGAGCAGGAGTGGGGAAATAGAAAAGCTTTTTTCAAACACAGATAATAAAAATCACTGGTAAAATAGCTATTCAGTTACCAGCACTCCTCCAGGAAAGCTTGCATTCTAATTACCAGAATCAGACTGAAATTGAATTTTGAAAGATCAGGAGAGAAATAGTGACAGTTGAAAGCTAAAATTCAATGCATCTTTGAGTTGTTCTGCCTTATTTTTGCAGTTACTGAAAATTACACTGTAATAAAGAAGGGGAATGTTATTGTCAATATGGATGAATCATTCATACATAAAATATAAACCTGAAAATAAAGAAATATATAATTAAGAGTGGAACAAATCTATACTGAATGCATTTTCTCACTTATATACGTACAGGTTGCTCTGAAAGTAATGCCTCCTATTTATTACCATCTGAATTACAACAGATACAAAGAGCATTACACTGTGATAGAGCGAATTTTCAGTGACAAAAAGCTATTTTTCAACATAGTCACCACCATTAGCTATGCATTTTCACCAGCTATGAACAAAAGCCTGCATGCTACGCTCACAAAAGTCTGCATGGCCATCCAGAACATGGTCACGTTGCTGTCACCACTGCTGAAACTCATCATCCACTGTTTGGTCTCCATAAACATTCGGCAAGAATCAATGAATGTCAACAACTGCAGTTTGTTCTGCATGGAGGAATTCATCAATACAGCTTTTGCTTCATACGCTCTTCCATGTCAGATTGTCTCTCTGCTGCCATCTGTCACACGGCAACAAAATATAACAGAATATTGGTGGGAAGGTTCAACCTCTACTGCCATACCACCAACGTCTGCTTCTAATGTTGTGGGCCAAGATAATAAAATAGGAGGCATTATTTTGGAGCAGTCCTTCTATATATGCTGTTATTTATGTTTGTGCATGTAATCATTAAGGCACATATGATGAGATCTTTGGCTTATTAAAATCAGATAAAGTGTATAAAGGAAAGATATGTGATACTATAAAAGGATAATGAAAACATTTAAATTAAACAATAGAAACTTTTATTTTTCTGACTAGTGCATGCTCAATAAATCAATGTATCTTCCCACAAATTTTTATTTTTCATGTTTGTAAAGTGACTTGAATTTCTCTTTTAGTATTATTAAATTCAAATAAAATTATTTCAAATTTTACTTATATGTAATATGCACATGCCATTTTCTGCATTAAAAATTAGACTTTACAGCATTGCATAAAATAACATTTATTGAATTTCGCATTTTGAACATCTACTGCAAACATTTTGTTACAAGGGCAATTTTTTTCCCTCTTAATCAAATTGGAAGTACCTTGACTGTCAATGTTTCTTTCCATGGTTAAAAATACCAGGAGTCATTCCTCAACATAAGAAACAATTGCCTAATTTCTTTGAGTTTTGTTAAATAAGCTGAATAAGAAACTGAATTGTATTTGAAAATTCCTTTTGGAAACAGAGTATCATATAGACTAGAATATTATATCTTGATGGAGTGCTTAAGAGTTTAGTTCTTTAACTCTCTCCTCCCCCACACAACTCAGATGGCCATTGTATATTTCCTTACTACTCTAGCAGCCTAAAAACCAGATATCTTCAGACATACAGAATAAAATATTAGAGTTCCAAGAGATCTTACAAAGATCATATAATCAAACTGCATGACCACTTCAGGGCTAACCAAAAGTTAAATTCTATTAATGAGGGCATTGTCCAAACACTGACAGGCATAGGGCTTCAACCACCTCTCTAGGATGCCTGTTCCAGTGTTTGACCATCCTCACAATAAAGTTTTTCTAATCTCCTGTCTGAACCTCTCCTGGAGGAGAGAGCTTTCTGCCTTTCCCTTGTGTCCTGTCTTTGGTTCCCAGGGAGAAGAGAGCAGCACCTCCCTCTCCACTTCTCCTCAGGAAGGCATAGAGAGCAATGGGATCACCTCTCAGCCTCCTTTTCTCCAAACTAGACAAATGAAATGGCCTCAGCCTCTCTTTACAAGAGATGCCTTCCAGCCCTTTTACCAACTTTATTGCCCTCCTCTGGATGCTTTTGAGGGTCTTAACATCCTTTTTATATTGTGGAGCCTAGAACTGCACACAATATTCAAGGTGAGGCTGCACCAATGCTAAATATAAAGGGAGAATCACCTCTTTTGACCAGCTGTGTTGCCAGGGAACACTGATGACTCACGTTGAGCCTACTGTCAACCAGAACCCTCAGATCCCTTTCTGCTGAGCTGCTCTCTAGTCAGTTGTCTCCCAGTCTGAACAGCATTGCTCCATCCCAAGTGTAGAATCTGACAGAGTCAAGAGCTAGTTTCTAGTCAGGGACCTCCCCAAATTCCCTGGACCATGAGTAAATTGTTGAGAGGGATCCAGCTATAACATGTTAACTCCTTCAGTGCTCTGGGGTGAATCCTATCAGACCCCACAGACCTATGAATGTTCAGTTGATAAAACTGATCCCTTACAATTTTGATGACCACAGATTTTAAGTCACTGCTTCCTCAATCATGGTCCTCCAACTCAGAGGACCAGGCAGCCCAAGATCCATCATTAATATTAAAAACTGAGGCAAAAAAGGCAGTAATGTCTCTACCTTTTCCTCATCCTTACTTATTCAGCAACCATCCTCTTGCTGTTGACATACTTGGAAAAACCTTTTTTGTTGTCTGACACAATAGTAATCAGGTATCAACTCAAGCCAAGACTGGCTTTTCTCCATGCAGATGCAAACTGCAGCTCTGTACTCTTCATGTGAAGTTAGATCTTGCTTCTAGAGGTCATATATTTTCAATACGCTTTTAACAAAGCTCTGGTTAGTTTTCTCTTAACTTCCTTCATCACAAAGTGATAGCTGTATTTCTTATTTTTGATCATTTAATGTATTAAATTCTACTATTGTTGAATATCGGATAAATGAATTCTGAGACTGAAAACACACTATATAATGTGAAGTTGGGGGTCAAGTTATCTAACGTAAAAAGTAAAGCATAACATTAGGTTGACCACTAAGAGGAATCTAAGGAACAGGAAAGAAGGGATCATAACTCTTTTCAGTCTGACCAGCAACAATCCTACTTATACCTTTCTTGATGTATTTTATTTAAGTGTGAATTTAGAAAAAATTTATTTGATACACAGAAATAAAGATTAACAAATTTAGTCTTAATACTATATCACAGTTACTTCAGTAATTCGAAACTGTTTACCATAGGGCTTATTAGGTTGCCCAGGTCCTTGCTACTTGTATAATTAAAAAGTATCTCATCATCATGAGTAGTAACATTATTTTAATAATTAATGGATGAATTAAGAGTTATTGCAACTGCTGACATTTCAAATAGTGAAAAAACAAAGCAGAATAGTACTAGGTACTTTGTTAAATGATTAAAATAAATAACGTTAGGATCACATTGTACAGCCTATCAAAATATGGATTAATCCATCAGTTAAAATGAAAATGGTTTCCAACAGCTCCAATCTTCTAGTCTACAATTGTCTCATCTCTCAAAGTTAACTTAAAAGATTGCTCAATGTTCAGTTGCTGGGCCAATGTTCTCCTTGATTCTACTTTGGCATAGAATCACAACATATATCACCCTCCTTCCCCCTCATAGAATCATAGAATTACCAGGTTGGAAACGACCTGCAAGATCATCTAGTCCAACCGTCCACCCATTACCATTGCTACCACAAGCACAAACCATATCTTGTAGTTCCTCATCCAGACTTCTCTTGAACACTGCTAGGGATGCTGACTCCACCACCTCCCTGGGCAGCCATTGCAGTGCCTGACTATTGTTTGAGTGAAAACGTTTTGCCTTATGTCTACTCTAAAACTCCTCTGGGACAACTTGCAGCCATTTCCTCGGGTCCTGTTTGCTGCCTGGGAGAAGAGACCAAACCCCTCCTCATCATAACCTCCCTTTTCATGGTTTTTTGGTTTTTTTTTTTGGTTTTCAGTATTCCACATCAAAACATCATGTAATGGACTGGGCATTAAAGTGTCACTGCCCCAATTCCAGGTACCTATCCCTATACATTACAGAAGTCACAGGATCTGGCCCTTCTGGGTGGGGGGGGCGCTCTCTTGCTGCCTTGCAGTGGGTGCTGGAGGGTGCTTTCCTAGCCGTTCCAAGCTTTTCAGGTTTGACTCGGTCCCGGGAACTCTCTCTCTCTCTCATCTTGTCTGATTTATTAATCTCAATTTCAATTAAATTGTATATATTGTGTTATCTTGTATTCCGGTATCATAGTAAAATAAGTTTTCCTCCATAGATTGTTGCCACTGTTCTTTTCCTCCCTTCCTTCCTTCCCATCTTTGTGGGACTGGGGGGGAAGGGGGAAGGGCAGAGGCCTGTTGCCTCCTGTCACGGACATAGATTGATCTAATCAACTCCGTGACAGATTTTGGAGTGTTGCCTGGGAAATAGCTGCTTTTTAGCTTTTACAACGAATCTCTTTTTCTCTCTGCTCTTAGAGAGCTCTGTTAGGGAGCATTATCAGTAGTTCAGGTTTCTGTGCTGGAAAACCTTACCTTGAAAGACAAGGCGTACTGCCAGTGTTCTGGGATATTTGTAAACTTTGAGCACTACTTAGTCTGAGTAGTGCCTTTTTTTTTCCCTCCTCTTGCTAGCTTCAATTCATTAATCCCGTTTTACCAGGCACCAGCAATGAACCCACTCGTTATCGTGGGGGTGCTGGGTAAAGGATTAAAAGCAATGGTGTTACTCACAACTTAATGGCCAATAATCAATCTCATAACTACTTGTTGTGGAATTGCATTCATATATAACTACCTAAGGGCACTGATGGAGACACCTATATTTTACCTATATGCAATGTGGTATCATTTGAATTTTGACATTTACATCCCAGCAGGAATGGCTGATTTCACAAACAGCTACATCCCAAATGGAATAGCTAATGTTACAAACAACATGATGTTCAGGCCAGTCTCCAGGCTCTCTTCTCGGTTTGTCAAACGTTTTTCGAATCTCAAATTAATACTCATGTTGGTGTGCATGTCATTAATTTCCCTGATTGTATTACAATGCATTTGTGATAAGGGGAAGGAGTCTCCTCCAAAACTAGAGAATGATGATTGGCAGGGAATATGGAGAGGTTTAGGAAAGGTCTTAGAAGCATGGGGACCCGCAGTGTCATGGGATTTTACTCTTGAACACCTGTAGGATCCCGGGAAACTAAGCCAGTATTTGAGTAAGGGACTATATGGCTTACATAAATCTAAGGAGGTACAACTTATTTGGGGTTTGGCTTGTGCTTACCGTGCCCTATTTAATACCATTCTGAAGAGAGAGAGTTTCCGAGCTGAGGTTCAAGCCAAAGGGGAAAATCCCCAAGTCAAATCTAATCAATCACAGGAGACACCAGTAACAACATCAGTTGCTCCTGTGGAGGGCAAGAAATGGAAACGAGTGTCTTTGCTTATTGAATGAAAAAGAGAAGAAGAGGAGGAGGAGGAGGTGGAGGAAGATCCAGGCGAGGGGCCCTCCTCAGAACCACCACCATTGCAAAAGGCAAAAGGAAAAACAAGAGACGTGCAGAAGAGAGTGATGAAGAGGAAGTCTCTATTACTACTCGCCGGCCTCTAAAGATGACTGAAATCCAAGGTTCAAGAAAGGAGTTTACACGGCGCCCGAATGAAACTCTTGTTTCCTGGTTGGTTCGCTGTTGGGACAGTGGGGCCCACAGCTTGTCTCTGGATGGTAATGAAGCTCGCCAACTAGGCGCCATTGCCAGAGATCCAGCTATTGATAGAGGAATTAGTCCATGTTCGGATGAGGCTGCCTCCCTCTGGGAACGAGTGTTAACAGCCGTGAAGGAAAAGTATCCCTTCAAAAATGGCTTGAAGATTGCGATGAAAAAATGGGATACAGTTGAAAAGGGTATCCAGTATTTGAGGGAAATAGGCGTGGTGGAAATGTTGTATGACCATGACAGCCTCACTGGTAAGGACTGAGAGAAAGGTCCCACATGGAGTTTGTGGCAAAGAGCCTACAGGGGGTTGGAAGCGGGATACAGTCCAAGTGAAAAGGAGATCTTAGCCGTGTATGAGGGGGGTTCGGGCTGCTTCTGAAGTAATTGGTACGGAAACGGAGCTCAGAGAATCACATAATCACAGAATTGTAGGGGTTGGAAGGGACCTCCAGAGATCATCGAGTCCAACCCCCCTGCCAAAGCAGGTTCCCTACACCAGGTCGCACAGGTAGGCATCCAGGCAGGTCTTGAACATCTCCAGAGAAGGAGACTCCACAACCTCCCTGGGCAGCCTGTTCCAGTGCTCCATCACCTCACTGTAAAGAAGTTCTTGCGCACATTGGTGCAGAACTTCCTATGCTGCAGTTTCCAGCCATTTCCCCTTGTCCTGTCTCCACTCACCACTGAAAAGAGTCCGGCCTTGCCATTCTGCCCCCCACACCTTAGATATTTATAGACCTGGATCAGGTCCCCTCTCAGTCTTCTTTTCTCAAGGCTGAACAGACCCAGTTCACTCAGCCTTTCTTCATAGGAGAGATGCTCCAGGCCCTTCACCATCTTTGTGACCCTCCGCTGGACTCTTTCCAAGAGATCCCTGTCTTAGAAGGTGCTCCTTCTGGCACCTCGACTGCCAGTGCTGAACTGGATGTTTAAAGGAAAGGTTCCCTCCACCCATCATGCTTCTGATGCCACTTGGACTACGTGGATTGTGTTGAGGACACAATGAGCTCACATGGGGAACCTCAGCCGTCCAGGAATCCTAGAGGTGATCATGGACTGGCCTGAAGGCAAAAAGTTCAGAATATCACCTGCACAAGAGGTATTGCGTGCTAAAGAAGCCTCACCATACAATGAACTACCAGAGAATGAAAAGAAATATGCCTTGTTCACAGATGGATCGTGTCGTATTCTGGGGAAGCATCGCAGATGGAAATCTGCTGTGTGGAGCCCCACACGACAAGTTGCAGAGGCCACTGAAGGGAAAGGAGAATCAAGCCAAT